>NC_084802.1:33364106-33964106 GCF_963169125.1 Humulus lupulus | reverse complement strand
AATAGGAGCCTAATGCTCACTTGTAAGATACACAATTTTCCATCCACAAAGCACTTGGCTGGAAAATACACCAAAAGGCTTACTAATTCCAGAGAGCTATTTCCTAGAGAGATCCCTTAGTGCTTAGAGAATAGGGGGAAATAAGCTTTTGGACAAAGGTCTTGAACCTTGTTCAAGTTGGTGATCCTCACTACTCTACACTTTGGTTGTGTGAGAGTTTGTTTGTGTTTTCATTCTTTTGTTCTTCTTATTTACTTGTATTATTATAATATTGAGTTTGTAATCTTCTTCTTCTACATCTTTCTATTTACTTGTATTTTGAGCAATTGAGTTGTAATATTTATTTAATCAATTATCTTGTCCATTGTATGTTTGCATAGAGTTATATTTTGGTTTTTCCATATTTCCATTGAGCAATAACATATATTCTCTAACAATCAAAAACTTAATTTTCCTATTCAATGGAAGGAGAAACCATAGAGATCTTGTGAGGATCCAACTTTGAAAAGATGGTAAGGTAATGTTCTTCTTTGGTTTTCTTAGAAGATCTAATGGTTTTCATATAGTGATAGAAATGAGAAGAAGAAAAGTTTATAAATGAGATTCATTGTTTTCTAATCTCCTTTGTTTTTTAGTGGTTAGATTAGAAAATAATTTAATGTCTTGAGTTTTATGATATGTGATCAATGTGTAAATAATCTAGTAGATTATTGGGTAATATGCTAGCATGTCATAGAATTGTCTTATTTTGTGTTAATGGGAAATTATTAGAATGACAACTATATGAGTTTTGTATGACATGTATAAATATATTGATTTTGTGAATCAATAGAAATGTGAAATCATATGTGTATGATATTATTAATTCATGTTTTCATATCAATAAAGAGCCATATTAGTATGATATAAGTCATATATGTTGACAGCAATATGAAATTATATTGAAATATAATCATGCAAACATTTGTGAGATGTTAATATGTTTATCCTATATTATTGCAATGTGATAAGTTACCATTTATTTGGTAAATAAAATGAATTATTTGAGAAATGAAATTTCCCATTTAAGTGTTTACCATCTCACTTTATGAGATAAGAAAAGATGAAACTAAGGGGGTTACATCTTTTAATGGTTGTGTCTTGCCATTGCAAGAAAAATAGATCAAAGTGGATTAAAAAATTGTGGGATGACATATTGACTCAATAGACTTATAGTCTAAAGAATGGTCAAAAGAGAAAATATTTGAGAATTATTTAGTGACAATAATTCTTAAACATTGAATATCTCAATGAGGAGATAATTTTAAACAAAACATAAGAAATCAAAGTGTTTAAATAAATCAATGAGGGTTTATTTTCTTTGATTTAAAGTGTTTAAAAAAAATTGACATTTTGATTTTGATTTTGATAAGAAAATCATTGGATGTCAAATTGATGTTTTCAAAAGAATCTCAAAGAGACTCTTAAGAAATACACAAAAGTTGTTTAAGTGATTTTCAGATTATATAGACAACTAAAAATGAAAATTTGTGATTATTTGTTTGAAAAGTTTTCACATTACATTTGTGTTCACATTTTATTTTGTGAAATATATAAAAGAAAGCAACCAAGTGAAAGTTACTTTCAAATAAGTGTTTCTTGCTTTAGCAAGTAAATAAATCAAGATAACATTGATGTTTTATCTTGAGAGTTTATCATGTGGCATAGAGGACTCATGATGAACTTTGAGAATCATAGGTCTAGATTTATCTTGGAGGATAAAGGACTTAATAGAAATGAAGAGATTTCTATTTTAAAGTGATTATCACTATGTGAGAAATGTGGGGGTGATTCTCCAAAAGTTAATCCATTTATTTTGTTGATAATAATTGATTAATTTGGCCATCCTATCAAATATGTGATTTGGAATTTCACATTCTAAATCATATTGGCTATATGTGTATAGAATGAACAAATCTAGACATGTTTGGTGTCTAAAGTTATTGTTTTGTAATATTTTGATTCATGAAGAAATCAATTTAAAACATAAAGGAGAATTCTATAAACAAATAGGTTTCTAGAATTAATATTCAAATGTTTATCTTGGATATAAAACTATGAAATAGTGGGGGTGTTGACTATAGTCAAAATCATTATTTTAAAGGAGAAACTATTTTAATCAAACTATGGCTAGCAACAAAGTTTGAATAAAATAATGAGAGTGTCTAAGTATGCATACATGAGAAAAAAATGATTCAAATGGAATCATTTCTACAGCTCAAGGGGTGGGACTTAGACTCCCTAAAGAGATTCACGGTTGATGGTAACCTATCTTAATACTAGTAACCAAACTAGTATTAGGTTCAATAGGTAATAACAAGTCAATCAAGTGAATAGATAGTAGTACTCAAATTTTGTCCCATCTGAGATATGAGTACTAGTGTGTTACCAAAATGAGGGTTAAAACTGAAAGGTTTTTTAATAGAACTCAGTCTTGGAAAGACAAGTATTTTAGGGTAACAAAATATTGTAAGAGTTCTACCTATATAGACCTAGGGGTGGTGTCGCCCCTCATGAGAATTGGGAGTCATTCTCAAGAAAAGTCTATGAATGGAATGTGCACATGGCCATTAACGGTGCAAAAGCGAGACATTGAGGTCTCAAGTGAACATACAAAGGTGTGTGTGTTATCACGGGTTTGTTATCAAGGGATAGTAGTTCAATGCTTCAGCAACCAAAATTTCAACAAACTTTGTGATAATTACACTAAGGTAAAATTCAAGTCGAAAGACATTTTACTTTATGCACCAATGCAAAGGTTTCTATAGAGAGTGATTATTTAATCAAGTGGATGAATATTATATTTTAATATAATGTTTGATTGATTAAATAAGTGTTACAAAAGTGATTATTTAATCTAGTGGGGGAATGCTATATTATTTCATATAATATAAGATTAGATTAAATAATGTGACAAAATGTGATTTGTCACACAAATGTGATTTGTCACACCTTGTAACATATTATTGAGAGTCACAAAATTGGACACATGTGTGTGCCTAAATGTGACATATTTTGGAGTTACAAAATCAGTTACAAATTTGTAACTCCCAAATATTACCCAATAATGTGTATAT
Source organism: Humulus lupulus (assembly GCF_963169125.1). Classification (NCBI taxonomy): domain Eukaryota; kingdom Viridiplantae; phylum Streptophyta; class Magnoliopsida; order Rosales; family Cannabaceae; genus Humulus; species Humulus lupulus. The sequence continues at coordinate 33,960,990 of NC_084802.1, read as the reverse complement.
TATATGTTACACATTTGAGATTGGATTTCATAAAGCCATTATAAAATATGGCTATTGGAGATATGATTTTAACCCCAATAATGTGTTTTGGGAGTTACAAAGTCATTTGGGAGGGTTTGGAATTGTTTGGAAAAACAACACATTTTCAAGTGCTGAAAATGGGTTGTGGCCGCGGCCTGGGGGACAGAAAGCAGTGGTTGCGGCCACTGATATCCCTGGCCGCGGCCACATGTGCATTTCAGGCCAAATTTTCAGTTTTTTCCAAATGTGTTGAACGGTTCTAAAAACCCAAATAACTCACAAATCTCAATTTTAATTCCATATTAATCCAATTAAACATTGGTAACAGCATGGAGGTTGGTGGAATTTGAAATCCAAAGGGTATCTCAAACTCTATAAATAGGAGCCTAATGCTCACTTGTAAGATACACCATTTTCCATCCACAAAGCACTTGGCTGGAAAATACACCAAAAGGCTTGATAATTCCAGAGAGCTATTTCCTAGAGAGATCCCTTAGTGCTTAGAGAATAGGGGGAAATAAGCTTTTGGACAAAGGTCTTGAACCTTGTTCAAGTTGGTGATCCCCACTACTCTACACTTTGGTTGTGTGAGAGTTTGTTTGAGTTTTCATTCTTTTGTTCTTCTTATTTACTTGTATTATTATAGTATTGAGTTTGTAATCTTCTTCTTCTACATCTTTCTATTTACTTGTATTTTGAGCAATTGAGTTGTAATATTTATTTAATCAATTATCTTGTCCATTGTATGTTTGCATAGAGTTGTATTTTGGTTTTTTCATATTTCCATTGAGCAATAACATATATTCTCTAACAACTTGTACATTCAAAGGTCCACAAACATCTGAATGCACAAGACCAAGTGGTTCTTTGGCCTTATCACCCTTTGCAGAGAATGGACGCTTGGTTAGTTTGCCTTCTAGACAAGAATCACAGACAGGTAATTCACCTAAGGTGAGTTCCCTCAAAGGTCCGTCCTTTGTAAGTCTTTGAATCCTATCATAGCCAATGTGACCTAGTCTCAAGTGCCATAAATACATCATATTATCGTTATTGGTCTTTTGACGTTTATTGGTCCTAGGTTTAGCTACTTTAAATAAATCATTATTAAGAGTGAGGGGTTCGTTAGGTCGCAGAATATAAAGCCCGTTTTCCAAACATGCAATACACAATTGTGATCCATTGAAAGAAATAGATATATTAAAACTTGTGAAAGTCATAACAATTCGTTCTAATTGCAACATGGAAACTGAAATTAAATTTCTACTAAAATTCGGAATAAAAAATACATCTTTTAAAATTAAAAATTTATTTCAAACTTCAGACGAGCTCTTCCTCTAGCTTGGACCGCAACGAACGCTCCGTTCCCAACTCTAAGCTTTAAGCCGCCTTCGTTCACTTCCTCCCACGATTCAAGAAGCTGTAAAGAGTTACAAACATGGTTGGTATATCCAGAATCAATAATCCAAATGGATTTATCATTCTCTAAAACACATGTTTATAAGATAAATGAACTATAATCATTACCTTTGTTTTTCGCTGCTAGAAACTTAGGGCAATCTCGTTTCCAATGCCCCTTCTCTTTGTAGTGAAAGCACTTATCTTTACCTTTCTTGTTTTTCTTGTTCTTCCCCTTAGGCGTCTGTGCACTTGGTTGTGCACTCGTCTTTGCAGCCTTTGCAGGCTTAGGGTTGTTGTTTTGTCCATTCTTCCTCTTGTTTCCAGCTTTCGAAGACGAAGCTTGGTTAGCTTCAACATTAGTTGGATCAGTAGCAACAACAGTTGTCTTATTTTCTCCTCCTTTACTAGGTCCACCCATGATAGGCTCAAAAATCTGAAGCTCGTTCATGAGATGTGTCGGACCATAGTTGAGTTGATTACGAATGTGCAAACACGGTGCCATCTGAGCATTCACAGTGTCAGCACGTATGTGCGGAGACGGTAATATCCAAGCATATACGGTGCCATCACGAACATGCGGACACAGTGCTCGTTCTGGGGATTCCTCAATCATGACGAACTCAGAGTTGTCACTAATCAACTCTATGTTGATATTCTTCTTCCAATTAAGGAAGTTTTCTCCAGTGAGTTTCTTCATTGAAAGTTGAGAAAGGATGGGAGTAGACACAGACACTACTTAACTTAAAACTACAAATTATCAATAAAATAGAAATCAATCACATTTGCTCAATAAAAATTATATTCACACAAATTTCAAGAAATAACACAACATATACCAAAATATGTAAGATATGAGAAAAAATACCAAAAACAATCATATCTCTATTTCTTTAGGTTTTTTTTAACTAATCTATGATATCCTTGTCCCGGTTGGCGAGAGTCAAAAAATACCACTAGTTAAATAGAGTTGTAAACTCATTTAATAATGGACACCACTATTAACAACCTACTATTCGATCAAAATAAGAAAATAAAATCTCTTATTTTATGAGCTAGACCCACGGTTTCGATAATCATAGATTTAGTCCTAGTAGTCACCGTAGGGGTAAGTCTAGTAGAATTTGACCTGTAATTATCTATCTTTCGAAATCTAACATTGTTAAAATAACTAATGAACACCTTCTGTAGGGGGACGAATCAAAGCGCCTCGAGGCCCCATTAAGCTATTGACTATGTTAAACCAACGGTGGAGATCGAATAAAAATCTTAAAATAAGCTCATTATTAAAATAAAAAATAGTATTTTTATTATTTATTTTAGAAAATTAATGACTATGGTTTTCCAAAAAAAAAATTAAACAGATTAAAATTTTTAAAACCAAAGTCCTATAATTTCCTACTAATTCTAAAGTGTCACATTGAAACAAATTCAATTAATTTAGAATTAATTTGTTGCTAATCAATATTTAGGTTTAACTAATATAATGAACTGATACAATTAACTCCAACTTAGGTAAATGAGCCTTAACAATTGAACTTGTATGAAGGAGGGCTGTATGTCGTTCCCACTACAAAGGCCCCCAATCTTCCATACAAGGTCCAAAAGATAGGAATTTAAACATTCGTTTTATTAATTGTTATTAATTGATTAGACTCACTATAGTCATGCAAAGCAAATGGGTCTTCACAAGTGGAATCACCCACAAAAGAGGAATTTAAACTTTACATTTTATAATGGGCCCAAATAAAACCTATCATTTTATGAATATTTTATTTGGAAAAATCCATATATTTAACAAACATATGGGCCACTATATGCATCTAACCTCAATTGCAAAAATACCACATATAGTGCAAACAGACATGTTATAATTGGATGGGCCTAATCATGTTACTATATGAGCAATTCTATGAATTTATGCAAAAAGACCACAATTTATTTCGTTTGCAAAAATACCACAATTAATTATCTAGAATTTATCAAAAAAAATTCAAATTAATAAATTTTTTACAAAAATAAGTCAATTTAAATGAAATTTATCAACAATCAACTTGGTTTTAGGTTAATTTGAAAAAAAAAATATTAATTTAATTTAAATAGGATTTATCAACAATTAACCAAAGTTAATTTAAATCTCATTTATTAAAAAAAATATTTTAGTAATTGGCTGAAAAAAAATTGATATTTTTCAAAATTTAACCAATTTTAAATTTCAAAATCAATATCTAAATTGTTTTTTAAAAAAAATATCTTGTGTTGTTGCAACTATTAGTTAATATTTTAACCATTTTAAAAAATATATATATAAATAGTTATAACAACCCTAAAATATCTCAAAACAGTTAAATCAAATTCAAATATCCATAAAGATATCTAACTAACAATATTCAAATTTCAAATAATTTAAATATTAAAAACTATAAAATAAAAAGATATTTATATTTTCAAATAAAGATTTAATTAAAAAAATCAAGAATTTAAATGAAACTATCTTAAATATCTGATATCATAATTCTAATATTTTAATATAATAAAATATTTAAAATTAAGTTGTTAGTCTATTTTTAAATTTGAATTTGAATCTTTGTAGAAATATCTAATTATTTAAATCCCTACTAACAAAAATATCTTATTTTAAAAAAAAAATTAAATACAAAACAAATCTGATATTTTTGGCTTTGATTATAAATAATAAATTTCCACAATTTTAATTTTCTTCATTTTAAAAAAAAAATTCTGGATGGGTACTGTTCACCCGAGTGCATGGTGGCTGGTGTCGCGTGCGCGCACAGAGGGACACGCGCAGGGGTTGGGCGATGGCAGGGCTGGGCGCACGCGCGCATGGGAGCCAATGCAAAAAAAAATTTTAATTTTCTTTGAGCAATTTTTCAAACCAAAACAATTTTATAATTAATTTTTAACATGTTTTACATAAAATAAAGCATATATAAAATTAATATCATAGAAAACACAACAAAATAACCTAAAAAATTGCTAAAATTCACATAAAATCAATATGCTTCATAAAAACATGAAAACCATCAAATTATTCAAACATATTAAATAATCCAATTTTAAACATGTTCATGCATGAAAATAAAGATTACCAAATGCTCTAGTACCAGTTGTTCGGAAAAACTTATACATGATCTTTATTTATTTTCATGTAGATCTAATATTAAACAAATTAATATGAGATAACCTAGAACATGTTTCTAAAATTGAATTCAAAGAGAAACAAAGACAAGAATATTTACAGCATATGCAGCGGAATGAAAGAGTCATTCCTTCAATTTCTCTAACTCTTGTATCCTCTTTGTCGCAGAGTATTATCAAGAAACTGAATCGTTCTTCTAATTTCTTCACAGTCTTCCAATGTATCATTTGAATCACCTAGACAAGTGTGGGAAATTCTCAACACATGAGATAGATATAGAGAGAAGAAGAGAAAATAACAAAGAGGCTTAGAAAATGACTTGTGTTTAGAGAGAATCTAAAACTATCAGAAAACTAGTGATTAAACTTATTTGTCGTCTCAGAAATTTGAACTTATGACTTCTCTCTAAGCACTCCTTTTATAGACTCAATTAGGCCATTTAATTTAATTAAAAAATTAATAAAATAATAGCCAATTTGAAGCCCTAGGTCGAAATTATCATGGGCTTTAGGCCCATGAAATTTTCCATTTGATTATAAGTCCATTAGACTTAAAATCAAGGCCTGTAATATTTTCTATTGATTTAATTAATTAAATAATTATTTAAATCCTTTATCAAATTAATTATTTATAATTTGAACCTTGATTTAAACTTATTTATTAATTTAGATATCAATTTATCTTAATTAATAAATCTGCCATGATTTATCTTTTCTTCTCAAAATTACATAACTCTGTGAAACTATCCAAAATTGACTTGGTCAACTTTGATAATTCTAATTGATAATCAAATCAATTAATTGAGACTTTCTAGATGGTTTTATCCAAGGTACAATGGGGACCATGGGCTGATGAAATCAAGCTCCAATAAGTTATCATAAATCTAACAAATAAATTTATTAACTTATTAATTCCTCATGACTCCACTATAGACTCGGAATTGCACTCTTGAATTCATAGAATGCTCTATAACAAATATAGATACGCTATTAATTATCCATTGTTACGACCACAATTGTCACTCAATCCTCTATAGATGGTCTACAATGAGATAGGACTAAAATACCGTTTTACCCCTCATTGTATTTTATCCTTAAAACACTCAGTTCCTTGTAAATGATATTTCAGTAAACTAATTTAATTACTGAAATAAGATCTCTATCATTTAACACCTTGAACCAAACTAAAAGGAAACCATCATTTCACTTCTTTATCAGAAGCTATAGATGTTCATATCTATTATTAACACTCCCACTCAATTATACTACCAAGTTCCCAAGATGTAAGTATGGGCTAGTCTGTAGGGTAGGCTGGTAATGAACAAGTCAAAGAACTCAAATAATACAATCAGTTAGAATACTAACCACTCAGAATTGAGATTGAATTGACCTATGGTCAAGTATATGATATGACTAGAATAGATAATAACGGTATGTTTACTTATCTTATAAACTGTCAATATCGGTCCTGTCCGATGTAACAAATACATCCAATCTTATCTACTTTGCTAATGTTCTGGAAAGAACATAACACTATAATGTGTAAGTAGATCATATCGTAGATTGGCAAGTGAGTGTAATTCTTGTGCACTGACTAATCTTAGGAGTAACTTATTTTGAACATATAATCATATTTATATTCTACTGTGATTACCTCACTATAAATAAGATTAGTTATATGCTCGGGATTTAATAGAAGTTTATATTAAACAAATAATCATGAAAATAAAACATGTGAGCAAAGTGATTGACCAAGTCAAAAAATGATTTCTATTCTTTTATTGATAATAAAATGAGATTACAAAGAATTTGGGTTTTAATTAGGGTATAAAACCCCAACAGATATCTCCTTATAAAGGGTTCAAAACTTTGGCTAGTTAAGCAATGTAAACTCGGAACAATATATACGTTGCCCGAGACTCCATTGAAGCTTGCTCAAACAAGCTTCAAACCCACTAATACCAATGACTCGTGGACTAGAGATCTTTTATAGTTTGAACCATGTAAAACCTCTATGTTATTTTATTCTATTTTCTGTCAATTTCTTATATTAGGTTGATAGCGAAAAAGACGGTCAACATTTTGGTGCTTTCATTGAGAGCCTGAAGAAAGCTTGAAGAAAACGACCACGGTGACCACTAGATGAAATGCACCAGACAATGTAGCTCCTTCCACCGGAGGTGAGGGAGGAGAAACCAGTCGTCCACCTCCACAAGACCTCCCGGAGATAGTCCAGGAGGATTATGACAAAAACGTCGATTACGACAGTGTATATGACAATGCGATGATGAATATTATGAGGATTATCCTCAGCCTATGGATGCGAAGGACCCACTAGAAGTGATGGTGCTTCACGACCAAGTGGCTACCCAGTAACAAAATAGAGATCCCAGGAGGGAAATATTGCCACCCTACAAGAGATGGTTAATGCCACGAGGGCCACTCAGGAGGCCCAAGGGCTGCGAGTGGACCCACATGGAGAAGTACCGTTTAGGCAGCCAACTGGTGTGCCACCCGTGCACCCAGCTAGTGTGCCACCTGTTAACGCAGTAGGTGTGCCTCCCGATCACCCTACTGATGTGGAGCAAGATCCGCTAGCTGGTGTGCCGCCTATGCACCCAGCTGGAGCTAGAGCCCCACTTGCGCCACAAGATCGTGGCAAGGGAAAAATTGATGAAAACTCTGCTCTGGGGCAAAAGAAGGCTCATCGAGCCCCCTGACACAACAAGGCTTTAAGGCCAGCAAGCAAGAATAAAGGGCAAGGTGCCCGAGGACATTGCCAGGCTGCCAGCACTCGTGGAGCCGAAGGCGTTCCGCCTAGGCGCACCGAGACGGACCGCTCTAGGCCTGGAGGTGGTGTCACCCTAGCACCTCGCTAGCCTTGCAGAACCCCCGACCAAGGGGTCAACCAGAGGAATGTCTCCATTAACTGAGAGCAAGACTTTAGTATTTTGGTTAATAACGAAAACATCGAGTCTGACCGAGAGACCGAAGTAAGATATCCTGAGGACAAAGGTTGCCACTTAGGTCAACCAGACCTACGATATGTCTTAAATGCTTGTTGGGGTATAACAGCTCCCAGGGACAACCCTGAAAGGAGAGATCAACCAGATCTCTAGGACAATCTTAATACCCAGAAGAGAGAACACCCAGCACATAGTGCCAATCAAGACCGTGACCCTCTTTGCGCGGAATTGGAGAGCTTAAAAAATATTATGCTCAGGATGGCTCAAAGACAAGGCCAATACTATGACTTCGACTCGGAGGATGAGGATGGGGATCCGTGTGCTCCCCACATAGTGGTAGCCCTGTTACCATGAGGCTTCAAGATGTCAGCCATCACGTCTTATGATGGTAGCACAAATCCCATCGACCATCTGTCGAAGTTCAACTGATAGATGTCGGTGCATCGAGTCTCCAAGGACGCGAAGTGCCATGTGTTCTCGCTGACCTTGACGGGACCAAGGGATGAGTGGTTCAAGAAGCATAAATCGAGGTCCATTCAATCCTAGCACCAGCTCTCGTCCTCGTTTTGAAGACAATTTATAGCGGCTAGGAAGGTGAGCCTTGAGGTCAACGCCTTGGCCAACATAAAGCAAGGATCCCTCGAAACCCTCAAGGCCTACATCAATCGTTTCAAGGAGGAATCTGCTAGGACTAATAAGGTCGACGATGGCCAGTCGTTGATGGCCTTATAGGCAGGCATCCGTGCAGGTTCTCCTCTTTGGGATGACCTCCAACAGAGGGGATGTCGTAGGCTCGGCGAATTCATTCGTCGGGCACAAGAATATATAATCTAGGAGGATGCCTAGATTGGAGCGTTCGGCGGACCCGTCACTTTCCCCGCTCTATTGAATCTGAGTCCAGTGGATCTGGGGACCCAGTACCCACCTTACACTTTTGTCCAATAGAGATTGTTGAGCGCCGCACAGTTCAGCCCAACTGTCCAGCTGGTTGGCTTTAGCATCGTTCCCCTTGCTAGCTTCAGTGCTATTCCGATGGGATATGGAGCCGCACCCACTGGGTACAATCCTTTTCAGCTTGCATTCAGTGTTGGAACTGCGGCTCCAGCCCAATCAACAACACTCAACAAGACCCCCAGTAGAAGTAGGCACGGGGGCAAAGGCAAGGGCAGAAAACCCAAGGGAACTAGGGCAGCTCCCGCAGGACAAGGAGTGCCCCCGAGGAGAAGTATGTCTCGCACTACTTAAAGTACAGGCTGGACCCTCGAGAGAACATCTTCTTGGCCACTAAACAGCACGTCCACTATCGAAAACCACAACCCATCCGAAGGGACAAGGAGAGGAGAGATCCCAAAAAGTTTTTTTGGTTCCATAATGATGTAGGGAACCACACTAATGAGTGCTGACAACTCAAGGAAGAGATTGAGAATCTCATCAAGCTAAGGCATTTACACTAGTATGCTCGAGGTGGAGCACGCCCGACTCCGGCCGCAGGAGTGCCTCCGAAGCAGGCAACTCCCCAGGCTCCGGGCATAGTGCCCGCTTCCCCACAACAACAGGTAGTCCACGAGCCTCCCTCAGTGACTGGGAGAGTGGGAACAATCTCTAGAGGACTCCACTTGGGGGCACCTCAAGGGGTTCACATAATACATATGTGCGGGCCTTGAATCATGACGATGAGGTACTGACATTAACTCAGCTGCCAACACAGATGCCTAGGATGACTGACCAAGTCATTGGGTTCTCCAAGGATGATGCTCGGAGGGTGCATTTTCCCCACCACAATTCTTTAGTGGTCGAGAGCCAGACTTCCAACATAATGGTGGCTCGGATCCTGGTGGACAAAGGAATTCTGTGAACATCCTGTTTAAGTCAAACTACAAGAAGATTAGGCTGACAATGAATGAAAAATTATACAGTGCAAGACAGATATCCAAGGAATTGGTCGAGGATATGATTAGAGAATGGATAGAGTTAGTGGTGGGCTAGTTAGCCAACATCACCCTGCAGTCTACTCTTTTAAAGAAGATAAAGGAAGGTCAGTTGAGTGATCCACAGCTGATGAGGATTAGAGGGGATGTCCTAGCTGGGGTTGCTAGGGACTATTCATTATCAGATATGGGCTTACTGAGGTATAAGGGTCGAATTTGTGTTTCGATGGATGTTGTTATCATAAGGGAGATTCTGCATGAATCTCATACCACCCCTTACTCTTTACATCCAGGCACCACGAAGATGTATCGAGATTTAAGAACGCTATATTGGTGGCCTGGGATGAAGATATATGTGATTGAATATATGGCTAGGTGCCTGACATGTCAGCATGTTAAAGCTGAGCATCAAAGACCAGCGGGGCTATTACAACCTTTTGGATATCCCATAGTAGAAATGGGAGGATATCACAATGGATTTTGTGGTTGGGTTCCCCAGGACTGTGGGTCAACATGATTTGGTGTGGGTTATCGTGGATCGATACACCAAATCAGCTCACTTCTTACCAGTGAGGACAACTTATACAATTGGTCAGTATGTAGATCTCTATGTGAGAGAGATAGTGCACCTTTATGGACCTCTGAAGTCAATTGTATCAGATCGGGACCCCACATTTACTTCCAAGTTTTAGGGAAGTCTATAGAAGGCTATGGGTACACAACTGAAGTTTAGTATCGCTTATCATCCTTAGACAGATGGACAATTTAAGAGGATGATACATATATTAGAGGACATGCTCGCAGCATGTGTGCTGGACTTTGAAGGGTTTTGGAGTAAGTATTTGCCTTTGATAGAGTTTTCCTACAATAACAATTATCAGTCGACCATTGGAGTGGCTCCTTATGAGATGTTGTATGGTAGGAAATGTAGATCGCCTATTCACTGGGATGAGATGGGAGAAAGGATATACTTGGGTCCTGAGGCAGTTCAGAGGACCAATGAGGCTATTGAGAAGATCAGAGCTCAGATGCTTGCGTCTCAGAGTAGACAAAAAAGTTATTCAGATCCGAAGCGTAGGAATGTGGAGTTCCAAGTGGGAGACTATGTCTTCCTTAGAGTTTCACCATTGAAAGGGGTGAAGAGATTTGGATGGAAGAACAAGTTGAGCTCTAGGCTTTTAGGACCTTTTGAGATGCTAGATAGGATCGGTCAAGTGGCCTATAGATTGGCCTTACCTTCGACATTGTCGGTCGTACACAACGTGTTTCATATTTTGACGCTTCGGAAGTATGTATCAGATGTGACTCATGTATTGAGTTACAAAGATCTGGAGTTGCAGGCAGATCTTTCCTATGAAGAACAACCATTCCAGATATTAGAGAACAAAACCATATCTTTGGTTAAGGTATTATGGTGGAACAACAAGGTCGAGGAGGCGACCTGGGAATTAGAGTCCAACATGTGGGATTAGTATCCCGGGCTGTTCAGGTAAAATTTTGAGGACGGAATTCCTGTAAGAAGAGGATAAGTGTAACGTCCCAATTTCCCTAATAAGGTTAAGTGCCTTGATTAAAGGGCCATGAGGGCAATAATTGATTTAATTTTGTATTGCGTGATTATATGCATAATCATATGAGTTCTATTATAATATCACTATATTAGCATGTTTCATTGTATAAAGCATGCATGTGGGCTAGTTTCTTATTAGAAAGGCATTTTCGTGATTTTGATCCGTTGATGGCATATTTATATATATATATATGTGCATATTGATTGAGACCACATTATTATGTGGATATATTTGAGTTATTCAGCACGAGACGATCCTAGGGAGCAAGTTAGTGGTTTAGTCACAACAGGGAGTAATACCTAGCTCGAGGCGAGCCAAAGGGTATTTTGGGTGATCTGGAGAGTCACCGCGACTCATTACAGCGTGAGTCGTATTTTGGGAGAAATAGCAATATTCCGGGTTTAGCAGAATTATTTGGGGAGATTTGGGTATAGAGTGGGATTAGAGAGTGAAAATGACATTTTTGCCCTTATGGGGTGTAGAGAGAAACAAGTTGAGTGGGGGCATTTTGGTCATTTGGGAGCGTTCGAATATAAGGTTAAGGTCGAGTGCATTAACTCAGAAAAACACAAACCTCTCCCCCTCTCTCTCTCTCGTTCTCTCTCTCTCTCTAAGTTCGTAGCAATATCGAAGGGGACTTGAGTTTTGGGACTCAGATTCAAGCGAGATTAGAATCATAGCGATTCCAGGGAAGATTAGAAGTTGTATAGCTTGAGATAATTCGAGCTTTCAAATTTCTGAGTTTATTTTTTTAGTTTCTTAAGCTTTGCTTGAATTTTGTGATTTTGAGAGTGTTATGATTCAACTTCGAGTTGGGTTTTGCTGCTTGTGATGTATTGTTATGAGTTTAGGACTCAATTATGGGTTTGGTACTACTTTGGGGTGAATTTTGATGGAATTGGCTTGGGGGAAATGTTTGAAAAATTGAGTTCGCATGGACGTGCCGCGACCCTCATGAACTCAAGCCCAAGGCAATTCCCTGACTTAAGGAGAGCCGCGACGCTTGTGTGGGGCGTCGCGGCTCAAATTGGGGATTTTGGCCAAATTAGGTTTCAGGTGGCAGAAACTCAAACCTAAGGGCTCGGGAAGGGTTCTACTACCTAGTTTAGTAGAATTCGAGGTCCCGGAGGCTAGGATTTGGTCCGGAAGTCTTTATTTACTCTATATGAATGGATATTGCTTATTATGGTTATGACTAGGGTACCGCTAGAGCTCGGGACGGGATCGTGCTCAAGGGTCATTGTTAATTAGCTTGTGCTTGGACCAGAGGTAAGAAAACTGCACCCAATATGTGATATATGTGATAAGGGCTTGGCCCGGTGGTTAAATATAGATATGATTAGGGCTCGGGCCTCTGTGAATGAGCATGATTATGATTATGCCTATGATTGTTTGATTAAGCATGCTTGAATGCTCTGTATCTAAATAATTGTGTAATGGTGTATGCTTGTCTACATTATCTAATAGAAAGGGCTTGACTTAGAAGTCAAGGGCGGCAATAGCGCGTTGAGCGCTGGTCAAAAGCATTGACTTATAAGTCAAGGGAGGCAATAGCACGTGGAGCGCAAGCCGATATGGTTAGGCCTAATTAGGAGCGTGGTATACGCTTGACCGACCCTATCGTCATTTAGAAAATAAAGCCCCAAGTACGTTGGGCTAGCTCTAAGGCTGATTATACAAAGGATAGGGCAATGGGCCCCGTCGTGACTCTATAGTCCCATATCCTAGGGCAATGGGCTCCGGTGTGACTTTATAGTCATTTATTTAGGGCAGTGGCCCCCGTGTGACTCTATGGTCACGTATCTAGGGCACTAGGCCCCGGTGTGACACTGTAGTCACTTATCTGAATAGAATGCATGCATGAGTATGGTTATTACTTTTAGGCATGCTATTTATGATTCTGTAATATGTTGTTAACTGCTTATGATCATGTTTAAGTTTTCTTGCTGAGCCTTGGCTCACAGGTGCTTTGTGGTGCAGATAAGGGGAAAGGGAAGATGGACTAGCCATTAGTTTGAGAGTTTCGATGGCGACATGTACATATGCGGTTACTCGACCATCACGGTCGGGGTTTCTTAGAGGAACTAGGGTTAAACCCTATTCTGCTGCTTAGGTCGACTTATTGTAACTTTTGAGTTGTAAATAACATTTTAAATGTTTATTTTGGGATCCCATGTACAAACGTAAACATTATAATGAATGGTTATTCCTTTTGACCAAAAATTTTAAACCTAAATTGTTAATCACATTTAGTTACACATTTACGGCAAGAGACTCGTATTAGGGAGTCTAGCACTATTTAAAATACAAGTGTGACGGTCTTGGCTATTCAAGGCGTTACATCCACGAAGTTCCTAGGTTTCATCGTCAGTGCCCGAGGAATAAAGGCAAACCCCGAGAAGATCAAAGCTCTGGTCGAGATGCCAGCCCCCCGCAAGCACACAGAGCCTAACCGGGAGGATAGCAGTCCTAAGTCACTTTGTCTCCAAGGGAACTAAATGCATACCGTTCTTCAACATACTTTGAGGAGGTCAAAGGTTCGAATGGATGGAGGAGTGCGAACAGGTGTTCCAGCAGTTAAAGACACACATGGCTAACCCCCCGATCCTCTCGAAGCCCGTAGATGGAGAGCCCATCCTCCTCTATATGGTTGTTTTGGTGAGTGCCATTAGTTTCACCTTGGTACGCAAGGAAGGCCGCGTCCAGCACCCCGTGTACTATACGAGTAAGAGGTTCCTCGGGGCGGAGTCCAGATACCCGCTTATGGAGAAGTTAACCTTTTGCCTAATGGTGGCTTCTCAGAAGCTAAGGTCATATTTCCACGCGCATCCCATCAAGGTCCATACTAACCATCCCTTGTGTTACACCTAAATTTCGAGAATATAAGTTTTTTATCTTGAAAGTTAGGCTCGAAATAAGCCAAATCGTCATAGTCAGCTTTAATGAAAATATCAAAGACAGTCTCGCTAAGCAGTAAATGCGACAACATCGGAATTAGTGAGCTCGGAAACTATATGCTCTCGAAGGAGTTCCAAGGTTATAAGTCAGGCTCGAAGTCACAGTGGCAGTGGTTCAACACTTGTATAAATTTCTTGATTCATTTCCTACCATTAGACAAGATGGTTTGAGCTCGGGCATTGTGAGCTCGAAGAAGGTGATCTCGACAACGTTGCTTGTTGGGAACCAAGGTGAGCTAAGATGTCGAGCTCGTGATGAGTGAACGACCTCAAAGGCGTGTGAGCCTGGTATTCAAGCTCGTAAACTATGTGTGAACATGTTTATTGTTATAGAATCCCTATGTTTAAGGGATCATATGTAATATGTTATTAAATCCCAAATATCATGGGATTTATACGCGTACATAATAACCATACGCGTTTATTTGCATTGATTTAATTGATTTGTATTATAACTCCCCGAAATCTGTGGGGAGATATTCAGTAAACCACTCTATAAATAGAGTGGAACAAATTCATTTGTAAGGGGAGATGGATTTGTATTGGGAAGACTCTGTAAAATTACTTCCAGAAAGCTTTGAGAGAATTCCATAAAGTAAATAACACAGACTCGTGGACTAGGCAGATTTTAACTGTTGAACCATGTAAAAATCGGGTCTATATTGTTTGTTTCCTCTGGTATTTTTTGTTTAATTGCTCTTCATTTCTAAGTTGATGAAAAACGACGTCAACACCTTGTGGCAAGTCCTTCAGAAGCCGGAGTCATCTGGGAGACTCCTTAAATAGCGATCGAACTGAGTCAGTTCAACATCACGTATCACCCGAGGACTGTCATCTAGGGACAAGCATTGGAAGATTTCATCGTTGAGTGCATGTGAAACCATGAAAGACCTGGGGACGCCCCAGTGGTCGGGCCTACATGGAAGTTGTACGTAGATGGGTCTTCCAATGAAAATGAAGTCGGAGCGAGCCTGATCTTGGTATCCCCGCGTAAGCCACAGGGTCCACAGTGCACTGAGGTTTGGATTTGATGCCTCCAACAACAAGGCTTAGTACGAAGCACTTATTGTTAGACTCCGAGTGGCCTTTGAGCTTAAGGCCGAGGGCTTCAAAATCTTCAGCGATTCCCATCTCGTGGTCAATCAGGTACTCGGAGAGTACCATGCCCAGCGGACAAAGATGGTTGCTTATCTGGAAAAAGCAAAAGAAATGCTACACATCTTCAAGAAATTTACCATACGACAAGTGCCACAGGAGCAGAATTCTAATGCTTATGCCTTGGCTAAGCTCGCTACCACCAAGGACGCTGAGTTAATCAACGTAGTCCCTATTGACTACTTGGCCACTTAAGCATCTCAACCCTCGAGGAGGTAGAAGCGTTTCAGCCCCAGGATGGCTGGATGAAGCCCACTGTGAAGTACCTTGTCTTCAGGGAGTTACCGCGGGACAAGAAAACAGCTCAGAAGTTGCTTTATCAGGCACCTCGGTATGCGATCATGGACAGTAAGCTATACAAGCGAGGGTATTCATTTCCCTTGCTCTGATGTGTGTCCAAATATGAATCCATCCTTATACTTTGGGAAGTACATGAAGGCTTTTGCAGGGACCACACTGGGGGGCAGAGCCTCACCAAGAAAATCTTGAGACAATGGTACTTCTAGCCCACTATGAATGGCGATGCGATGGACTACATCAAGAAGTGTGACAATTGTCAATGCTTTGCCAACATACCCCAAGCTCCTCCAAATGATCTCACTCAGATGACAAGTCCTTGGCCCTTCGCAATTTGGGTCATTGACCTTATCGGGACCTTAGTTGCGAGAAAGGGGGAGTGAAATATGCAATTGTGGCGGTTGACTACTTCGCAAAGTGGGTCAAGGCCAAACCTCTTTCTACCATCACTTCCAAGAAGGCACTGGACTTTGTCATCAAGAATATCATTTGTCGCTACGGGCTCTAGAGGAAGATAGTCTCCGCCAACGGCCTACAATTCGACAATAAGTTGTTTGTAGATTTCTGTCAAAGGCATGGGGTTGTAAAGAGCTTCTCCTTCATAGCTCACCCGCGCAAATGGGCAGGTGGAAGCAGTCAACAAGACACTTAAAGCCACCTAGAAGAAAAGGCTGGAGCAGGCGAAAGGCGCATGGGCCAAGGAGCTGCCTAAGGCATTGTGGATTTACCGCACCACTACCAGGACCTCCACCGGCCACTCGCCATTCTCCATGGCCTACGAATACGAGGCCATGCTCCCAATTGAGGCAGCAATCTTCACGCACCGAAGAGATACATATGATCCGATTACTAATCAATCTTTACTCTGAGAGTCTCTGGACCTCGTGGATGAGCTCCATGAAGCTTCTCAACTTCGAGTAACATCCTACTAGCAGAAAGTGGCCAGATATTTTAACTGTAAAGTGAATGATAAAATATTTGGGGTCGGAGATTTGGTGTTGCGAAGAGTTTTCTTGACCACCTAAGATCCTGGTGATGGAGTGCTTGGCCCTAACTGGGAAGGTTCATACCAAGTCGAGAGCATTGTGTGTCCAAGGACGTACAAGCTGGCCTGACTGAATGAGGAATTAATACCATTCGCCTGGAATGCTGAGCATCTTCGCAAGTATTACCAGTGATATGAGCAGTGTATTTTTGTTAAATTTTGTAATCATTTTGTAGCCTCCGAGCACAATTAATGGAAATCGTGTAGACAAAACATGGTAGAAAATTCAAAAGAATATGCTTATATTTTAGCTTCCTTTTTATTCTATTTGTGCTACTCGTAGAGCACCCACTTGCTGGCTTGGACAAGTGAACACAGACTAGTCTCTGATCACTTGGGGAATTGGGGTTAGGGCAACCTCACAGAGTACATTGTCTCGTGGAGGATGACCTAGGAAACTAAGCTTGTCACGAGCGAACTAGGCCTAGCGTCAAAACCCAAAGAATATAATGATCTAGGGAACTATGCAAAGTCGGGGAAGTCCATGACGTAGGAAACTAAGCTTGTCAGGAGCGGAGTAGGCCTAGTGTCACGGGACTTCGAAGACTAAAAATCCTAGTAGCGCAAGAGCAAACTTGGGTTACCTCCCAAGGACATTGAGCCCGAGGAGCTATGACCAAGTTCTAAAATCTCGAGACGCGAACGGAAGCCTAAGTCATTCGCACTCGGGCCCAAAGCCTTGAGTTGCCAAAACTTGAGCACCATAAGGTTATTCTTAGTACTGAGAATCATTAACTTGGGAAGTTTAGCTAGTTGACTAGCGGAGCAACCTTAGTGTCATAAGACCCCAAAGCTAAGACCTAGAAAAAACCCCAGCGTCGAAAAAATCCAAGTAACGCGAGGATAGACCTAAGGTATTCTCCCAAGGAACATGCACACCTGGGGAATGAAAACCAGCTCCCAATCCTCGAGATGTGAATGGAAGCCCAAGTCATTCGTACTCTAGCACAACCCCAAGACCATTACCCCAGCGATGAGAAATCTAAGTAACGCAAGTGGACTTAAGGTTGCTTCCCGAGGACTTAGCGCCCGAGGAGTAGTAACCAAGTCCCCAAATCTCGAGGTGTGAACGAAAATCTAAGGTAATAAAACCTAAACATCACGAGGCCTAGCCTAAGGTCAGAAAACTCAGTTGCATGCTCCGGGAACATAGATCCTGGGGACAACGAGTTCATGACTTCCACATGGAAAAGGCCTGAGTTACTGTACTCGGTGGGCAAGGCGGAAAGCCCAAATAACATCCTGGGGAGAGATTATCTCAGTGCATTTGGCCTCCTAGAGCCTAGGTTGCTAGGACTCGAGGATCCAGGATGACATTACAGTTACTCCCGAGGAAAATGAACCTAGGAAGCAACACAAAATGCCCAAAGCATCGATACTGGGATAGAAACCTTAAAACCCTATAGTGCAATAGACTTCCTAAGGCCTGAGTTTTTGGGACTCGAGAGCGTAGGACCGTCAAGTGTTCAATTTGACAAGCATTAAAGTTAATCCCAAGGATTGCGAGCCTGGGGGAAAACACTAAACACCCAAAGCATCTGAACACTAAGAGGAAGATTATAACGGCCTACTACACAAGAGTTGTTACCATATGATTTTGAAATGTGTCATTAGCTCGCTAATCGAGGTATTCGGCCAAAAAGTGTGGTTAATTAAAATGAAGACTCATTTAAATAGGATTTTAGTATAAAAGGTTGGACATTAATTTAAATCATGAAAGCGTTACATTGGGATCCAAAATACTGTTTAAAAACATATTTACAATTCAAAAGTTAATTTACAGTCGACCTAAGTGACGAAATCAAACATTTATAACATGTTCCTCAAAATACCCCAACCGTGGCAACCAGGTAGGCCAAACATGTACGCACCACTCCATGCCCTCAAACTCATGGTTGGTCAAATTTTTCCTTGCCCTTACCTGCACTACAGAGCACCCGTGAGCCGAGGCCTAGCAAGAAAAATTCACATATAGTATACAATAATTTATTTCAACAAATACATATTTAATCAAAGACAACAAACAATTTACAAGTTTCTATTCGAATTCACAACATCGACCTAAGCCGATCAGGGTACGTTACCAGGCACCAAGTTCACGGTCTTAACCGAGCGGGTGTGCACAACACTCTTAGAGGATCTCGCCCTGGCGGCCTTCATTCAACATGCTTAATGTCGATCCCAGCCTTTACCGCTCCAAGCCTTTGCCGTTCCCAACCTTTTTCGTTCCCGATCTTTGTCGTTCCTGACCTCTATCGATCCCGACCTTAGTTGCTCTTGGCCTTTGTCGTTCCGCCACAACAACATGTATGACATAATAGTTACAAACAATACAGATAACACTAAGCACAATGCAGCTCTACGGGCACAGATAGTTTTCTTGCCTTGAGTCCCGAGCTGACAACACAAGGAGATCTTGAGCACGATCTCTAACCCTGAGCCTTAACGGTAAAACCTAATCACAACACAATAATAATAATCCATCAAGCCCTAAACCAAAAAAGAACTTCAGAATAGCATTCTAGTCTCCAGGACCTCAAATTCTATTAAACCGGGTAGTAGGATCCTTCTCGAGCCCTTAGATTTGGGTTCCTGAGCTAAAAACCTGCTTTGGCTATTTCTGCCTATGCGGGCTACAACTTGACCCTGAGGGTCGCAATGCGCCTCCAAGTCAGAGGCTCCCGGCCTCTAAATTTCCAAGGGCACACGCCGCGACTTGGTCCTTAGGGTCGCAACGCACCTACGAAAAACAGAAAGCCCCCAGGGATTCTCACGCACACGAGTCGCAGCGCCTGAAGAACAGGGCCGCGGCTCGAGCCCAAAACCCAAAAACCTGCAATGTTTTCAATCCACAAATCCTCATAATTTCCTACCAGAAACTTCCTTTTTTCCCAAAACCAACCCCGAACAGGTTCACTGCAACACATACAACATTTACAACCTATAAGCTAGCTTAAAACTACCTGAAATCTCAAAATTAGATCCTAAGTTTATCACTCAAGAAAACCTCTAACTACAGCAGAAGTACTATAAAAAATCATAACACAATCCTTACCTCAATTGCAATTCTAACCCTGAGCTAAATCCAAACACCTCAAGCTCCAAGCTTCCTCAATTCTGGACCAATTTCCCAAGGATTTCACCAAAGTTTCCAAGTGCACCCAAAGGAAAGAAAGAGGGAGAGAGAACCGTGAGAGGAAGAGAGAGAGAGTGTTTGCTGAGCTAAGTGTTTTGTCTTGTTCTGGTTTCTAAAGGCTTCTAAGGTATTAATTCTATCCCCTAGCCAAATGACCATTATACCCCTGCCTTACAACTCTCCCATCAAAGCCCCTCAAAGGCAAAACAGTCTTTCTGTCCCATTTCTCGCTAATCCCCAAACAACACTATAAATTCCCAAGTAATCCCGACATACCCAAGTAATCATCAAATAACTACCTATTACCCGATAGATCCCAAATACTCAGTAGGTTTCCCAAAATATCCTAGGCTCACCCCGAGCCTGGTACTAACCCCGTTGTACCTATTCCGCTAATCCGCTCACTAGAACCATCTCGGGTCACACATCACAAATATATCTCCACAATCTTGTGGTCTCAAGCACAACACACATAATTTACATTTATGCCCTCAACGGGCCAAGATTACAAGTATGCCCTTATTAACAAGAACAAGCCCACATGCATATTTAATTCTCCTAAGCATGCATATCTAGCCATATGATCATTTGTCCACGTAAGCACATGCTAATACACATATATCACACGTAAAACCCATTAATCGCTCATATAATCCCAATTAGGCCTTCCAGGCACTGTAATCAAGGCACTCAGCCTTAATAACAAATTCGGGACATTACAACTATCCCCTTCTTATTAAAATTTCATCCTCAAAATTTATTCAAACATCTTGGGATACCAATTTCGCAAACCTGACTATAACCCCAGAGTCAGGTCCTTTACCTTGCCACTTCTTGTAACACCTTCACAAGAAGGATAGTCTTAATCTATATGACTTTATTTCTTTATTTGGAATTTCCACTGGCTTTTCCTTACACAATAAGTTTCACCGAATTTCCAGGGTCTCCTCACCCAATCAGGGGTCGTACTCGAGACCTATTTTCCTTAACATTGGCACCAGTAACACCTTATGAGCCTCTACCCATGCTAGGGTAAGGAAAATCTATAGGCCCCTAGCCTAATCCTTATTAGGATCTCACGTGTATATCAAATCTAGAGTCAAACTCATCTTTCCTTTCTGAACCATCTTATCCTTGTTAGTTCATAATACTCGGAGAAATTTAAGGTCCCCAATCCTGGAACTCCACGTTCCCATATTTAGATTTGCGAACTCTTATGTCCTTTTACTAACGCAGACACTCATACCCTAACGATCCTTAATAATTTCACTGGTCCTCCGAGCCAATTTTGAACCAGGATACTTCCTATCCCTGGTTTCATTTTTTCCAGAATAAGTACTACTCGTTCCCTAACTCACAACATCTTACTCAGAGCCACTCTAGCTGTTGACCGGCATTCATCACCATGAAAATCCACCTCAGGGACCGTATTTACCTCAAGGTCCCAAAACTCACATATTCGAAGTAAAACACTCAAAGTCTGAGTTATTCATTCAGGTTATCAGATGTCTGAAGGTAACAATTAATTCCAAATTCCAATCTACTCATCACCCTCTATGACCCTTTTCCCGAACCTAGGAACCTAAGGGTCTCAATCTGACATTGTCGACTTTGGTGTCCAGTGGGGACGTACGGTCTCCTTTCGTACACACTCCCTCTTTTGATATCTCACTCACACCAACCATAGTGTGTCAATCAAATAGGTCAAGTCACAACTTTTTGCATCCACTCACCTCATCTGCAATCTGAGGTGATCCATCCTTAAGATCCATAATTATATTTCTCCATACTAACTCCAGGATACCCTAGAGTCATAATAGCCCTTCTGGCTTCTGATTATCATCTCTCATTTACTAAAAGATTAGGTCGTGCGCCTCCCAGTATGCAAGTTTTGGTCTTAACACCCATTCAAACTTCCTGGATACAATAATCGTGAGGGTTAACCTAAAGTTCGTCCCACATCTTCCCCTGAACGCCAACATCCATCAGGTCACTCATCTGATTTACATATCTTAACCTATCTATGCCAAAGCGGTAGGATTCTTAACCATTCCTACAAGATTTTCTTTCGGTGTTTCTCCATTTATTCATAGAATCATATCTGCCACTTATTAATCACAGGTTCCGGACCAATCCCGGTCATTACTCCACCCTAACTGTGGCTAACCGACATTACTGTCCACTCAAAATCCCATGTAGAATATGTAAGTCCTTATCCCTTCACCCATTGTGAGGTACAAACAATCACCCTTTCAATGTATATACGGGCACACCCTAATTCTTGATGCATCGCACTAATACCCCATGTTCTAAGCAAGGACATTGTCCACTGCACTGTCCTCTTGTACTAGTCCATCCCATGCATATCCCAATACCATGGCGTGTGAATCAATCCTATTTCAACCTTTGAGAATCCAGCACGCAACTATCCATTCAGACAAACTTTAGATTTCTATGTACTTTAATCAAGGGTATAACAATCCCTGGAGATGCTTCAAGTAAAAGCCGAGGTGTCTCACCAATCTCACTGTACCTTTAACCCTTAAGGCGTTCCTTTAACAATTGTCTTACGGTCTATATCTTAACTGGATCATATGCAATCCTATCACTTCCCATAATGTGACCTTGAACATACTCTGGAGAAATTGAAACTTATCTTTTCTGGAACCTTACCTGTAACCCTGCCTCCTTTGCTTGGTAATATCAGCAAAAATGTTACTTGTGCTCTGTTTCTAACCGGAGGTAGTCCTAAACATTCTTAGTCAATCCAACACGTCTTGTCTAAATCATTCCTGTACTCCTTGCTTGTCGAATTTACCTAGGCCGCTGGAGCATTGGTCAGTTCGAGAACCTTCACTAATAACCCATCATATCATACTTGGTGCAAGAGGTAATTCCTGAAATGTCTCTTTCCTTGATCCTTAGCTGGTAATAACCAGATCGAGGGCCAATTCTTGAGAACATTATCCTACCCTCGCAACCGGGCAATGAATCCTTCATTCTTGGCATTGGATAGATATTCTTAACAATTACTTTATTTGGCTATCCATATGTAGTACACATTCTCGTAGACTTGGCCTCCTTCTTGACAACGGTGTTGACGTGACCCATGATGAGATACTCCGTCTGGTCAACCTTCAAGTCAAATACTTCTTCAACTGAACCTTTAATTCTTTCTACTGAGCTAATGTCATTATTCATGATGTCCCTGATACCAGTTCTATCCCTGCCTCAATCCCGTAGCACACTCAATTTCCTAGACGCGACAACAATCTCAATGAATCCTTGTGAACCCATATGAAACCTTACTGGCCGATCCAATTTTCCTCTGGTCTAACTGATATAGTCCTTAGGGGTACTCACCAGCATAGCTAGGCATCTTGTGAACACAACCGAGTCCTTCCCTTTTAAAAACCCAAAAGTCACCATTCTTTCTTACAGTCCATGGTTGTCCTTAATTGGCAAAATAATCCACTCTTAGGATCATACCCAAATCCTCATGCAACCATCTCAATCAATTATTATTGCTAACCTTCTACCCCTAATATTCTAACCCAATTCCTGGAAATTACCAACTTTTCCTAGTAGACACGAGATCTCAAGCCCCAAAGCGTAATTTTCATACAATAGGTATCACATGTCTATATTTCTACTAAGAGGTACGGAGCACCAAAGTCAGTCAGTACAATATAAAGGAATAAGAACTAGATGGCCAACCTGCCATCTCTGAGGAACCAGCCTCGGGCTCTGATTGCCTCCAGGCTGACTCTCGAGCTAGGATCGAGCTAACCGTACTCCTTGATTATTCTGTCTTCATTTCCGGGCAATGCTTCTTGATGTGCCCAACTATTCCACAAGGAAAACATGCTTTCAATCGGCATTTTCCCAGATGGCATCTCCTGCACCTGGCGCACACTGGATAGCTTCTCTAGACCTCGTTGCCACCCTGGCGACTACCCTGAATACTATAACCCCTCGTGTCAAGACCTGGAGAAGTACAACTATCAGGGGTATTTCTCTTCTGGTTGCTGGGGCCTCTGTCCTTACCTGATCCCACAAACTGGAGTACCAGTACCTGAGCTTCCTACCCCACGACACTCTCGCTCCATATCTCACCTCATGCATCCTCTATAGTAAGGGCCCTCCTTACCGCCTAAGCGTAGGTAGAAATCTTACGCACTAGAGCGGTCCTAACTCTTTGAGCTACCTCAAGGTTCAATCCTTGAATGAATTTTTCTTTCTAGGTCACATCTATTGGTACCAAACCAAAAGAAAATATGGCCAACCTAGCAAATTCATTGACATACTTTGTCATTGTCTTACTACCTTGAGCCAAATTCATAAACTCATTGGTCTTCGCGATTCAAACGACGTCACAATAGTATTTTTCATTGAACAACTGCTTGAATTCCTCCCAACCAATCATGACAACATTTCGGGTTTGGGATATAACCTTCCACCATGTTCGGGCATCCTTTCGCAGCATGTACGTGGCACAAGCCACTCTATCATTGCCTTCCACTCCTATATAGTCAAGGATGGAGCTAATCATGCCCATCCACTGTTCAACTCTAAACGAATCTAGGCCTCCCTCGAAAACTAGAGGGTAATGCTCCTGGAATCTCTCATACAGTAATTCCCATCTTTTCCCACCCTCAGGTTGAACCGAAACTGGTGCCATTACTGTCAAAACATACAGAGCAGCGTTCCCTGATGGAACCTGCTGTCTCAACCACCTAATCTCTTCCTCTTGCTTTTGCAGTCTAGCCTGCATATCATCGAACCTCTGCTGCCAATCCCAAGGGGCTGATGGAGGATTCTGGCCCCGACTATCATTCGCAACCCCGATATTAACAATGCCTGATCCAGTTGACTACCTTAGATACATATCAATGACTTAACCTATCAAGCATGATACTCATATCCAAAACTACTCCACGAGTAGGGCCAAACAGCACAATAGACATATACAATAAGCATACCAAGACACAAGTGTATAATGCTCATGCTCCCCATATTAACAAGCAGATAAGGCAATTCAGATAAGCAACTAGACAAATATTTCACTTAATACCAACCAATCTTGAGTCGAGCTTGTCTATGGCAACGAGCGTACATGTTCGGTCAATCTCTAGAAACCATAAACTTTGGCACGCTCTAATACCAAGTTGGAATGCCCTACTACCCTAGAGTCGTTACCATATGATTTTAAAATGTGCCATTAGCTCGCTAATCGAGGCATTTGGCCAAAAAGTGTGGTTGATTAAAATGAAGACTCATTTAAATAGGATTTTAGTATAAAAGGTTGGACATTCATTTAAATCATGAAAGCGTTACATTGGGATTCCAAAATATTGTTTAAAAACATATTTACAATTCAAAAGTTACTTTACAGTCGACCTAAGTGACAAAATCAAACATTTATAACACGTTCTCAAAATACCTTAGTTGTGGCGGCCAGGTAGGCCAAACATGTACGCACCGCTCCATGCCTTCCAACTCATGGTTGATCGACCTTTTCCTTGCTCTTACCTGCACCACAAAGCACCCGTGACCCAAGGCCCAGCAAGAAAACTTCACATACATCATACAATAATTTATTTCAACAAATACATATTTAATCAAAGACAATAAAAAATTTACAAGTTTCTATTGGAATTCACAACAGCGGCCTATGTCGATCAGGCTGCGTTACCAGGCACCAAGTTCACGGTCTTAACCGAGCGAGTGTGTACAACACCCTTATAGGGTCTTACCCTAGCGGCCTGCATTCAACATGCTTAATGTCGTTCCAGTTTTTGTCGCTCCTGACCTTTGCTGTTCCCGACCTCTGTTGATCCCGGTCTTCAACGTTCTGCCACAACCACATGTATGATGTAGTAGTTACAAACAATACAGATAACACTAAGCACAATGCAGCTCTACCGGCACATACCGTTTTCTTACCTTGAGTCCCGAGCTAACAACACAAGGCGATCTCGAGCATGATCCCTAATCCCAAGCCTTAGCGGTAAAACCCAGTCATAACACAATAATAATAATCCATCAAGCCCTAAACCAAATAAGAACTTCATAATAGCATTCTAGCCTCTGGGACCTCAAATCCTACTAAACTGGGTAGTAGGATCCTTCCCAAGCCCTTAGATTTGGGTTCCCAAGCTAAAAACCCTACTTTGGCTATTTTTGCCTATGCAGGCCATGACTTGACCCTGAGGGTCGCGACGCGCCTACAAGTCAGAGGCTCCCAGCCCCTACATTTCCAGGGGCACGCACTGCGACTTGGCCCTTAAGGTCACGGCACACCTACGAAAAACAAAGAGCCCCCAGGGCTTCTCACGCACACAGGTCGCGGCACCTGAAGAACAGGACCGCAGTTTGAGCCCAAAACCTCGAAACCTGCAATGTTTTCAATCCACAAATCCTCATAATTTCTTACCAGAAACTTCCTTTTTTCCCAAAACCAACCCCCAACAGGTTCACTGCAGCACATACAACATTTACAACCTATAAACTAGCTCAAAACTACCTTAAATCTCAAAATTAGATCCTAAGTTTATAACTCAAGAAAACCTCTAACTACAGCAGAAGTACCATAAAAAATCCGAACACAATCCATACCTCAACTACAATTCTGACCCTGAGTTAAATCCAAATACCTCAAGCTCCAAGTTTCCTTAATTCATGACCAATTTCCCAAGGATTTCACCAAAGTTTCCAAGTGCACCCAAAGGAGAGAAAGAGGGAGAGAGAACCGTGAGAGGAAGAGAGAGAGAATGTGTTTGCTGAGCTAAGTGCTCTGTCTTGTTCTGGTTTCTAAAGGCTTCTAAGGTATTAAGTTTATCCTCTAGCCTGTTATCTAAAAAATTGACATGTATGACGTGGCACCATAATTGGACACGTGGAGTAAGCTGGGCAGACCCCCCGACATGTTGGTCGGTGTATACCTGTTGGGTATACGACAAGTTACTACTCGACATACTATCTCCAGAAGCTCAGCTGCTCGACAGGACCCCCAGAAAACTTGCTGGTCAGTGTAGTGGTCACTGCTTGGTCCGCTTGCTAGAAAAGCAGTTGATTGATATGACGAACAGACATACCTGCTCGAAGGAAAGTAGTTAGACTTTCTGTTAGCTCTCCGCAGGGATCGTTCGACCATCTGAAAATAGCGTCTAACAGCCTTGAAGACTCAAACAAAGCTCCTAAAGAATAGGGAAGCAACCATCTGCAAGAATATAGGGATATCTCCCATCAGTTATGCTCAGGTGCAACTCCTGGGCGACAAAAGCAGTATAAATACGAACCCTCCACCACAGTGGAGGGGGTTCAGAGACACAAAAATAGCCTACCGACTAGCACCAGAAACATACCGAGCATCTTGGCTTGGTACTTAGCAGCGATTCTACCATACTGTATTGTCTTTGACACATAGAAATCCACTTGCAATCCCTTGTGATCTTGTGTAAACCTTCAAGATTAATACAAATCTAAGAGAAAGTAGGTCATTACCAATATTTGGGGCTGAACCTCTATAAATCCGGATGCTCTCTATTATTTATTGCTCATTATTACTAGGTTCTTGGCTCATTTATTGTTCATTGATTGTCTAATTGAAAGCTCTTTAATTAATTATTTGACTCCGCGTCAGTTGGCTAAAAAACCAGTCAACATTTTGGTGCTTTCATTGAGAGCCTAAGATAATCACATTCAGATTCTATTACTGCAAGGATGGTAGTTTCAACTAGAAGGTCAATCCAAAAGCCTCCAGAGCCCAAGGATGAAGTCTCTCACCAGGTCCCATCAATGAAAAATTTCAACGGGCAGCGAAATGATTTGTCGCCTAGGAATCCATCTGGTGTCAGGGGCAAACCGCTGGGCCCACTGCACCAGGACGTAGAGTTGCTGCCTCTACTGGAGTCACCCGTGCAGGAACGTTAGAAGGAGTTGCTGCACGGGGTACCGATCACCCAGGACCTAGAGCTGGAGGTCCTGGACGGTACGAGCCCCACGTAGATATTGAAGGACTCGACCCCGAGATTGATCAGATAAGGGAAGTCGTGGGGGTAGATGCAAGATTAGCTTGCCACCATGAACCAGGGGCGAGCCACTGCGCAAGAGGCCCTTAATGAGGCTTTCAAAAAATAAAGGAGAGATTTTCAATAATGGATGGATCGACATGCTCGGGAGGTGCAGGCCCGACAGAAGGACATGGAGAGCCAGACTCGGGAAGCTGCTGAATCCATCTGTAATTATATGCAACAGCAGCAAACCCAAGGTATGGGAACTGCAGCTAGAACTACTGCCCAAAACAAACAACATCCTCCCATTTTTGGTTTCGGTGAGGGTGTCAGGTGTGACGTGCTGCGTCATGGCACATCTCCAAGGGGCCATTTTGTATGTATGAGCATGCCTTGGTGCTTGATGATTAGTCAAGTCTTGCACCAAGTAACCTCAGGGGTAGGGAATGGCACTTTTGTAATTATGCATATGTCTCCCAGACAAAAATCATATATGTTCCTGGGAAGACTTCATTTGCTTAGAATGCTCCTTAGGGGGGGGGGGTGACCTGGTGACTTAAGGAAGCACCATGGCCACCAGCAGATAGGGGCTTAAGCTGTGTACTCCCTTGCCCTATCAAGGCCTTATATGAATAAAATGATGCTTTGCCATGTCCCTTTGTGTATGCATTCTTTATAGTCTATGTGTTGCTTGTTTTTTACCTTCGTTGGGCCATTGCGTGCCACTTGACTGTGTTGTTGGCTCTGATTGTTGTGTGGGATGTTGCCTCTGGATAGCTTGCCTCGTGTTTGCTCCCGCTTCATAATTGCCCTTACTTGTGTGAGACTTGTAACGTGGCTAACCATTGAGTTTGCTTGCCGCAGGTGTGAATTCTAGGCTGACTTGCTAGTTGAAAGTGCTAACAAGTGCCGCACGTTCCGTCCATTCGAGTATCGAAGTTGGCGGCCCGTGACATCAGGCATGGGCTAGAGGCTCAACCTCAAAATGGAAATCAGGGTCTGACCAGGAGTCACAGATATGGTCGGGGAGCTCAAGCCAACAACAATAGGCGACCCTTACCAGCTGATGAACAGGTCCTGCCATGGCGTGGCATGGGACAGGACCAAGGAGGAAATTTTCGGCCAAGATCTCACGGCAGTGGCCGTGACAGGAATCCTGGTGCTGTAGGACGGGACGGTAACCCCCAAGCTCCAGCATCGAATAGGAGTGGTCAACCCCAAAACTACCAGCAGCGACCTGGTCAGTACATACAGCATCAAGAATACCGACCAAGGTCCCGAAGAGATGACCCAGAGGTTAGTAGCGCATACAGGCCTCATTACGCTAATGGATATGACCATGATGAAGTAGTAAGCCAAGTTCACCAACAAAATAATCAAGGCCAGAGAGGTAACCAGCCTGAAGGACCGTTTGTCCCACAATAGCAGGATATCTCGAACAACCAACCACCCCGAGGTGGAGGGTTTCAGGGAGTACCTCCAGTACCAGGCTGAGTAGATAGCCAGAAGGTTGGGGGCAGGCCTCGACCAAACTCTATTTTCCACCGAATGGGACCCATGGGAGGTGAAGACCTTTGAGATGCTCTTAATCGCAGTAGGGAAAACCGGGATTCAAACAACATAGCTTCGCTTGAGCCTATTCGGGACCCGAGATTGGATGAGGTTCGCAATGCAGCACAACCCCAGGCAGCTGTAGACCCTAACATCCAGGCCCAGCTAAATCTGTTAACCCGACTGATAAGGGACTTGACAACCCCCAAGTTAATAGATATTGAAATGGAGAGGCAGAGATGTTCCCTATTTTCAGACCGTATTAACCAGTTCCCCATACCTATTAAATTCAAAATGTCGACATGGAAGATGTACACTAGGCTAGAGGACCCAGTGTCTCATGTTCACAATTTTGAACTACAGACTGATTTACAGGGAGTTCGGGATGATGCAAGGTCCAGGATCTTCCCAGCCACTCTATCAGAAATCGCCCAGCAATGGTTCTTCAAGCTACAACCAGGGTCGATTACATCATGGGATGGGTTTGTGCGCACATTCTATTCCCAATTCTCCTCAGCAATGCCCTTTCCCACTGAGTCGAATGACCTGGTGGACATAAAACAAAGAGATGGTGAACCTTTGAAGGACTACATTCAATGTTTTATGCGAGAAGCCACCAGAGTGAAATCCTTTAGTGATGACGGTAAATTAATAGCCATCAATTCGAGAGTTAAGGTAAAGAGTCTGTTCTGGAGCAGTTTGAAAAGGAAATTTGCACGTACCTCCCAGAAGTTCCTTGATCGAGCAGAGGAATTCATCAAGATTGAGGAGGCATAGCGGAAGGTGGATAATCCAACTCAGACGACTACTGAGTAGGAGAAAACAGATGCTGGGAATACCACCAACCCTGCAGGGGGAGGAAAGAATGGGGCTAAGAATGGCAAACACAGTAATGGGGCTGGAAGTAGCGGTAACCATAATGACAATAAGAAGCCTAAGACTGCCAAACAGCCCAAGCCACGGGAATATGTTCCTAAATTTACTACTTACTCCATCCTGTTAGAGACCCGGGCGGATGTTTTTAATGCCACACAGGTTGTCGTACCGTACAGAAGAACTCCACCAATGAGGAAGGATATTAATAGACGAGATATGACTAAGTTCTGCCAGTTTCACAATGACTATGGTCATGAAACCAATGAATGTAACCACCTGAAGGAGGAGATAGAATTCCTCATTAGACAAACAAATGCCCATTTGAAGAGATATATGGGGTCCATGCACAGTGCCAACAAATACAAGGGTTTCTCACCCTCAAGCTCAAGGGTTACTATCATTTCCTTGCAATCTATCATTGCCCCATACTTGGCTAACCAATCCATATCCAGGATCATATTAAAGTCGTTCATAACCAACTCTATCAAGTCAATTGATTAGTCCTTTCCCACAATAATCTAACTCATCTCTTAAAATTACCAATAGGGTACCAGATTCTCATCACAACATAACCACATAATATGCAATTCAAGTCTATGACTCTCTAGATGCAACAATACAAGGAACAACATGGCACCAAAATGAATAAGCATAATACAAGAACCAGAACTAGGAAGTTGATCTGCCACTACTGAGGAACCAGCCTCAGTCTCAATCTCTGACTCTGACTGCGTCAGAGCGAACACTCGAGCTAGAGTCGAGCTATCCGCCCCTTTGGTTCATCCTTCCTCAGTCCTTGGCAATCCCTCTTGAAGTGCCCAACCATCCCACATAAGAAACATGCCTTAGCTCGACATTTTCCCTGATGATGTCTCCTACACCGAGTGCATTATGGGTAGAGTTTCCAATACTCGTCCTAGCCCTGATGGCCTATCTGAACATTTCAGAACCCCTTATCTAATCCAGGGGTATCGAATACATTGATAATTTTTCCTCTCTGACCACTAGGGCCTCTGCCCCGACCTGATCCAATAAACGGAGGTATCATTGCCTAAGCTCTGCGCTCTCCGGCACTCTCCCTCCACATCTCATTTCTTATGCCCTCAATAAACAGGGCATTCCCTACCACCTGAGCATAGGTAGAGATCTCATGTACTGGGGCAATTCTAACCCCCTGAGCTATTATGGAATTCAACCTGTTGTACCCTAATTTCAGCACAAGTTCCTTCACTCAGCTCGAGTACAGCTAGCAAATAAATATACGGAGAAATAACCAAGGGAATGATATCTGCTAATTATCCACATAGACAACTCCAGTTTCATGTGGACACCTATGGTATTAGGCGTCCTGGGTTTAACCCAAGCTACAAACACGAAGGTTGTGAAGTGTTAGCTCATAATATTCAAACGACAGTCAAAGTACGAGCTTGGAGGAATTATTCAGCTCGTGGTAATTCGAATATATTGCACACCCACAGATCCCTGGAGATTCGGAATCCCATTGTACGGTTATTTATTACCAGGGTGTCATATTTAATGTCCCAGATATTAGGAGAACATTTACTGTATGATCAAATCATATCCCATTATAAATGGGAAATATATGTATTAAATGTACTACATATGTATATGTGTGATTGACTCACGCAGTTACCCAAACCTGTCCATGAAATTTCTCTATAAATACTGAGAATACTGGACAGTAAAAGGGACCATTATTCTATAATACTGAAACTCTGCCAAAATAGAGAGAAAACAACAATAATATAAACTCATGGACTGGGTGGATTTTAACCACTGAACCACGTAAAAGATTTGTGTTCTTGTGAATTCATTTCATTTTTCATTACGGTTTATTTCTAAGCACTAGTCTACCTTATTATTTCTTAATACACTATTGGCGAAAAACTGCGTCAACAGTTTGGTGCTTTCATTGAGAGGGAAATTAGTGCTTCATCAAAATCCCAGTCCAAACTCATCATGATGCTCACTCGCTCAATGCACGACAATGAGATAGAACAGCCTAGTGGGTAGGAGGCCCATCGTATCGCTGTTTTGAACGAGCATGGCCCTGAAGTCTAGCAGCGTCCGGGAAAACAATTGGCTGGTCATGGCGACACTGGGAGTTCGGCGTCATTGCCACTGAATCCAAACCCAGACTACTTAACTGCCATTGAGATGGAAAATATGCAATTAAGAAGACATCTCGCTAAGGCAAACAAGCAAATTGAGGAGGTTTTGGCTCGGTTACCCCCTCTCACAACCGACATTAATGTCGGAAAGAGGCAAAGTGGATCTCACAAGTCCCACAGGAATAACTGATCCAATCCAAGTCGATCAGTCAGAACTGCCACCCCAAGTTATGTGCCTACAGTGCGAGACCGCCAAATTGCTCATCCCAGTGGCCCTCATAGGGGTCATCAACATATCAGTCGATCGGTTAGAACCGCAACCCCAAATTCGGTGCCTCATTCACAAGCACCTAGGAATTCCCATGGAAACCCATGAGGAGGGGATGGGACAGGCTCACAGAGACAAAATGTTCCAGCAAACCCTCCTACGTCACGATCAGATCATCAGGCGCAGAGAGCTAGAAATAATGGGGCAGAACAAATGCGGGTTAATCTAGTTCGCCCCGATGGGACAAGGATTGCCTCACCAATAAGGCATCCTCCGTCACCTATTAGACATCCAACACCACCTCTTCCTATGTGGGACATTCTAGGTTATGGAGACAGTAGGAGAAACCCTCCTCCGTCTGCCCATACCTACGTCCCACGGACGCGTGTTGAAAATCCATATCCTCGGCCTCAACCATGAGCTATAAGCTTCGCAAATGGAAGTTATTGGACTGAAAGTCGTCGAAGTGGTAGGTCTAAGGGCGATCTGGGAAATCAGTTGAGTTCAGCACAAAGTCCTTGATACGATTCACAACCTGATTTGCATGATCGTTTGAATTCGCAGAGAAGGAATCCAGCTTAGAATGAAGATGTTAGTTATACTCGACAAGAGGGAGGTCCTTCCATAGTACTTGATAATGGGAATGCCCCACCAAACCAAGCTCGAGCTTGGAGGGACAATAACCCATCAAACGTGTATGATAGGATGGGAGCTGTTGAACAACCCCCAAATAACCTAGGGATCAGAGACAAAACCCTCGAGAGGCTAGCTCTAATGGAAGAGCAAATGAAGAGGCTTTTATTTGGAAAAGATAAGGACGATTGCGACTCAGAAGATGAGTGTGAGCTTTTCGCTCCAAATATTGCGGTGGCCACATATCCGATAGGCTTCAAAATGCCACACTTATCAAAGTTTGATGGAGATGGAGATTCGTCAGACCATCTCGAGATGTTCAACACCATGATGATGTCCCACAATGTCGGACTCGATCTAAGGTGCATTTTTTTCCCTTCAACTCTGATCGGGCCAGCTAGGCTATGGTTTAAAATACAAGAGGCATTCTATAATTTAGTGGAAAAAGATTTCTTCTGATTTCAATAAAGCATTTTGGGCTTCCCAGACAACTCGGGTTAAGGCTGATTCATTAGCCAATGTAAAGCAGCAACTTGGTGAAATGTTGAAGGCATATCTAAGTAGATTTGTCAATGTCGCTGCACGAGCTAGGGATGCTGATGACAGCTCCAAGCTCATGGAAATGAGGATGGGAATCCTCGTCGAGGGTGACCTGTGGCACGAATTACAGAGAAAATGAGTTAATAGTGTGGACGAGTTCTTGGCACGAGTTCAAAGATGGATTAACCTGGAAGAGGTGCGAGCTTCCATCGCAGGAATCAGCCAGATCCCTGTCCAGCCTGTTGGAGCGGTAATGGACGTTGCAGCTACGACTCAAACCGTTACCCAAAATAACCAAGGGGGAGTAAAAAAAGGAAGGGAAATGGTGAGGGCGACCAGAGTGGAACAAAGAAAAATAAATCTGGGGAGAAATTCAAGCCTGTTTATGCCACTTATACCGACCTCACGGATACTAGGGAGCGCATCTTCCTGGAAAATTCTACTCGCCTTCCATGGAAAAAGCCAGAACCATTGAAAAATCAAAGAGCGAAGAGAGATCCTTCGAAGTTCTGCCAATTTCATAATGATATTAGTCATAATACTGATGATTGTCGACAGCTGAAGGATGAGATCGAAACTCTCATTAGAGCAGGTCCTTTGGCCCAGTACGCCCGAAATCAGGTAGTCCCTAATCAGCCCGCTGGACCAAACCCTCCGTCAGCCCCCGAAGCTCTAGTAAGTCAAACCGGAGCTCCAGCGAATCAGGAAAATCCTCCTCCGATAATAGGGGAGATATAGCCACCATTTCAGGAGGACCTCATCTGGCAAGCACGAGCAGAGGGGCCCAGAAGAGGTACATTAACAAACTGAAATCCCATAACGGAGTGGATTTCGTCCCAAAACAGCAGTTATCGAAACAACAGCGATTGGAAAAATAACCAATCATTTTTATAGAAGAGGGTGCTTGCCACGTCCAATTCCCACATAATGATATGTTGGTCATAACTGCTGAGCTCGCCAATTGGAGGGTCCGCAGGACACCAGTAGATAATGGGAGTTCAGTGAATCTACTTTTTTGGTCCACCTTGGAAAAAATGGGGTTGTCTATAACAGAATTGAAGGCGACCTCAATGACTCTATACGGATTTTCTGGCGAAGGGTCAACAGCCATCGGGACGATCGAATTAGTGGTAACATTGGGAGAAGGCTCACGAACTGTCTCCAAGTTACTTGAGTTCATGGTAATCGACTATCCAACCGCATACAATGCGATTTTGGGCCGACCTACGTTGATGGCATTTGAAGCCATAACCTCTATCCGCCACCTAGCAATAAAATTCTCCTCAGCTGCGGGAATATGCACTGTTAGAGGCAATCAACTTGCTGCCAGAGAATGTTATAGCATTTCTATGAAGGGAAAATCACAACCCGGGCAGCAAGCTATGGTCATAAATGACGGAGGCTAGGAGTCCCGGGAAGTAGAAGATACTTGTGGGATGGAAGAACCTCAGCAAAAAGAGGACCATGACAATGCCCAACACGATGACATTGACCCACGAATAGGCGAAGACAGGTCAGAGCTCCAGGCTATAGAGGAGCTCGAGGAGGTAAACATTGACCCCAATGAAGCTTCAAGAGTCGTGATGATTGGGAAGAATATAAATGATAAAAGGAAGAAGGACCTGATCAAGTTCTTACAAGAGAATCTGGACGTTTTCGCCTGGTCACATGAAGACATGGTGGGAATAAGCCCGAGTTTAATCATGCACACTCTAAATTTGGACAAGAACGTGCCTGCAAAATCCTGAAAATGGAGACGCTTAGGAATAGTCTGAGCTGAAGCTCTTGAGGAAGAAGTAGCTCGACTATTAAAGTATGTGTTTATTTGTGAAGCAAAATACCCAATCTGGGTTGCCAATCCTGTGCTAGTCCCAAAGCCAAACGGGAAATGGAGGACCTACATCGACTTCTCCGACCTGAACAAAGCTTGTCCCAAAGATTGTTTTCCACTACCAATGATTGATCAGTTGGTAGATGCCACGGCAGGTCACGAGCTCATATCCTTCATGGATGCGAATTCTGGATATAACCAAATCGTGATGAATCCTGCGGACCAGGAACATACTAGCTTCATGACCCCAAATAACGTATATTGTTATAAAGTCATGCCCTTCGGGTTGAAGAAAGCTGGAGCTACATATCAACACTTAGTCAACAAAATGTTCGCTAATCAGATCGAGAGAAATATGGAAGTGTATGTCGATGATATGCTTGTCAAATCCAAGACTGTCGATAACAATGTATCCGATCTGAAAGAATGTTTTGAGATCTTAAGAAGGTACGACATGAAGCTGAATCCTCAAAAGTGCACGTTCGGAGTGGCGTCGGGAAAATTTCTTGGTTTCATAGTCAACACGAGGGAAATAGAGGCAAATCCCGAGAAAATTAGGTCATTGGTAGAAATGCCCCCACCCAGGTCGCGTAAAGAAGTTCAAAGCCTGGCTGGAAAGGTGGCAGCTTTGAATCATTTTATTTCAAAATCTACTGACAAGTGCCTACCCTTTTACAACTTGCTCAGGGGAAACAAGAAATTTGAATGGACTGAAGAGTGTGAACAAGCATTACTCAACCTAAAAATGTACCTGGCCGAGCCCCCAGTGTTATCTAAGCCAATGTCTGTAGAACCTCTGTTCCTTTATTTGGCTGTGACAGAAAATGCAATCAGTGCCGTGTTAGTCTGAGAAGAAGATCGTGCTCAAAACCCAGTATATTATATAAGCAAGAGACTTCTTGGAGCTGAGTCACGATACCCACTGATAGAGAAGCTGGCATTCTATCTGATATTGGCTTCCAGGAAGCTGCGGCCATATTTTCAGTCCCATTCAATCAACGTCACGATTGACCAACCTTTAAGGCAGGTGTTGCAAAAACCTGAAATGTCGGGATGTCTGTTAAAATGGGCTATCTAACTTAGCCAGTTTGAGATACTATACATGCCACGGACCTCGATCAAAAGTCAGGCCCTTGCTGATTTTGTGGCTGAATGCACCGGATTTCAAGAGGAGCTCTTGAAGGAACTGGTGCAGGAATTATGGAAAATCTTCGTGGATGGGTCATCAAATGAGAACGGATCGGGAGCAGGGATCATCTTAATCTCTCCAGAAGGGCATTAATTCCATACAGCTCTGAAATTTGGGTTTGAAGCATCCAACAATGAAGCTGAATGTGAGGCTTTACTAGCTGGGCTTAGAGTGGTAAGGGAGCTCAAGGCAAAAGCCGTCCGATTCTATAGTGATTCTCAACTCGTGATTAATCAGGTGTTGGGAGAATATCAAGCTCGAGGTACCAAGATGACGGCCTACCTAGCTAAGGTGAAGGGAGAGCTATTTGAATTTGAGTACAGTACTGTTGAACAGATACCTCGCAAGCAGAACTCTAATGCAAATGCTTTGGCAAGGCTTGCCACCACCATGGAAGCTGAGACATTGAATGTAGTGCCAGTGGAATTCTTGGAAAATCTGAGTGTAACAGAAATGGTAGAAGTCGAAGTGATCGACACAAGACCGACCTGAATGACTCCCATAATGGAATACCTCACAACAGGAAGGCTACCTGAGGATAGAAAGGATGCAAGAAAAATACTATATCAAGCTCCGAGGTATATGATAGTTGATGGAACATTGTACCGATGTGGTCATTCATTGCCTCTCCTACGATGTGTTTTGCCCGAGGAAGCTAAAACCATTTTACAAGAAGTGCACGAAGGCTTTTGTGGAGATCATGCTGGGGGGCAAAACCTAGCAATGAAAATACTGAGGCAGGGTTATTTTTGGCCCACTCTAACAAAAGATTCAATCTCGTATGTCCAGAAGTGCGACAAATGCCAATGTTTCGCCATAGTTGCCTAAGCTGCTCCAGTCGAGCTAGCGATGATCTCATCCCCATGGCCATTTGCGGTATGGGGAATCAACTTAATAAGATCCCTACCTATGGGAAAAGGAGGAGTTCACTACGTGGGGGTGGCGATCGACTATTTCACGAAGTGGGTAGAAGCTGAACCTCTGGCAACCATCACTTCAAAGAGAGTCCTAGACTTTGTGGTGAAGAGTATTATATGTCGGTTTGGGCTTCCTAAAAAGATCGTGTCAGACAATGGGACACAGCTCGACAGTGATCTCTTCATTGACTTCTGTGAAAAATACGACATTATTAAGAGTTTCTCCTCAGTAGCGTTTCCACAAGCCAATGGATAGGTCGAGGAGCCTGAAGAAGAGGTTAGACGAGGCCAAAGGATTATGGCCTAAACAGCTCCTGCAAGTACTTTGGGCATACCAAACTTCTCATAGAACCTCCACGGGACATACTCCGTTTTCCTTAACTTTTGGAAGTGAGGTCGTCCTTCCAGTCGAAGCCATGGTAGCCACTCATAGGAAAATGACATTCAACCAAGAGTAGAATGAGGGACTACTTAACACATCCCTCGTTCTGATTAAAGAAAAATGAGAAGAGTTGTAGTTACAGCTCGCCCATTACCAACAAAAGATCACTCACTATTTTAATTCTAAAGTTAAGACGCGTAGATTTGGATTGGGCGACCTAGTTCTCCGAAGGGTCTTTCTAGCAAATAAAGATCCCAAGGATGGTGTTTTAGGCCCGAATTGGGAGGGACCATATCAACTCGTTGAGGTTTTGCGAGAAGGAACTTTCAAGATAGCTCGGCTGAATAGGGAAGTAGTCCCACGGACTTGGAACGCCCTACATTTGAAAAAATATTAACAATAGTACCACCATCAATGTAAGGCTTATTTATAAAAGCCATTTTTATTAAATAATCTTTAAGATAGTATGAGTTCGTGTTCTAGTTTTGTAAAGGCAACCAAGAAAGTTTCTACATTCTGGTTACTTGGGGGGCATATAACCCCAAGATAAAAAAATTAAGCATGCTTGGTAAGTTTAAATCATTAAAATCCCTGGATACAACCAGGTCCAAAACTTAGAGGTTTGGAAAAATTGATTATTCGACAACTTTTGAAGAGCTCAAGTTTTCAATGAACCTAGCGCAAACTAAGTAGAAGTCATTTAAAACCCTGGACGCAACCAGGTCCGAAACTTGGAAAGTTGGGAAAATTGTTTAATATCAAGGGCTTTTTAAAGCTCATGTTATCAATAAACCTAGCACGAACTAAGTTTCAATAAATTAAAAACCCTGGATATAACCGGGTTCAAGGCCTGATTGTTAACAGGTATGATACAAATCAACACACAAAACTTGGATATAACCGAGCTCAAAATATATATCTCGATCTAAAAATCGATTCCTAAAATCTCGAATGTACAAGTCTAAGAATTCACAAACATGAAAGATAGTAAAGGAGAGATAAATGGATCAAAAAGTTAGATATATATTGAAATAAAGCATGCATTATCCCGAGGAGAAAAACCTCGAACCAAGCTCGAAGGCAATTGTTTACTAAAAAAAAATCTGTTAAACAATTACAGACAAATAAAAAAAAAAAGCTATCATCGAGCTCCACCAGTTCGCCCAGCCGAGTTGACCTCCTCACCATCTCCCTCAGATGCCCCGAAAACCTCACCAGTCTCTGACGGTTCTTGCAAGAGCCAAGCCTTGAATCTTGCAAGGTACTGATCCCACAGCTCGGCCCCCATGAAAGAGAAGTTCCCATCCTGGTTGAAGGCCCAACACTGGTATAGCATCTCTTCCATGGAAGACAATGAGGCTGCCTTTTCTTCTTTGACTGCGGCCTCGGCCTCGAGCAGTTTGGCTTTGGCTTCATCAACCTCGGACTGAAGTTGAGTAGTTTGAGCCTGGAGGGCAGACAATGCAGTCTTCGTAGCTTGCTCTCTTTCCTGGGATGAGGTGAGAGCGGCCTTGGCATCATGCTCACTCTTTTGAGCAGCCACCAAGGCAGCTTTGGCGGCCTGTTTGCCTTCTTGAGCAGTTGTCAGGGAAGTGTTGGTGGCGTTTAATTCGACCCGGAGCTCATCATTTCTAGCCCTAGCCTGGGCTATGCTGCAATACTGGGCCAGGACAGACTGCAAAATAACAAAACAAGTCAGAGATATACCCTTGATCACAATAAGAAGGAATTTTTCACCAAGGAAAGACAACTTACAATGAGGTTCATCCCCATAGCTGACTCCATGACATTCTCTGGGCTACGCTCCTCGATGGTCCTCAGATCCCTCGAGTTGGCCTTATAAGCGTGCCCCACCATATGGCTCACCGTCTCATAAATGATGCCCCAAAAAGCTTCAGGGATCTTTTCTAGATCCTAGGGATCTACTGGTATTCGAATGGTCAGGGCTGGAACATTGGGGGCTAGAGGCTCAGCTTGTATTACTTGGGCCTGAGGAGGCGCGAATCGAGGTGGAGGAGGAGGAGGAATCCTAGCGGCAACAAAACTCAACAGAACTGATTCCCGAGTTGAGCTCGCGTCTTTCCCCTTGGCAGGGGATCTGGAGGTGTTGCCCGCTGCAGGGGGGTTTTCTTTGAGATCCTGAGCCTCTTTACGGCAGGGCCCAAGCCAGTTTTCTTTGTCTGAAAGGCAGTTTGGAGGTCAGGAGCTCTGGGTTGTTCTATCTCTTCGCCTGAAAAGAACAAAAAGGAATTAGTTCGCAAATAAGGTTGTCAGAAAAATATAGAAAGAAAGAAAATAAACAAAGATCCTACCCTCCGGGCTGGGGGAGGAGTCTATTATCATGACCACCGGCCTTGGAACTAATGGAGGAGAGGAAGAGTCTACGATTAATATTTCTAGGGTCCTAAGGGGTTCAGGCTCAGGTCCTTCCTCAGGGTTGGATTCATCTACATATTGTCTAAATCTAGGGGCAAATGCACCTTGGAGCAGAGAAGACCAGGTCCTACGGTTGATTCCATACTCCTAAAAAATGGCAGATCTAAAGTTTAAAGTGTTGTCAACAACTACTGTGCCCTTAGGGTAACTACTGTCATGGCATACCTCTAGGTGGTCTACACATTGGAGCAGGGTTATATTATGACCTGGGTTATGAGGATGACGATGGACGAGCTGATTTGGGTTAAATCGAACTAACCTAAAATTGACAACAACCCTATCTAATTCCCTATAGGGGTATGGGTTACCTTGGTCGGAGGGACTAGCTGCTGCCCCTGGCATAACTCGTTCTAAGTTAGGTTCCCGGGTAGCCTCGGGAGCCTGCCTTTTCCTCACAAGAGACACCTCGTCCTCTTCTTCCTCCTCACCTTCAGTGGCTGGCAAGGCCTCCTTTTGTGAGGAGGGAAGCTCACGAATTACCGGAAGGGTAGCCTGGGACCTCAAGGCCAACGTTTGACCTTCGCCGATCAACTTGCACGCCAGCATCATGACGTCATTCATGACCTGGCAGTAGTCCTTCTTGCTGGGTGGAAGCCCAGACAACTTCTCGTATTGACCCCCAAGGGTCACGGACTTCTCCGTCCTCGCAAATATGGTTGCATGAGAAACAAATTTAGTTAAGACATGTACAAAAGAAATATCTAAAAAAAATGTCGCGAGCTGAAGTCACAAAAGTAAGGAACTTACAGGGTCAGTTAAAGTATCGGCGTTCACAATTCTGGAACCCATTCGACATAAAGAACAAGTCTTTGTAGTCGTTGGGATGGCTGGGAAGCTCGATGATGGGGGCAGAGTTGGGAAACCTTGTGAGATAATAGAACTCGTCACCTCGCCCTTGTGAATTCATTTCATTTTTCATTACGGTTTATTTCTTAGCACTAATCTACCTTATTATTTCTTAATACACTGTTGGCAAAAAACCGTGTCAACACAACCCCTGGATAAATCGCTCCTTCCGAGCTACATCCGTGGGTACCATATCAAAAGCAAACTTGGCCAACCCATCGAATTTGTTAACATACTCGGTTACTGTTGTATTACCCTGAACCAGGTTCAAAAGTTCATTTTTCTTAGCAGTCTTAACTGCATCACAATAATATCTCTCATTAAACAATTGCCTAAATTCTTTCCAATTCATTGCAGCTGTATCTCGTGTCTGTGATATCACTTCCCACCACGTCCGGGCATCTTCCTATAATACATATGTAGCACAAATTACCCTATCGTGACCTACCACCCCATACTATCGAGGATGGAACTGATCATGCCCATCCATTGCTCAGCTCTGAATGGATCTAGGCCTCCCTAAAAAACTGGAGGGTAATATTTCAGAATCTCCCACATATAAATTCCCATTTGTTCTCAACCCTAGGTTGAGCCAAAACTGGTGCCACTCCTGGCATAACAAAGGAAGGCGTGTTCCCTTATAGAACCTGCTATTTTAAACACCTGATCTCTTCCTCTTGCCTCTGCAATCTTAATTACATATCTGTAAACACTTGCTGCCAATTCTGAGGGGCAGGTGGAGGGCTCAGGCCCTGGCTGTAATTCCCAACCTCAGTAAAAACACCACTGGGTCCCATTAACTGCCTTAGGTACATAACCTCTGATTTAGTATGCAGTCAAAAACTTAACCCATTAAGCATGATGAGCACATTCAAAAGCCTTCCCCCACGGGAACAATCACACAAAACCACATTCACATACCACTACGGTACCAAACTACAGGCCCACAACATTCATGCATCAATCAATAACCCTGCTATTGCCAACAAAATATCTTGCTCTTTACTCTAGCACGCAGATAACACATTCATATATTCACTTAGTAGGTAATCACATAATCATATCAATAGTCAAGGGCCAGACCCTATCAGAATCTTATGCTTCCTAATAAGGCATGTAGGTAAAGCATTTATATCTTATTTAAGCAGTTAAACACATAACCACATAAATAGTCACCATACCCTGAGTGGAGCTTGTCTTTAGTGACGAGTGTACATATCTAGCTTGTCTTCAAAAACCCTTAACCTTGGCACGCTCTGATACTAAGTTGTAACACCCTACTACCCAGGGACCGTTACACTGTGTATTTTAAATAGTGCTAAACTAGTTAAACGAGTCATTTGGGCATAATCGTGTATATAAACGTGACTAACGGTTTAGGGTTAAAAATTTTGGTCAAAGATACAAACATTTCACTAAAATGTTTACTGTATACATGGGATCCCAAAATATATTTAAAAAGGTTAATTACAATAAAAGAGTTACAACCTGATGACCTAAGCGAAAAAATAGGGTTTGACCCTAGTTCCTCTTTAAAACCTCGGCCGTGGTGGTCGAGTAGCCACATATGTACACATCGTCACCTAAGCTCTCCAACTCAAGGAGGGTCCAGCTTTCTTTTCCCTTTACCTGCACCACATAGCACCTGTGAGTCGAGACTTAATAAGAAAACTAAAACATGCTCATAAGCAGTTAATAACATATTACCAAATCATAATAAGCATGTCTAGCAGTAATAACCCTACTCATGCATGCATATAGGTACAAATAAATGATTATGGAATCATTCTGGGGCTTACAGCCCCAATCAGTTGACCATAGAGTCAACCTGGGGTCCTCTGCCCTAAATAGATGACCATCGAGTCAACCTGGGGTCCTTTGTCCTGTCCTCTGTATAACCAGCTTTGGAGCTGATCTAGCGTACTCGGCGCTAAGTTTTCTCCAACCAATAGATTGGTCAAGCGTATGATGTGATCTTGGTTAGGCTAAACGATATGGGCTAGCGCTCCGCACTATTGCCATGCTTGACTAATAAGTCAATGCCTTACAACCAGCACTCAGCGTGCTAATGCCGTCCTTGACTAATAAGTCGATGCTTTACGACCAGCACTCACCGTTCCATTGCCGTCCTTAACTAATAATTCAATGCTTTACGTCCAGCACTCATTGTTCTAATGCCGTCCTTGACTAATAAGTCAATGCTAGGATATGGGACTAATAAGTCACCCCAGGTCCCTTAGCCCTATCCTCTGTATAAGCGTACCTGGCGCTGACCAGCACTCCACGTGCTAATGCCGTCCTTGACTAATAAGTCAATGTTTTACAACTAGCATTCACCGTGCTAATGTCGTCCTATACTAATAAGTCAACTAGGATGTGGGACTAATAAGT
This sequence comes from Humulus lupulus, assembly GCF_963169125.1. NCBI lineage: Eukaryota > Viridiplantae > Streptophyta > Magnoliopsida > Rosales > Cannabaceae > Humulus > Humulus lupulus. Next base: position 33,917,353 of record NC_084802.1, on the reverse strand, counting down.
CACCCCGGGCCTCCCCATTGCCCTATCCTCTGTATAACCAGCTTTGGAGCTGATCTAGCGTACCTGGCGCTGAGTTTTCCCCGACCAATAGGTTGGTCAAGCACATGATGCGTTCTTGGTTAAGCATAACCATAACGACCAGCGCGCAACGCGCTATTGCCACACTTGACTAATAAGTCAAGCCTTTCTCGATAAGATAATGCAAACAGACATATATCATATGTCAAATATCCAGATATAAAGCATTCAACATGCTTAATCATCAATCATAAGTATAATCATAATCATGCAGATACTTAGGCCTTTCATGCCCTATCCATGTTCCTGTTCAACAATTAGGAATCAAGAGCATAATAATATTCATGCACATTTACAGAGACTCAGGCTCTGATCAATTCTATATTCAATATTTAGGCCATGCCATAATCACATGTATCATATGTATCACATATTGGGTGCAGTTTTCTTACCTTTAGTCCAAGACAGGTTACCAATAAATGACCATCGAGCACGATCCTGATTCTGAGCTCCTAGCGATAACCTAGTCACAACCATAATATAGAATTTCATAAAAAATGAGTAAATAAAGGCTTTCGAACTAAGTCCTAGCCTCCGGGACTTCGAATCCTACCAAACTGGGTAGTAGGATCGATCCCGAGCCCTTAGGTTTAAGTTCCCATGACTAAAAACTCACTTTGGCTAAAACTGCCCTTAAGCGCCGCGACCCCCCCATCCCTGAGCCGCAGCTCGCCTCCAGACAGAGGCCAAACCCCTTCTCTGCCTGCGCCTCACGCCGCGACCCTAACTACCCATCAGTGAGAGCCTCATCCTTCTTCAAGCCTGGGCCGTGGCACCCAAGAACAGGGCCACGGTCCAACCACGAACCCAGCCAAAATCCTTCATTTTCTCCATTTAAAAGCTTTCCAAAAACTTATCAAAACATATCCAAATCCCAAAAAAAAAAGTTCCCAAACATCTCAATGGCCCAATACCATCAAAACTCAAGCTTCAAACAACTCATAAACTCATCAAAACATAGAATCCAAATTCAAAACTTAAGAAACTTTAGGGAATGGAATCTCAGAAATTCAAAGCTTAAATTACCTCTGATTATGTCGTTTCTCGCTAAATCCTTCGGGTAATAAGCTTCTAATCTTCCCTAGAATCGTTATGACTCTAACCTTGCTTGAATCTGAGTCCTAAAACTCGAGTTTCTTTCGAAAATGATAACGGGCGTCAAAAAGAGAACAGGAGAGAGAGAGAATGTACTGAACATTCTTTTTATGTTTCTGATAGTACTTCGAGCTTAAGTAACCTCAAACAAATCCCAATGCTCGGGGTCCCAAAAACGTCCCCGGGGGCCAAATAGTCAAAATCCCCAGAATTCCCTCATGATCTTACTAACTCCCAATATATCATCAAATATTTATTCCCATTACCCAATAACCAGTAATGTATTAAATACCCAAAATACACCTTGACTCACACCGAGTCAAATATGGGTCTCGTTGTGACTTTCTTACTAGCTTGCTCCCTAGGATCGTATCGTGTCGAGTAACCCAAATATATCTACATAATAATGTGGTCCCACACATATATCACATATATGCCAAATATACCCATAATAGGCCAAATTACGAAAATTGTCATTTTAATCAGAAATGGGCCCACATGCATATTCAATACATCTAAACATGCATATAAAGTCATATTATAATATAATTCACATAATCATATAATGATACACATATATATCACATAATCACATAATTTTCCATCCCGGGCCCCTAATCAAGGCCCTAAGCCTTATTAGGTAATTTGGGACGTTACACTTAGGCTCGGGATTGCTTAGGGAAAGGCTTAGCATCATTTTGGGCAGTAGAGGTATTGATTTATAGCCTTAATCCTATGTGTTTTCTCTGGTTTTAGCTAAGTTTAAAATTTTTGAAAACTCAATTATGAATTTGGAGATTGGGTGAGGTTTTGGCCAAGTTTAAGCTTGGGTTTTGTGGGTATTGAAGTGCTGAGTTGATTGGGCACTTATTTTTGGGATTAGGCTATGTTTGGATAGGTTTTCGGTGAGATTTGGCTTGAAGAAACGAAGGGAAAATCTGTATTTTCATGTCGAGTCACGACCCTGTTCTTGGGGTGCCGCGACTCTCATGAACGCAGGGAGAAGGAGGTGTCAAATTACCATTTTAAGCTGCGATGCTTGTAGGGGCGCGCCGCGGTGTATGTGGTCCAGAGGAGAGCCCTTGGGCATTTTGACTTGAGGCGGGTCGTGACTATTTTGCCTTGGGCTGTGGTGCTTGAAGGGCTTTTGAACCCCATGAAAGTTTTGAGTGCGAGAACTCAAACCTAAGGGCTCGGGATCGATTCTACTACCCGGTTTAGTAGAAATCGACGTCTCGGAGGCTAGGACTCTGTCCGGAAGCCTTTATTCGCTCGTTATTGATGATATTTTATATTGGTTGTGACTAGGTTACTGCTAGGGGCTCGAAACCAGGATCGTGCTCGAGGGTCGTTCTTTTTATACGTTGCACTCGGACCTGAGGTAAAAAAACTGCACCCGGATTGGATTTAGGGCTTGGCTCGGTTATAGTATAGGATTAATATTATGTTGAGTATGTTTTATTAAACATATTAAATGCGCTATGTTTACCTATGTTATGTAATAACTGTTGGTTTGTATATCTGATTGGGAAGCTCAACTTATAAGCTGAAGATTTATCTGAGTTATCTGATGAAGAGCTTGACTTAATAGTCAAGGGTATATCCGGTTCTAAAGGACTTGACTTATCAGTCGAAGGTAAAAGACTCGACTTATCAGTTGAAGGTTAAAAGACTCGACTTATCAGTCGAAGGTTAAAGACTTGACTTATCAGTCAAAGGTTAAAAGACTCGACTTATTAGTTGAAGGTTAAATGACTCGACTTATGAGTCGAGAGTTTAAAGGCTCGGCTTAGGAGTCGAGGGCGACAATAGTGTATTGAACGCTAACTGATAGGGTTAAGCCAACCCGTAAGTGAGATATATTCTTGAACGCCCTTAGGGTCGTTTGGAATGTTAAGCATCATACCTGCTTGGCTAGCTCTAAGGCTGGTTATATGAGAGATGGGAAATATGCCCTAGTGTGACTCTATAGTCACTTATTTGGGTTGATTGCGTGCATGAGTAGGGTTATTACTGCTAGGCGTGCTAATTATGAATCAGTGATCTGATAATGTACTACTTATAAGCATGATTATGTTTTCTTGCTGAGCCTCGGCTCACGGGTGCTAAATGGTGCAGGTAAAGGAAAGGAAAAGCTGGACTAGCCATGAGTTGGAGAGCTTCAGGGGCAGAGTGTACATATGCGACCTGCTCATCCGCCACGGCCGAGGTTATTAGTTCTAACTAGGGTCTGGACCCTGATTTTTCTGCCTAGATCGGCTTTTGTATACATTTTTGGGTTTGTAATCGTTTTAAACTATGTTGGGATCCCATGTATGGAAGTCAAATTCTTTTAATGAAATGGTTGACTTTTGACTGAAATTTTAAGTACTTAATTACACGATTTAAGCCCAAATGACTCGTTTTGCGAGTTAAGCACTATTTAAATTACACAGTGTAATAGACATGGATTAGGATGACGTTACAGACACCTAGGGTACGGATTAGACATTTCTGGTCGTGGAGTGGACTCCTCATTAATGGCACAGATTGATGGGTCCGGTAATAGGGAGTCGACACGTGGCATTACCTTTTCAAGAGTGTGACATCATGAAGAGCCCAAGCGTCTCCCCCCGAAGACCTTTCGAATTACTCTTCTCAGTTTAAGACTCCACTGTTAGAAGACGAGCGAAGACTTGGGGGCAAATGTTGTCTGTGTTTTCACCAGAGGACACGTGGCAGTCATTAGAGGAGTAATTAAGCTCCTCGAGCGCTAATGAGGTTTCGTACAGCTCGCATAGAGCTCATCTGAGTGTAAAATTCTCCCCTAGTACTGTGATTTAGCTAGACGTGGATGTCTCCGAGTGAGGCCACGCCCTGAGGACCATTCAGGTGGTCCTTGGACTTGTGGTAGCTGCCAAGTGTCAATCGTTGCAGCTGTGGCCCACTAGAAAATCGTCTAACAACTTTTGGTGAGCCTCGAGTAGTGGTGTCGGGTTCGTACAATCGACAATCTGCATTTCCCACAACGCCGCCTGACATGGGCGACGTGCAGCTATATCCTGACACTGTCAGATACATGTTCCCCATAAAGTTGGTGGACAACTTTCTGCAAATGGGCCCCGTGCAATCTCCCTGGGCCTATGTTCTTTATTAGTGCATCCATATGTAATTAATTAACATCTTACTCCCAAAATAATGGGGAATGTTGTATTAATTTTCCATTAAGGACATTAATGACACATGTTGCTATAAAAAGGGCTGGGATATCTCCTTGTAAAGAGTTCATAACTTTGACTAGTTAAGCATTGTAAACTCAGAACAATATATTCGCTGCTTGAGACTCCATTGAAACTTTCTCAAACAAGCTTCAAATTCACTAATACCAAAGACTCGTAGACTATGACTCTTTTATAGCCTAAACCACATAAAACCTCTGTGTTATTTTTTTCTATTTTCTGTCAAGTTCTTAAATTAGGTTGATAGCGAAAAATGCGGCCAATATAATACAATACGGCTTACCAAACATGCTCATAATCTTTTGAATACACTAATAGGGATGTTCATCAGGCGGGTTATAACATATTTTAATCAACCTAATGTAAAAATTGGGTTGCAAAAATTCAACTCTAACTCGTCCAATATTTTAAGCAGTTTGGTCGGGTTAATCCGCCCAAACTAATCTTAAATTTTTTTTTTAAATGTTCAAATAATTAGATTCAACAAACTAAAAGTACTTAGATATATTATTCTAAATTTAAACTTTAAAATATTATTCTAAATTTATTGTAAAATTTTAAAAATAATATTTAATATTACATATAATATAGATAATATATTCTAAATATATGTATGTTTATTCAGGTTATTTGAATTATATTTGGTAGATTGATATAATTCTGAAGAAACAACCCAATTTAATAATTGAGGATTTTAAATTTTTGTCTGGTTGTTGGTTTAATTTAGGCGGTTGCGAAAACTTTTGCACATCTCAACATAGTAATTTGGTTCAAAATGAGGTCATGATGTTTTGTTTTGTTAACAATTATAACATTGTTGCCATTTTCCACTAAATTCAGATTACTTACGAAACAATCCCAAATAACAAAAGAAACGGTTACAAGCCGTGGATGACTGTTGTGTTTTTTGACTTCTGCTTGACGTGTCACGACTCACGACCGCCATGGATGAATTCTCTTCGTACCCTCCAATTGATCCCAACACCTTTGATCTCATACTCATCGGCACTGGTTTACCGGAATCTATCATTGCCGCCGCCGCCTCTTCCGCCGGGAAAAATGTTATCCACCTGGATCCCAACCCCTACTATGGCAGTCACTTCACCTCTCTTTCCATTTCCGATCTAACTTCTTTCCTCAATTCACATTCTACTCCTCCCAAACACCAACTCTCCACTACCACCACCGATGGCCTGGACTATACTGTACTGGATCTCACTACCCGTTCTCTTTACTCTGACGTTGAGATTTCATCTTTTGCTCCTGAAACCATCGCCCAACATTCCAGAAGTTTCAACATCGACCTTGGGGGACCTAGGGTTTTGTTCTGCGCAGACAAAGCCATTGATCTTATACTGAAATCTGGTACAAATCAGTATGTGGAGTTCAAGAGCATTGATTCGAGCTTCGTTTGCGATGATAATGGGAAGTTATGGAGTGTCCCGGACTCTCGAGCGGCTATTTTTAAGGACAAGACTCTTAGTCTTACGGAGAAGAATCAGTTGATGAGATTCTTCAAGCTGGTTCAGCAGCATTTGGAGGCTTCTGAGGAAGAAGGTAGTCAGAATTCGAGGATTTCTACGAAGGATTTGGAGAGCCCTTTTGTTGAATTCTTGATGAAACTGCGATTACCTCCTAAGATTAAATCGTACATATTTTCTCTATCTGTCAATGACAAATTTTATTTTATTTATGTCTTTCTATTTTGCAACTTCAGAATTTTCCGAGAAATACTTGAATTAATCTTGTAAGTGAACATTTTTTTCTGGCAGGGTTATTCTGTATGCTATTGCCATGGCTGATTATGATCAAAACGACTTAGAGCTTTGCAAAGATGTACTTAAGACTAGACATGGGATAGAACGTTTAGCTCTGTATCACAAATCAGTTGGCAGGTTATATCTCTTATTCTATATTTGCTATATTTGAAGTCGTTGTAGGCTTGGCACAATCTTAAGAGACTTCCATGTTGTTAATTGGGATAATTGCGGTAATGTTTTCTATACTGTGCATTTGGGGACACAAGTTGAAGTTGTGAAAAATTTAGTGGTCATTTTTATATGAAATATAGCTGCATTATGAGTTGACTTTTCATGTTTGTAATAGAATTTAGAGCCCAATATGTTCTTTTAATATTTGACACTTGATCTTTAGTCTATTTGGAAAAGCTAGTATTATCAGTATTCCACGGACGTTTTTAAATTCTTATGCTCTTATTAGGTTTATGAATGCATCTGGTGCCTTGATTTATCCAATTTATGGCCATGGGGAGTTATCTCAGGCCTTTTGCCGTCGTGCGGCTGTCAAAGGTTGCATTCATGTAAGTTTTGGAGGTGGTATCTAATTTTCTATATCATGCAGAACTTCAACTTGACTTCCATAATTTCATTGAGATTTACTTATGCCATAGTATGTAGCAGCATACTTATATATATATATATATATGGAATACTTCTCAATGATTACTAATCATAGATGGGTACTAATAATTATGATAATGTGGCAATATAGTAACTTGGTATAGCAAGCCACCAACAGTTAAATATTTTTTTTCTACATTAATTTTGTATTTAGTTATTTTTTTTTGCCATAATTAACGGTATTTCCAACCAATGAGAACTACTAGCTATATTTATAAATTGACATGCATTTGAAAAATGAAAAGTTTACAATATTATATTTTCATAATAAATATACGTTTTTCATTAGGTAACCTTTCCAAAAATTTGAAAAAATCAAAATTTATTTTTAGAAATATTAATTAACTATAAATATGGACTATTGATTTTAATCCAATGGTTAATACTAAAGTAACCATCTATGGGTAGTAACCATTAAGAGTGCACCCATATATATATATATCTATGTGTGTTTGTTTCTCCTTACATCTATAGCCTTGTTTTTGTTTAATATATCTTGCTTCATAATGTCTATCTTACATGGTGTACATTTTACATGAGAGAACTTGGAATTCGACCTTCATGTTCTTGATATACTTGGTGATTGTTGCATTACAAGGATTATAATAGTTTCTTCTGGCTGAGGAATCAGAAAATTCAACATCCAAGGAGTGATAAATGAAACAAAATTCAATTTTTTTTTCTTTTTATCTCTCTATGTTGAATTGTTCTCCTTTATCAATACAAATGAATTAAAGGGTAATAAACTCTTTCATGCCCTTCTGGAGTTGTTATGCATGCTTATATCTTGAGACCTTTGTTATTCAGGTACTGAGAATGCCAGTGATTGCATTGCTTAGGGACAAGGTACAGATTCCGTTGCTTAAATAATTATGTTGTAAAAGTTATTACTCTTAAGTTTTAAATAAGCTCACAAACATCTGAGCTTGAGAACTTTTCCAGGAGAGTGGGCAATACAAGGGAGTTAGATTAGCTTCAGGTCAGGATTTATTCAGCAATCAGCTTGTTCTTGACCCAACCTTCACGGTCCCCTATCCACCAGAGTCTCTCAAAGGAGCTCTAGAAGGTTTAAATCTAAGAGATGTTAAAGGAAATGTGGCAAGGGGGATATGCCTTACAGCAAGTTCCTTGAAGGCAGATGCAGTCAATTTTCTTATTACATACCCTCCTCGAAGTAAGAATGTTTTCTAATCCTATGCTCTCATTGATGTTTTAATTTTTTTATTTTTGAATAAGCAAATAAGTGATTTTCAAATTTTTTTAGCTTTATATCCTGAGCAGAGTATGTCAATCCGAGCTTTGCAGATTGGTGGCAGTCTGGCGGTTTGTCCCTCGGGCATGTAAGTGTTAATAATTTTGTTGGAAAGTATCTTCTCCTCTTATAGCATAACACATAAATCTCTCTTTTTTGGTCTATTTTTTGTTGGAAAGTATATCGTTGTGGCCCTATATTTTGGAAATTGTGTTTGCTTAGGAGTGATGTTTCTTAATGTTATAGTGTGAATATTAGCTGTGTAATAGTGTGCATATTAGCTGTTTATTAGTTGACAATTAGGATTAATTAGTTGATTTAGTTTCCTAGAATAACTTCTCTAGTTGTGTATAAATAGATATATTTTCAAACAATAGACAATTCTCTTCACATATCATTACATGGTATCAGAGCAGAGCCAGGTTCTGGGTTTGAGATTCGAAATTCGAAATTCGAAATTAGAGTTCATCACAAATTGGGGTTTGCAATTAGGGTTTAATTTTATTTCATTTTTAGGGTTCCTATTTTGGAAACCCTATTTAGAGTGTTCTTTTGTTCTCACCACCGGCACCGAAGGACTGCCCAGCCGCCGACCAACCAGACCCCGCCGTCCAAGGTCCAGAAACGCCGCGAGTGGAGCCCATGCGTCGCCGTAGCCCGCTGCCTAGTCCCCCACGCCCCGGTGCGTGCACGCGCGTGCGCCGTTCAGCCGTCGTGCTTTCGACTCCGGTTGGTCCCCACGTCCTTCTCGACACTTTTTTGCCCAGTTTGTGTTCTTCTCCGGTCATTTTCATATCTGTTTTTGTTCAGATCTTGTGTTTAGAAAGTTCCTTTTCTTGGCTTTGTTTACTTGTTTTCTCCATATTTGCTTTTGAGGTTATGGCCGAGACAAAATCCGTGGTATCTGATGTGGTTCCTATGATGTCTAAAATCACAGACCATAAATTGAATGGTTCGAATTATTGGGACTGGAGTAAGACTATTCGGCTTTATTTACGAAGTATCAACAAAGATGACCATTAGACTGATGATCCTCCTAAAGACAAAGGTGATTCGAGACAGGCATGGCTCAGGGAGGATGCTCGCTTATTCCTTCAGATTCGAAATTCCATTAATAGTGAGGTAATTGGCTTGATCAATCATTGTGAGTTTGTTAAAGAACTAATGGATTATTTGGAATTTTTGTATTTGGGAAAAGGGAATTCTCTCTCGTATGTATGAGGTTTGCAAAGCATTTTACCGTGTGGAAAAACAAGATCAGTCACTATTAAACTACTTTATGGCATTTAAAAAGACGTATGAGGAGCTTAATGCGTTGCTGCCATTTAGTACCGATGTGAAGGTTCAACAAAAACAACGAGAGCAAATGGCTATTATGAGCTTTCTAGCTGGGCTCTCCTCTGAGTTTGATTATGCTAAGGCACAAGTTCTTTCTGGGACTGATATATCCTCTTTACAAGATGTCTTTAGTTGTGTCCTCCACACGGAAATAACACCACCTGTTTCGCTTAATGGTACCTTGGTAAGTTGCAATAATAATTATGTGCTTGGGAGATCCTCTAATCCAAGTGGAAACAAAGGAGGTAGTTCACAAGGATTTGACACTCAAACGTTGGATTCTGGAGGCATTATTTGCTACTGTTGTAAAAAATCGGGCCACACCAAGTTTGAGTGTAGAAAGTTACAGTTTAAAAACCAGCATAAACACTCAGCTAATGTTGCATCTAATAGTGATACCTCTACAAATCAATCCTCATCTCTACTGATGAGTTTGCCAAGTTCTCCAAGTATCAGGAATCACTCAAGTCTTCATCTACTTCTATCACTGCTATTGCTGATTCAGGTAAAACTAATGCGTGTCTTTTTTCCTCATCCTCAAAATGAGTCATTGATTCTGGTGTCACAGATCATATGACAGGTAATTCTAGTCTCTTTACTTCATTTCAGTCTTCTGCTTCTACTTCTACAGTTACTTTAGCCGATGGGTCACCATCGTGTGTTCGTGGGTCTGGCAGCATCACTCCTACCCCTTTGCTGTCTTTGTCTTCTGTCTTACATTTACCTAATTTATCCTTTAATTTACTCTCTGTCAGTCAACTCACTCGTAATCTCAATTGTTGTCTCATTTTTTCCTGATCATTGCTTATTTCAGGATCTTATGATGAAGAAGATTATTGGTAAATGATATGAACCTGGAGGCCTCTACACTCTTGATACATCGCCACCCAGCTCTATTGCTTGCTCGAGTGTTCCTTCTCCCTTCGAGGCTCATTGTCGATTGGGTCATCCATCTCTCCCTTTACTAAAGAAGCTTTGTCCTCAATATAGTACGGTGTCTTCCTTAAATTGTGAGTCGTGTCAGTTTGCAAAACATTATCGTCTTAGTTCGAGTCCTAGAGTCAATAAACGTGCTAGTGTTCTTTTTGAATTAGTTTATTCTGATGTTTGGGGTTCTCCCATTTTGTCTAAACGTGGATTTAGGTATTTCGTTACATTTGTAGATGATTATTCTCGTGTAACTTGGTTATTTTTAATGAAAAGTCGTTCAGAGCTATTTTCCCTGTTTAGATACCATTGCTATTGAATTACAATTATAAAGGGTCTCTGATGTCTAGGTCTAGAGGGCACCATAACCCTTCTGGTTATGGGAAGAAATCTGTCCATTTCCCCACTGGATTTGGTAAAAAAATTCATTCGGTGTTCCCCAATTTGTTTTCTGGTCAAAGGTATTGGAGCTTTAGAACGGTTCACAAGGTTTTTATGTTGACCCTCTCTAGGGATGGTGGCTCAATTCGAATTTGTGAAAGGACAAGGGTTTCAAGCTTGGAGATATCGCTGTCTTTAGACGCCTCTTTGTGGCTGTTAGAAGAGGTGGAAGGGATGGTGGGTGCTAGAGGTAATCTTTATGTATTTCGGAGAAGAACTTTCAGGAATAATTCCTTGAGGGTTCTGATGGATTGTGTCCAGAATGTGAGAGGAGTTTTCTTGAAGATTTCAGTCCTAAAAGACAACGCTTTTAATTCGATCATCATTCCTAAGGAGAAGTTCAGCAAGGGATGGAGAGGTTTAGTGGACTGTTTGAGTCAATTGGTTAGGAAGAGAAAAGTTGAATCTCAAGGGACTCTAGGAGGGAGGGTGGACAAGTCGGCTTCTTGGGCTTCAATTGTTAAGAGGAATTCAAACTCGTCATCCATGGCAGTGAAGGAGGGGCGGGTGACATTAATGAAAAGAGGATATTGGGGGAGTGCCGTTCAGATGCATCAGGGGAAGAAGAAAATTTCGACTGGCGTTTGGCTGTTTTATGTTTAGATTGGATAGTCGGTCTTCCTGGTTGTTTATTCAGGATGGAGTGCAGCGATGGGTGGGTCAAAAAGTAAGGGTCTCTTCATTCTCAGATGACAGAGTCATAATTTGGTGTGCAAACGAGAGAGCAGGAGAAGTTGGTCTCCAATGGATCGGTCACCATTCTTGGACTCACTTCAATTTCATTTGTCAAATGGAGTTGGGCGAGTCAATTGGTGGAAAGGAGAATATCATGTAAATATGAGTGGATCGATGTTGAAGGGATTCCTTTGAATTTTTGGAACGATCAGGTTTTTGAGATGATTGGTACAATTTGTGGAGGGTTGTTAGAAATTGATGGAGATACTTTAAAAGGGAAGAATCACTGCTGTGCTCGCCTCAAAGTGGTGGGGGATGACTTTGGCTTCATCCCCAGCTGCATTACAATTCCGTTCGAAGGGGAAACTCTTTCCCTGTGTCTGTTTAGATGCCATCATGATGGAGGGAAGCGGTCCCAGCGTTCCAAACAAGTTTGGACGAGGAAAGTGCCTGCGAAGTCATCGAGTGGTCAGGAAAATCCAGTGGAGTTCATCGTGAAGGAGTCAAGGGGTTTCAGTCGTGAAAGAATGGAGGCTAGGGAGGAAGTCGATGATGTTAGGATAGGAGTTACGGTGGTCAACGGCGATCCGGGAGCAATTAATTCAAAGCAGTTAGATGCGACTTTTTCAGCAGATTCCCAGGGGTACTCAATCTTTCACGTAACGGGTGCATGCCATTAAAGGAGATTTTTAAAAGATTAAAGTCAGACTTATCTTTTAAAAATACAGAGAGGAAAGATACGTATTCAGATTTTAAAAAAGAAGAGTACTCCTTAAGCACGTGGCAGCTGGATGGATTAAAAATTTCTTTTTTTGCAAAGGCGTTGGGCTGGATCTCAGTTTTTATGACTGATGGGCCTTGTTTTTTCAAAGTGGATTTAAGGCTAAGGGCTCTCTTCAATCCAAGGTTTGGTTTTAAAAATCTGGGCCAAGGAAGTTTTGCATGGCCTCTTTCTTCTGACTCTATTCGACTCCATGGGGGAATTAAACCAAAGGGACGGGATAGGTTCTCTCATGGAAAAATTAATTTCTAGAATGATTTGGTGAGGAAGATCCACTCTAGTAAACATAGTGTCTTGTTGAAAAGCACAAAGGACAATGAGTCACAATTTGAAGCAGAGTTGAATGGCTGGAAGGTGTACTCACGTAAGACTTCTCAATGGAGCACAACAAGACCTTCTGTCTCAGAAGAAGAGGGAGGGGGCACGCCTTTGATTGACCCTGTTTTGGAAGAGGATAATTTTATTTATCCAGTGGTTGAAGAACTTAAATCTGGTAGCTCAGAAGAATTTGTCGATGATGATTCCGATGATGGAAAGGTGGACGGGGATGATATAGGATTACAAGTGAGTAGTTTGTGGGATGGAATTATTATTCAAAGGAGAATCCTCGCTTGGGGTTGAGGTCAAGGGTGAGGACAAGAATGAGGTACTGGAGGAAGGTTCTACACAGGAAAATTCAGTAGTTTTGGGCAATTATGCGGGAATGGAGGATAAGAGTTTGTCTGAGTCTCTTCGACTTATTAATTCCATGCAATCTCTAGGTGTCTCGGTGATACCTTGTGTCATGGGAGAGGTAGATAAAGGTGGTTCTGTAAGTCTTTCTCAGAAAAGTCGCCGCGAATTATGAAAGCTGAGTTTCAATGTCAACTATGATAAAAGGAAGAGGAATGTTGAGAGGTATAATTATGACTTATGAAGATTCTTTCTTGGAATGTGAGGGGATGTGGTACCAAAGGAAAACGTAGAGCGATTAAGGAATTAATCTGCAAAGTTAATCCAGATGTTATTATTCTTCAAGAGGTTAAAAAGGCGTCTGTAGATCGGAGGTTCATTGGAAGTACTTGGAGGTCTAGGTTTAAAGGATGGATTCTTCAGGAGGCGATTGGTCGGTCGGGAGGTACCTTGGTAGTTTGGGATACAAGGAGTGTTTCCGTTATTGACTCTTTAGTTGGGGATTTCTCTGTTTCTATCTACTTGGTGGCTGAGGGGAAGGAACTGTGGTGGTTCTCAGGTGTTTATGGACCTGTAGTGTATGGTAAGAGAGAGAGCTTTTGGGACGAATTAGCAGGTTTGAGTGCTATTTGTGGTAATAATTGGTGCGTTGGGGGAGATTTTAATGTGGTTAGGAGGGTTGATGAGAAACTGAATAGCAAGTCAAATACTAGGAGTATGAAGAAGTTTGATGCTTTGATTAGAGAGGTAAAATTGGTTGATCCCAAACTTCAAAATGGGCGGTTCACGTGGTCAAATTATAGACATAAGCCTATTTGCTGTAGGCTGGATAGATTCCTCCATACACCCTCTTGGTCAAGACTATACTCCTTCGTTCGACAGGAAGTTATGGTTCGATTAGTTTCTGATCATAGTCCGGTGGTGTTAGACATGAGTCCTCCTTCGTGGGGGCCCTCTCCTTTCAGATTTGATAATTCTTGGCTGGAGCATAGGGAGTTCTCTAGCAATTTCCAGCAGTGGTGGGAGTCGGCTAAAGTGCATGGTTTGCCGGGTTTTCAATTTATGTCTAAGCTTGCAATGGTTCGAGATAAAATTAAGAAGTGGAGTCGGCAGGTCTATGGAACTAGGAAAGTGCAAAAACATTTGCTCGAAAGAAGGTTGTTTGAGTTAGACAGATTAGAGGAGGGGGGATTGTGGAATGACCATTTTCGTTTGGAACGCTCTAAGGTGAAGGAAGAATGGCAGCAGATTGTCTTTGAGGAGGAAAGGAGTGTTTGGTTTAAAGTGAAGTGTTAATGGGCCAAGGAAGGGATGCTAACTCCAAACTTTTCCATAGTATCCTCAGTGCTCGGAAAGCGAGGAACTTTATTTCTAGGATTGAAGAAGAAGATGGTACTGTTTGGGTTGAAGATGCGGATATTGAAAAGGCTATTGTGGTTTTCTATTCTGCTTTGTATTCAGCGGTTCCCAAAGTTTGGATTGGAGTGGAGGGCATTTCTTGGTCTTCGATTTCAGCAGTAATGGCGTTTTTTTAGAGCGGCCTTTCGCGGAAGACGAAATTAAACAAGCGGTTTTCGCGTGTGACGGCTCTAAATTCTCGGGGCCGGATGGTTTCTCCATGGCTGTGTATCAGAATAATTGGGATGTTGTCAAAAACGTTCTTCTCGTAGTCTTTCAAGGTTTTTTCAACGACAGAATCATTCATGGAGGAACCAATGAAGCGTTTATTTGTCTTATTCCTAAGAAATTAAATAGTTGCCAAGTGAGGGATTACAGGCCTATTAGGCTGGTTACTAGTCTTTACAAAGTCATATCAAAGGTGTTGGCATATAGACTTCGGGGAGTTCTTTCTGACACAATTGCGGAATCACAAGGAGCTTTTGTAGAGGGTAGGCAAATTTTGGATACAGTTTTGATCGCAAACGAGGCCGTAGAGGAGTACAGGAGCAAGGGTAGAAAGGGTTGGGTTTTCAAAATTGATTTTACTAAGGCTTATGATTGTGTGGATTGGGGATTCCTGGATTTAGTTATGAAAAAGAAAGGGTTTGGCGATCTTTGGAGAAGGTGGATTCGTGGTTATCTAACCTCCACATCTTTTTCTATATTTTTAAATGGACGACCAAGGGGAAAGTTCAAAGGTTCAAGGGGTCTTCGCCAAGGGGATTCCTTATCCCCGTTCTTGTTCACTTTGGTAGCAGATGTTCTGGGCAGAATGATTGATAAGGCTAAAAGTACTTCAGCTTTTAGAGGTTTCACAGTAGGTAAGGATAATGTGGATGTCAGTCATCTTCAGTTTGCCGATGATACGATATTTTTTGTGAACGATGAGGAGTCTTTAGTTGTGCTTTTGGATATCCTTAAGGTTTTTAGTGTTGTGTCTGGTTTATCTAATCAATTTGCAGAAATGTCAATTGTTGGGGATCAATTTGAACGAGGAGGTCGTGGAGCGGCAAGCAAAAGAGATAGGTTGTGAGGTGGGACAGTGGCCTATTCAGTATTTGGGTCTTCCTTTGGGGGACTCTCATCGTTCCAAGGGATTTTGGGAGCCTGTTATCTCGAAATGTGCTAATCGTTTGGAATCTTGGAAGAGTGTTTTTTTGTCTAGAGGTGGTAGGTTGACTCTTATTCAGTCGGTTTTTTCTTCAATCCTTGTTTTTTATTTGTCGTTGTTCTGTATCCCTAAGAGTGTGGTGGGGATTATTGAAAAGTTGATGCGGGATTTCTTGTGGGAAGGGGCGGAACAGTCAGGGGCAGACCACTTGGTATCTTGGCACGAAGTATGTAAATCACGTAGTCATGGGGGCTTGGGTATTGGAAATTTAGCGTTGCGGAATAAGGCTTTTCTCTTCAAGTGGTTGTGGCGGTTTCCTATGGAGAGTACTTCTTTGTGGCATAGGGTGGTCAGAAGCAAATATGGGAGTGATGGGGGCCAATGGGATACTAATGTTGGGGGAAGATTTTCGGTTCGTGGCCCTTGGAGAGACATCTCGACTTTGTATGAGGAGTATAGAAGTTTGGTCTATTTTAAAGTTGGAAGGGGAGACAAGATTCGTTTTTGGGAGGATGTTTGGATTGGTGAGTCTTCTTTCAAATTGAAATACCTAGATCTATTCAGGGTAACGGAGGCCAAAAATTATTTGATTAAGGACTTGGTAGTGGGGGAGGAGGTCAACAGTTCGAGCGGCCTTTGCTAGGACTTTCGATTCAGAAGGAATCTTTTTGATAGGGAGATTCCTAGTTTGATTGAGCTGTTAAATTTGATGAAGTTTGTGGATTTACCCCCGATCTTGGAGGATAAGAGGATTTGGATTCCAGACAATTGGGAGTTTTCAACTGCAAGACTGCCTTTCATAATTTGTCTTGCGCTAATTTAGGTCCAGAGTTACCTTGGGCTAAGAGGTTATGGAAGAGTGTGGTCCCTTCGAAAGTGAAAGTGTTTGGTTGGCTGATATTCTCGAATAAGTTAAGTGTCTTCGACAATTTGCAGAGAAGAAGACTGGTAGATAATTCCTGCAATCAAACAGTTCCAGCAAAAAGAAACAACCCAGAATACAGCAGAATTGCACAGAATGGTCGAAATGTAATGAAATTGCATTAAGTCTCAATAGGACACTAGGAATTCGAGAGCCTAGCCTCTCCCAAGTTTCTGGTTACACAATCCACACCTTATACACGTCATGTTCTCTCCTTATATTCTAGTTCCCAGCTTGGAATCCTACACCTCCCCTCACCATAATTTCCCTCATATAACTAACTATTCGCTGCCCCTCATCCCAGCTTTGTTCCCATGTTTCCTAGCATAAACAAAAGTTATTGGTGGCCTATCAATACCCCCCGCTAAAAGTTTCACCTTGTCCTCAAGGTGAAAGTGAGGAAACTGGTCTTGAATCACCGAAAAATCTTCCCAAGTGGCTTCAAAATCTGGCAAATTACTCCACTTGATGAGCGCTTGCGGGGACTCCGTATGTGTGCCTGGCCGAACCTCCAAGAGCTCCTCCGGCTCCAGCAGCCACTCCAAATCAGCCGTTAATCGAGGAGGAGTTGAGCTAGCCTGCTGATTGGGTCCCAATGCCCTCCTAAGTACTGAAACGTGAAAAACTGGGTGTATTGCGGCATCTTGGGGCAATTTTAAACGATAGGCAGCAGCTCCAATTCGTGCCATGATTGCAAACGGACCAAAATACCTGTGAGAAAGTTTCTCATTCAACCGTTTAGCCACTGAACGTTGTCTATACGGTCTTAGCTTCACATACACCATGTCCCCAACTTCAAAAGTGACATCCCTCTTTTTATCCGCTTGGGCCTTCATTTTCTGCTGGGCACGTTGTAAATTCAGTTTTAACAGCTCCAAAATGTCATCCCGTTCCATTAAATTTTGTTCCACTGCCGGTACTCTAGTGCTGCCATGCTCAAATCTAATTAAAGGAGGAGGATCCCTGTGATACAAGACCTGAAAAGGAGTCATTCCAGCGGTTGTATGATAGGAAGTATTGTACCAGAATTCAGCCCATGGCAGCCATTTTGCCCACTGGTTGGGTTTGGAGCTTACAAAACAACGAAGGTACGTCTCTACACAGCGGTTAACCACCTTCGTTTGCCCATCGGATTGTGGATGATAAGCTGTACTTTGCTTCAATGCAGTCCCTTGGAGCCGAAACAACTCTTTCCAGAACAAGCTGAGGAAAATTTTATCTCTATCCGACACAATGGATCTTGGGATCCCATGAAGTTTGATCACTTCCTTGACAAAAACAGCCGCCACCGATGCTGCTGAATATGAGTGTCTCAAGTGAATAAAATGACCATACTTGCTCAACCTATCCACCACCACAAGAATAGAGTCAAACCCATTCGACAATGGCAACCCTTCTATGAAATCCATTGAAATGTTCTCCCAAACTTGTTCCGGAATGGGTAATGGTTGCAATAAACCTGCTGGCGATTGAGCTAAATATTTGTTTTGTTGGCATACCGCACACTCCAATACGTATTTCTGCACATCCTTTCTCATTCCCTTCCAATATAGATCCGCCGCCAACCTTTGGAATGTTTTAAAGACCCCCGAATGCCCACCTATCTTGCTGCCATGATACTCATTTAATAACAGTGGAATAAAAGGGGACGAAGATGGTAAGACCAACCTGCCCCTAAACTTGAGACAACCTTGTACCCATGAAAACCCACCACACGACTTGCCCATTGACAGCTCCTCAATCACCTTAGCTAAAAAAGGATCTGTGGCCACGTGTGCTTGTAAATCCGGTATGGAAATAAGATGTGGGACTGAGATGGCAGCAAGAGTAACGTCCCCTTGTAATCTAGATAAGGCATCCGCCGCCTTGTTTTCCAAACCCGGACGGTATTGGATCTCAAAATCGTACCCAAGGAGCTTGGTGAGCCATTTTTGGTGCTCCAAAGCCACAAGCCGCTGCTCTAACAGAAACTTCAAACTCTTTTGATCCGTTCGCACCACAAACCTCCTCCCAAGTAAATAAGGACGCCATTTAAGTATAGCCAACACGATAGCCATCAACTCCCTCTCATAGACTCATTTAATACGGTCCCTAGCGGATAATACATGGCTGTAAAAAGCGATTGGCCTCCCATTTTGCATCAATACCGCCCCCAATCCACTACCCGAAGCATCGGCTTCCACCACAAATGGTGCAGAAAAATTTGGCAGCGCCAAAACCGGGGTTGAACACATGGCTTTCTTCAGCTGGAAAAACGCCTCTTGTGCCTCTATTGTCCACCCAAAAGCGTCTTTTTTTCAGCTGGTCCGTCAATGGCTTTGCTATCCGTCCATAACTTTGCACAAACTTCCGATAATAACCTGTTAAACCCAAGAATCCCCGCAGCTCCCTAATATTTTTTGGAATGGGCCAATCCTCCATAGCTGCCAACTTATTTGGGTCCGCTGCCACGCCGTTTTCTGAAATTACATGACCCAAATATTCCACCTGTTTTTGAGCAAATAAACACTTCCTTTGGTTGGCATAAAGTGTATGTTGCTGCAGTCTCTCCAAAACTAAAGAAAGGTGGTGAGCATGGTCCTCCATGGAAGAGCTGTAAACCAAAATATCGTCAAAAAAAACCAGCACAAACTTGCGTAAAAAGTCACGAAAAACCTAATGCATCAACGCTTGGAAGGTGGCTGGAGTGTTTGTCAACCCAAACGGCATGACAAGAAATTCGTAATGTCCCTCATGTGTACGAAAGGCCGTTTTCTCGATATCCCTTGCTGCCACCCGGATTTGATGGTATCCCGACTTCAAATCTAACTTCGAAAACACTTGTGCTCCATGGAGTTCATCCAACAGCTCATCAATGACGGGTATTGGAAACTTATCCGCCACTGTTTCTCTATTCAAAGCCCGATAATCAATGCAAAACCTCCAGCTACCATCCTTCTTTTTAACTAGAAGAACCGGGCTCGAAAAAGGGCTAGTACTTGGCCTAATAATCCCTGCTTGTAACATCTCCATAACCAACCTTTCTATCTCATCTTTTTGGGCTTGAGCGTACCGATATGGCCTCACCGACATCGGCTCCGTTCCCGCTTTAAGTACTATGGCATGTTCCCTTCCTCGGCTTGGAGGCAGCCCCTGTGGTGACCCAAAGACAGCGGCAAAACGCTGTAAAACAGCGGTAATTTGGGCGGGTTGAATACCATTATTCACGTCCTCTTCCTTAGATAACGCCCCAAAATGGACCCAAAATCCTTGTGCTTCTTTTTCAACTGAAAGTATCATCGCCTTCAACGAAATCGGTGACTTACATAGGCTTGGATCACCTTGCAAAGTTATCCACGTTCCCGCCATTTCAAACTTCATAATCATGGTTCTCCAATTAACTTGCATGTTGCCCAACGTCTCCAACCACTTAATATCCAATATCACATCAGCTCCCCCTAACTCGAGTGGCAGAAAATCTGTGACTACCCGCAACGCCCCTAGATCCAACTCCACTTGCGCACATATACCCTCCGTTCTTACTTTTCCACCCGTGCCCAACAATACTCCATAACAAGTGGTGGCTGTAATAGGAAGGCCCGCTGCTGAAACAACATCCATGGAGATGAAATTGTGGGTTGCCCCACTGTCGATGAGAACCGTAACTGGCCGCTGCCCTATATGCCCCGCCAACTTCATTGTGTGCGCCAATGATATTCCTACCAGTGAATTAAGTGATAAGGTAGCTAAGGTTTCCTCAGTGACCACCGTTTCTTCTGACTCCGACGAGGGTGGAGGGGACTCCTCTGTAAGTGGACATCTTCCTCATCTGATAATAGCAACACTTGCAATGCCCGCTGATCACATTCATGCCCTCTGAAAAATTTTTTGTCACTTAAAACAGATGCCTCGGGCCCGTTTCTCCTGATATTCTGCTTCTGTGAGGCGGCGAAACGCCGGAGTTTTGCTCTGCTGACCGGCGCCGTACGCCGGAGAAGCTGCGCGCGGCTGAGGATGCGAAGTCGTGGACGAGGGAGCTGTAAACGTGGTTTGCTGGGTGCGTGAAAGAACAGGGGCATTTCGAATTTGGGCCGACTGTCCATGAGCAGTCTTCTGTGAACTGGGCTGAAAAAATGGGCCTGAATAAAAGAGTTGCTGCCCTTCTTCTACTCTCTGGGCGGTGTCCATGATGTGGGCTAACCCAATAGGTTGAAGGACGTGAAGAGCAGCCTTGATCTCATCCTTGAGGCCACGCATGAAGCTTCCTTCCAGAATGTGTTCCGGGACGTCGGGGACCCGAGTGGCAAGCATTTCCCACCTGACCCGATACTCCTTCACTGTAGTGGTCTGGTTAATGGATAGCAATTCTTCAGATATGGAGCCAACTGGAGATTCCCGGAACCGCTGTAATATCAACCTCTTCAATGATGCCCAAGATGTAATCGGTCGGCGATGATGTTCCCACTGGAACCATGTCAAAGCATCCCCCTCCAGAGCCACAATAGCCGATTCTAACTGAAGCTGCTCAGTCATCCTCATCAACAAAAAATAGCGTTCCACTCTAGATATCCATCCATCGGGTTGCTCTCCCGAAAATAGGGGCAGCTCCATCCTCACCGGCCAAAAATCATGGCCTGTGTTGATTTCCCCAAACGAAGATACCCGCTGCATCGAAGGTGGCGGTGGCGCCGATCCCGTGGCCGGCGGAATACTCCTGGCCGCCGAAACTGGAGGAATCTGTTCAGCCGGGCTTTCCTCCAAACTCCGCTGAACGTGTTGGTCGGTACTCCCCGTTGCTGCAGCTGGCGTATGTTGCCCCTGGGTTCGCAATAAAGTCGCTAGATGAGTGACAAGATAATCCATCTTCTTCTCCATTACTGGCAACCTCTGCATCTCTTGTTTCAGCAGATCAAGTTCTTTAGGAAATTGCTGAAACTCAGATCTGGCTTCCTGTAATTCTCGGTGAACCTCCGACTGAATCTCCTCCATCTTCCCTTCTATCGATTCCAATTGCAAATCCTTCTTTGGTGCCATACGGATCGTAGTGCTCAGATACCACTATTGGTAGATAATTCCTGCAATCAAACAGTTCCAGCAAAAAGAAACAACCCAGAATACAACAGAATTGCACAGAATGGTCGAAATGTAATGAAATTGCATTAAGTCTAAATAGGACACTAGGAATTCGAGAGCCTAGCCTCTCCCAAGTTTCTGGTTACACAATCCACACCTTATACACGTCATGTTCTCTCCTTATATTCTAGTTCCCAGCTTGGAATCCTACACCTCCCCTCACCATAATTTCCCTCATATAACTAACTAATCGCTGCCCCTCATCCCAGCTTTGTTCCCATGTTTCCTAGCATAAACAAAAGTTATTGGTGGCCTATCAAAGACTTTTTCATTATTTGTCACCAAATTGGTGTGTTTGCTGTAAAAACAACGGTGAATCAATTACTCATCTTTTCCTAGAGTGCTCTTTCTCCACGACTTTGTGGGGTAAAGTGTTAAACGAGTTCGGGGTATCTTGGTGTATGCCTTCCTCGTGTTCGCAACTGTTCGTGTGTCAACTAGAGGGAGAGAAGAGAATAGCTCGTCTTTGGCAAAGTACCGTGTTGGCAACTTTCTGGGTTATTTGGTTGGAAAGAAATAGCAAGATCTTTGAAGAGTCCTCTTGCTCTGTTGATTCTCTTTGGGATAAAATTAGATTCTGGGTGGCTACCTGGGTATATAGGTTGAAAGGGTTTGATGATGTTTTCTTTTTGGATCTTTGTAGGGAATGGATGTATTTGTGGTCGTACTCTTTCTTGTTCTGGCTTTTTCTAAGGCTTTGTATATGTTTTATTTTTGTTTCCACGGTATTCCTCCGCCAAAAGTGAGGGTTATTATTGATTTTGAGAGGAGGTCTTTCTGACCTCGGACTCTTCTTTTTTAAAAAAAAAGAGCTATTTTCCCTGTTTTGTGCGTTTTGTGCTGAAATTAAGACTTAATTTAATTTTTCAATTAGTACTTTGCGAAGTGATAACGTCAAAGAATATACATCTGCTTTATTTCAATCTTATATGACTCAGAATGGCATATTTCATGAAATTTCCTGTGTTGATACCCCATCCCAAAATGGTGTGGCGGAACGTAAAAATAGACACCTTCTTGAAACTGCACGAGCTCTCTTATTTCAAATGCATGTTCCTAAACCGTTTTGGGCTGATGCAGTTTCCAGTGCATGTTTTCTCATTAATCGAATACCGTCCTCTGTTCTTCAAGGTGAGATATCTTACAAAATTCCTTTTCCACAAAAGTTTTTGTTTCCTGTTGACCCTAAGATATTTGGTAGCACTTGTTTTGTTCGGGATGTTCGCCCGCATGTCACTAAATTAAATCCCAAGTCTTTGAAATGTATTTTCCTTGGTTATTCCCGTCTTCAAAAAGGCTACCGGTGTTATTGTCCCAGTCTTAACAAATATTTGGTCTCCATTGATGTCACTTTCCTCGAAGATACACCTTATTTCCCTTCTCTGCCCGTTCCCACTCATCAGGGGGAGGACGATAATTTGTTGGTCTATTCTATCACATGACTCGGACCTATCACCAATCTCGCAACCTGTTCTTGTGAAGCCTCCTATTCTTTAAGTTTACTCCAGGCGACAACCTCTTGATTCATGTCCTGCACCTGCTCCTTCATCATCAGATCCGGACCCGAGCGATGATCTTCCAATTGCATTACGCAAAGGTAAACGTCAGTGTACTTATCCCATTTCTTCTTTTGTTTCTTATAATAACTTGTCGTCTTCCTCTTGCTCTTTCATTGCTTCCCTTGATTCTATTTCTATTCCTAAGACTGTTCGTGAAGCCATATCTCATCCTGGTTGGCATACTACAATGCTAGAGGAGATGAATACTTTAGATGATAATAGTACTTGGGACTTGGTCGATTTACCTTCAGGGAAACAGGTTGTTGGTTGGAAATGGGTCTTCACGGTTAAGGTCAATCTGGATGGGTCAGTTGCTCGATTGAAAGCTCGTCTTGTCGCCAAGGGCTATGCTCAAACTTATGGAGTAGATTATGTAGAAAAACAACCTAGGCTGAGCTGTAGGCATAACTATAACCCTGATTTATAGGGAACTGATTTCCTAATTTCTCCTAGTTTGACTTTGTGGATACAGCTGAATATTTGTATTAATAGCATAATATTTGTATTAATTAGGAGAGATTTTCTAGGTTCTTATTCTAGGAAAACTCTGACCAGTACGTGTATATATATGTGTGACCAGTACGTGTATATATATGTGTACCAACACAAAAGAAAATATATAGAAGCTTTTCTTTTCAATTCTCAGAAAACTTCATGGTATCATAGCTCTAGGTTTTGTCTTATTTCGATTTTTTTTTCTTTACTCCTTCCTCCTAATCAAGATGGAATTCGAGCAGACATCTTAGGAATCATCTATTCCTAATAGCTCCTCTCGTCAGACAACCAATCCCTCTCTCAATGTCCCAGCAGCCTCACGTCTCACTCCAGCCCCAGAAAATACCCTTGTCCCTTTCACCACCCACAAACTCAATGGCCATAATTATCTTCAATGGTCTCAATCAATGATGATGTTCATCAGTGGGCGAAGCAAGGATGAATACCTCACTGGTACTGCTACAAAACCGGATCCAAGTAGTGCTGAATACAAAGTTTGGAGGGCAAAAAATAACCTAGTCATGTCTTGGTTGATTAGTTCCATGACAATCGAAATAGGAGAAAATTTCTTGTTGTACACCACCGCCAAAGAAATTTGGGAGGCAGTGCGTGAAACTTTTTCAAGCAGTGACAACACGGCTGAACTCTTCTATGTGGAGAGTACTCTCCAAGACCTTCATCAAGGTGAGAATTCTGTGACGGCCTATTTTACCACTTTTATTCGCTATTGGCAGCAGCTGGACCTATTTGAGGCGCACATCTGGAAGTGTCTTGAAGTTCAAAAAGATTGTGGAGACTAAGCGAGTCTTTAAGTTCTTGATGGGACTCGACAAATCTCTTGATGAAGTAAGAGGAAGGATTCTTGGAATGAAGCCGCTGCCAAGTCTACGTGAAGCCTTCTCCGAAGTTTGTAGGGAAGAAAGCCGCAAACGTGTCATGTTGGGGCAGTCCAATTCTGTGGTTCCAGAAACTCCAGCACTTGCAGCCGTCCAAAACACTCAGCATGACTCCAGTGCCCTTGCTGTCCGTAACTCTTGTCATGACAATGACAATCGAACAAGGAAGGGACGTCCTTGGTGCTATCATTGTCGAAAACCTGAGCATCTCAAAGTAACTTGCTGGCAGCTACATGGGAAGCCGCCTAATTGGAAACCTAATTACAATCGCGAAGCAAAAGGGAATGCAGCCTTCAGCGATGCATCACAGTCCGATAACTCTATTCCTTTCTCAAAGGAACAACTAGAGGTTCTCCAACAACTTATACAGGGGGCGAATATCAACACCACACAAGGAGGCAGCGGGAACAATATCCCTAGTACTTCAGCACTTCGTGCCACAACATCCCCGCACTCATCCTGGATCGTAGACTCGGGTGCATTCGATCACATGACAAGTGACCGATCACTTTTTTCAACTTACTCAGCATGTATTAGCCCTCAAACTGTACGTATAGCCAATGGTACTCGCACCAAAGTGGTTGGAATAGGAACCATCCACCTTTCAGATACTCTCATTCTCAAAACTGTGTTGTTGGTGCCGGATCTTGACTGCAATCTTATCTCCGTTAGCAAGCTAAATCATGATCTTAACTGTGAAACTAAATTTCTTGCTGATTCTTGTGTTTTTCAGGACTTGAGCACGGGGAAGATGATTGACAGTGCTGATTTCCGTGCGGGCCTCTACGTTTTTGATAGCATCATGTCCTCGAACAAAGCTGTTGGTTTTCTTAGTCTTAAATCTAGCAGTCATTCCAATAAAGAAAGTGAAATCATGATGTGGCACTTTCGTCTAGGTCATCCCAATTTTATGTACTTAAAACATTTGTTTCCTTCTTTATTTATCAATAAAAATCTGCATTCCTTTCATTGTGAAGTTTGTCAATTGGCAAAACACACTCGAAACACTTATTCACCTCAGCAATATCAACCTAGTCATCCCTTTACTCTTATTCATGGTGATATTTGGGGGCCATTTCGTATCCCTAGTTTAACGGGTGCTTGATGGTTTCTATTGCTGGTTGATGATCACACTAGATTAAGTTGGACATTCCTAATGAAAGAAAAATCAGAAACCAAACACATATTTCAAAACTTTCATGTCATGGTCCAAACCCAATATAAGGCCACCATCCAAATCCTAAAAACAGACAATGCCACAGATTTCTTCAATTCAAGTCTTGGATCATACCTCAAATCCCATGGTATTGTCCAACAAAGTTCATGCGTCGATACACCTCAACAAAATGGTGTCGCTGAACGCAAAAATCGTCATATTCTTGAGGTGGCTCGATCCTTGCTTTTCCAAGCTAGTGCACCTAAAAAATTCTAGGGTGAAGCAATCCTTACTGCAACTTATCTGATAAACCGTCTACCTTCTAGGGTTCTCAAGTTCTGCTCACCTTTGCAGGTATTACAAAGTCTGTTTCCTACCTCGCGGCTTGTGTCGAATATCCCGATTAAACTCTTTGGTTGTACCGCTTTTGTCCATGTTGATTCTCAAAACCGGGGAAAGTTCGATGCTCGTGCTCTTAAGTGCATCTTTCTCGGATATTCAGCCAACCAAAAAGGGTACAAGTGTTACTCTCCCGTCAATCACAAGTTTTACAATACTATGGATGTCACATTCTTCGAAAATATTCCGTAGTACTCCAATCCTGCAATTCAGGGGGAGAATAGTACTAATGAATTGCAGCATTGGGAGTGGGCATCACTTCTTGAGTCAAACCCATCAGTTCCTCGAAATTCGTCTAATTCATCTTCTTTGATGTTTCCCAATACATCGATTCCTTATGTGCATCCACCTTCATCCGAGCAAGATCAGTCCTCTCCCATTATCTACCCAAAGCATCTCCTCCTTCCTGATGATGCTATCAAAGTCTACGGAAGAAGGAAAAATCTTGAACCTGTACCAACTCAGCACTGTCAAGAGGCCTCCCCTAGCCAAGCCGAGCCTGAGAGACAACAAGAAACAGTAGAATCTGGTTCGCAGCTCGACCCTACATTGAATCAGCCTATTGCACTCAGAAAAGGTGTTAGATCATGCATTCAACATCCTCTGTGCAACTGCATCTCATACTCAAATCTGTCAACTAAGTTCCAAGCATTTGTGACTTCCTTGGACAAAATAAGGATTCCTAATTCTGTGTATGAAGCCTTAGAGGTCTCTGAATGGAAGAAGGCAATTCTAGAAGAATACACTGGAGAAGAATGACACATGGGTATTATCTAAGCTGCCACCTGGAAAAAGAACAGTGGGCTTAAGTGGATATTCTCGGTAAAGCAGAAGACAGATGGAAGTGTAGATAGGTACAAAGCTCGTTTAGTGGCTAAAGGATACACTCAATCATATGGGATTGATCATTAGGAGACTTTTGCCCCTGTAGCGAAACTCAATACGGTTCGTGTCTTGTTGTCCATTGCTGCTAACTTGAATTGGCCACTATTTCAACTAGACGTCAAGAATGCCTTTCTGAACAAGGACTTGATCGAAGAAGTCTATATGGATATATCAGCTGGATTCGAGACTAAGGATACACAAGGGAAGGTTTGCAAGCTAAGGAAGGCTTTATATGGACTTAAACAGTCCCCTAGAGCCTGGTTCGATCGATTCACCAAGGTCCTTACGCAGGATGGATATTCTCAAACACAAGCAGACCGCACCCTATTTGTAAAACACTTTACTGATGGAAGAATCACAGTTTTAATTGTATATGTTGATGATATTGTTCTCACAGGGAATCATGAAGGAGAGGTTGGAAGACTCAAGTCTCTCTTGTCAAAAGAGTTTGAGATCAAAAACTTGGGACACTTGAAGTATTTTTTGGGGATGGAGGTGGCACGGAGCAATAAAGGGATTTCAGTTTCTCAGCGCAAGTATGTTCTAGATCTCTTGCAAGAAACAGGCATGAGCGGGTGCAAGCCAGTTGAGACTCCTATGGACCCTAATACCAAGCTGATGCCTTGAACTGATGAGTTGGCGGCTGATAAAGGGCAATACCAACGCTTGGTAGGTAAACTAATATATCTGACTCGCACCCGTTCAGATATAAGCTATGCAATTAGTATGGTGAGTCAATTCCTGGGAAATCCCTCTGTTGATCACCTGAAGGCAATGAATGGTATCTTGATGTATCTAAATAAGGATCCTGGGAAGGGGCTTATGTTCAGAAAGACAATAAATCGAGCACTGGAAGTCTACACGGATGCTGATTGGGCAGGCTCTCCAAGTGACCGAAGATCCACATCCAGATACTGCTCATTAGTTTGGGGAAATTTAGTAACCTGGCATAGCGAAAAGCAAACAGTGGTTGCCCGGAGTAGTGCGGAAGCAGAGTTTCGAGCATTAGCTTTGGGTATTTGTGAAGGAATTTGGCTAAGAAGGTTACTAAATGAACTTAAGATTGGAGTTGCTGATTCTATCAAGATTTTATGTGACAACCAGTCAGCAATCGCTATTGCCAAGAATCCAGTTCATCACGATCGAACTAAGCACGTGGAGATTGATAGGCACTTTATTAGTGAGAAAATTGAAAACAAGTCTGTCACTCTCAGCTATGTTCCTTCAAGGCAACAAGTAGTAGATATACTAACCAAGGCTTTGTTCAGACCTAACCTAATTGAGCTAAGCTCAGCTCTTGGCTTGGAAAACATATATCGCCTAGCTTGAGGGGGGAGTGTAGAAAAACAACCTAGGCTGAGCTGTAGGCATAACTATAACCCTGATTTCTAGGGAACTGATTTCCCTATTTCTCCTAGTTTGACTTTGTGGATACAACTGAATATTTGTATTAATAGCATAATATTTGTATTCATTAGGAGAGATTTTCTAGGTTCTTATTCTAGGAAAACTCTGAGCAGTACGTGTATATATATGTGTATCAACATATAAGAAAATATATAGAAGCTTTTCTTTTCAATTCTCAGAAAACTTCAGATTATTCTGAAACCTTCTCTCCTGTTGCAAAGTTGGCATCTGTTCGGTTGTTTATTTCAATGGCAGCTACTCATCATTGGCCTTTACATCAACTTGATATCAAGAATGCTTTTCTTCATGGTGATCTTCAGGAGGTGTATATGGAGCAACCTCCTGGGTTTGTTGCTCAGGGGGAGTCACGGTGAGTTTGTCATCTTCGAAAATCTTTATATGGTTTGAAACAAAGTTCTCGTGCTTGGTTTGGAAAGTTTAGTCAGGCTATTGAGAAATTTGGTATGATGAAAAGCAAGTCTGATCATTCGGTGTTCTACAAACGATCAGAAGTTGGCATCATTTACAGATTCTGTCACTCTTAGAAGTTTGATTCTTACATTGTTTATGAGAAGTTAGCTGAGTTGGTTTCTCTTCAAACTGTATGATATTTGATGACTTTTGACTTCCATTTCTTCTGACTTTTGATATATCCATTTTTTCATCACTCTCTCAATTTCTTTCTTTTCTTTCCTCTATCGCCGTCGGCATATTTCCGCCGGAAAATTCACCGTTCAGTGACTGGTGATCGGTGTCACTGTTAGGTTTTTCGATTACTTCTGGAGGTGTTTGTACGGGGCACGTAGCTATTGTGCTCTTTGAGACGAAATTGAATAGTTTTGACTATTGAGGATCACTAACCGAAAGTCAGAGGGGAACTACACAGTATTTATGATTACTTTAGCGTGAGCATGAGAGAAAATACGATTTTTTCACATAACCCCACTGGTTATGTGAAGCAAAATATCCATTTCCCCACTGGAATTGGACGTAAAAATGATTTCGTTCTTGTTAATCATAGTAACACCCTTAATCGTTATTGGAGTTTCAAAACAGAGCATAAGGTTTTCATGGTCACTTTGACCAATGATGGAGGGGAAGTTCGATTATGTGAAAGAACAAGGTTGTCTGGATTCGAGATTAGGCTATCTTTAGAAGGCGCAAGGTGGTTGGTTGAAGAGATAAGGCGTTTGTTGTCCTTAAAGGATGTCAAATAGGAAAGGTTTCAAAAGCTCTTTCAGGAACAACAATCAGAGGGTGACAATTGAATGTTTCAGAAACATCAGAGGAGCTTTTCTCAAAGTTTCTTCCTTCATTCATAGTGCTGTTAGATGTGTCATTATCCCGGATGAAGGGTGGGAATCAAGCTGGGTGGAATTGAAAAATTGCCTTCGAGGGTCGATTGGGAGACATGCAGGATTTATACAGATGGAGAAGAATCAAAAAACCAGTCTTTCTAAAAAGTCGTGGGCTTCCGTGGTAGCAGGGAAGGAAGAGAAGGAGGTTGATGATAAGTTTAGGAGCCATGACAGTACAAATTATTTGGGTAAAAAGGGTCATGCTGTGTTAGTGTTCTGTAGCAAAAGCCAGCATCAATGGAAGATGATTTTAGAAGGAATACAGAAAGTTTTAGGAGTCAAGGTGGACTCAACTTTGGTGTCTGATGATAGAATGATTACTTGGTGCCCTAATGAAGAATTACAACAGGAACTAATATGTAGAAGGGAGATTACTATTGCAGGAGACAAGCAGATTTTTATACAACCTTGGAATTGGAAAAATCAGATGGCAAATAGGAAAGTTAGTTGTTTCCAAAAATGGATTGGGATCGAAGGCATCCCTCTAAATATTTGGAACATTCACGTGTTCAAGGTCATTGGGGATCTTTGTGGTGGTTTAATGGCGGTGGACAAAGGCACGTTAGAGATGAGGGATATTTCTTGTGCTCGGCTGAGATTGGTTGGAGATCCCAAGGGATTCATTCCAGGTTCTATTACCCTGCTGTACGAAGGAAGTTTCATAGTTTTAAAGTTGGTTAAATTGGGTGGCTAGCCTTTTCTTCCCAAAGAAGGTGGTCGAAGTTTGTGGGTAAGAAAGGGGGTTGAGGATAGAGGAGAACAGCTTGGGGAAATTAAAAAAGGTTTTCCCAGTTCAGAAAAAGAGTGCTATGCTCAGGAGGCGGCGCTGACATGTCCAGTGGTGATCGGCAATTCGCCGGCGTCAGGGATGGGTCACCTGGAAGAGACAACAGGCATTCAAAACGTAACCGATTTTTTCCCTGATTTTCAGGAACCAGACGTTCGTCCATTGATTGCTGGAAGAAACGGTGCAGTAGTTAAGAAGAAGCTTTTTTCAAATAGGAAAGTATTAAACTCAATTGAGGTGTCAAGAATTTATAATAGAATTAAAAATGATTTGGGTGAGAAAAAAAATAAGGTGATAAGATCGTTTGGACTGCATGGGGGGAGAAACATTTAAGTGACACGTGTGGTGTTTTGTCAGTCTTTAAAAGTGGGGGAAGTTGGGCTAAGCAGCTGTGTTTGGGCTTAGAATTCTGGGCCGTGAGGTTGAGTTTTTTAAAGGATCAAGTGGTTGTGAGGAAAGGAACTGTTTGGGCCGAAAGGTCAGGTGAGGGTTGGGCTTTGATGCTATCAAAAAAAATTTCTAAAGGCCCAAAGGAACTTTCGGAAGTGGACCCAGTAGGAAATCTGAAGCATTTTTTGTCTCCTCAGCTGTCAAATATTCATCCTAAAGGCCCAAAAGAATTTTCTAAAGTAACCGTTTTTTACTGGACCGATTTCTCTATTCCAGAGAAGAAAATTTCTAATTCTGTCCTTGTTAAGGACTTAGAGGAAGTTCCCTCTGCATCTTCACAGGCACGCAATATTTTGGTGTATGAACGTAGGAAAAAAACTTCGGGAATGTTAAAGCACTTTAAGGGATGTGAGGAGGAGGATAAAGGGGCAGAGATTGGATGGCTTGATACAGAGAGTTTTCAAGAAGCAGCTATTGATAAGGGCCTGGAGTTTGGGGGATCTTTCCTTGATGATGCAAGCTTGGATGGTGGAAATTCAGATGTGGATGAGGAAGATTTGATTGAGGAGGGAGATCAATTTTCTGTGGACACTATTGAATACATACGCAGTTTGTGGGAAGATAAGGAAGGATTGGAAAATTTTCCCATCTTTGAAAATATGGATTCTAAGAGTGGGAAGGAAAGAAAGTTAAGCCGAGAGAAAATGAACGGTCCTTCTAATCTTTCTGAGGAAGATGTTAAGTGTGAGAAAAAGGGAGGTTCCCAAGAGGTCCTTAGTGATTCTTTTGAGGGCACTCTAAAAGCGATGGGAGTGGAATTAGTGTCAAAAAGTTTGGAAGTTGATGATAAGCCGAAGCAGGATTCGACTGATGTCAGGAAAAGAAGAGAATTGAAGAAATTGGCCTTTAATATAAATTATGGAGGACGAAGTAATAAAAAGTGGGGTTGTGGTATGTCTAAATGAGGATTCTTTCGTGGAATGTTCGAGGTAGTGGTGCTTTCGAAAAAAAGAGGGCTATAAAAGAGACGGTGTGTAAAATTAATCCAGATATTCTTGTTCTTCAGGAGGTGAAAAGAAGTCAAGTGGATAGGCGCTTTGTTGGTAGTATTTGGTGTTCTAGATTCAGAGCTTGGGCACTTTTACTGTCTGTTGGGAGATTAGGTGGGGTTCTGGTAGTGTGGGACACTAGATGTGTCAAGGTTTTGGATTCTTTAGTGGGTAATTTCTCCGTTTCCATTCTGGTTCAAGCAGAGGGCAATCCTCCTTGGTGGTTTTCAGGGATTTACGGTCCAGCGCGCTATGGTAATAGGGATGAGTTTTGGGATGAGATCGCAGGCTTAAGGGTTATTTGTGGGGATTCATGGTGTTTGAGGGGTGATTTTAATGTAGTCCGTCGGGTGGAAGAAAAGGTTAACAACACTTCCAATACGAGGAGCATGAAAATTTTCAATGAGTTAATTACAGAGCTCAAGTTGGTGGATCCAAGACTCAACAATGGGAAATTTACTTGGTCGAATTTCAGGAAGCGTCCTATTTGTTGTCGGCTTGACAGATTTCTTTTGGGTAGAAATTGGTCCACGCTCTTTCCTTTCATCAGACAAGAGGTGTGTGTGCGGGTGGTTTCGGATCATTGCCCGGTGATATTGGATACTAACCCCCCTCTTTGGGGTCCCGGACCTTTCAGATTCGATAATATTTGGCTGGAGCATAAGGAGTTTGGCTCAAATTTCTTTAAATGGTGGCATGGTTCGTCAATGAGAAGTGGGTCAGGGAAAAATTTTATGTTAAAATTGAGAGAAGTGCAACGGAGGGTTCAGTTGTGGAGCAAAAGGATCTATGGTAATAGGAAGTGGGAAAAGCAGGCACTAGAAAGGCGTATTTCAGAGTTGGATAGGATGGAGGAATTTGGTAACTGGGATGATTCTCTTTTAGCTGATAGAAGTAAAGTTAAGAGGGAGTGGCAGAATTTGGTTCTAGAAGAGGAGAGAGGCAATTGGTTGAAGCTCAAGTGCCAATGGGCCAAAGATGGGGATTATAATTCCAGACTTTTCCATATAATTCCAGACTTTTCCATAGTATCCTCAGTGCTCGTAAATCAAAGAATTTCATTTCTAGAATTGAGAGATTGGACGGGAGTATATTAATCGGGGACAGTGAGATTGCCGGCGAGATTGTCAGGTTTTTTTCTAATTTATATTCGGCGGGAGTGCGTCATTGGAATGGAATTCGGGGTTTAGAGTGGAGAAGAATTCCTGGCGCCCTAAGTTCATTTATTGAGAGGCCGTTTGAGGAGGAGGAGATCAAACAAGCTGTTTTTGATTGTTCTGGAGATAAGGCACCAGGGCCTGATGGGTTTTCTCTGGCTGTGTTTCATTCAAATTGGGATGTAATTAAGGATGATTTAGTGGAGGTTTTTAAGGAGTTCCAAGCCGACGGTTCTATTCCGATGGGTTCCAACGATACTTACTTATGTCTTATTCCAAAAAAACTCAATAGTTGTCGCGTGAATGATTTTAGGCCAATTAGCCTTGTCACGAGTGTGTATAAGATTATTTCAAAAGTTTTAGCCAATAGACTGAAAGGGGTGCTGTCAGAGACTATTTCAGAAACCCAGGGTGCGTTTGTAGAAGGTAGACAGATTTTAGATTCTGTTCTAGTGGCTAATGAAGCAGTGGAAGAATATCGGAGTAAAGGGAAGAGGGGTTGGGTGTTCAAGATAGATTTTGAAAAAGCTTATGATTGTGTAGAGTGGGATTTTTTGGATTTTGTCCTTGAACAAAAAGGTTTCGGTGATCTTTGGCGAAAGTGGATGAGGGGCTATCTCACTTCTGTCTCTTTTTCAATATTTGTGAATGGTAAGCCTTGGGGTAAATTTGGGGCCTCTCGTGGGCTTCGTCAAGGGGACCCTTTATCTCCTTTTCTGTTCACCATTGTGGCGGATGTTATTAGTAGTTTGGTGGACAAAGCAAAGGCAAATTCAGTTATTGAAGGATTTAGGGTGGGCAGGGACAAGGTTGAGGTGAGTCATCTGCAATTTGCTGATGATACAGTACTCTTTTTAAATAACGAGGTGTCACTTCAGGCTCTTCTAGATATTATCAAGGCCTTTTCGGCCATTTCAGGTTTGCAAATCAATTTGCAAAAGTGTGAATTGTTAGGGCTTAATGTGGAGGAGGAGGTTGTGATTTCTCGTGCTTCATGTATTGGGTGTGAGGTTGGAAAATGGCCTATGAGGTATTAAGGTCTTCCTTTGGGAGGCAATCCGAGACTTAAGTCTTTTTGGGAGCCAGTTGTGGATAAGTGTGCAAATCGGTTAGCTGGGTGGAAGAGTGCCTTTCTTTCTAGAGGGGGTCGACTGACTTTGATTCAATCAGTATTATCATCTTTACCGGTGTATTATTTGTTGCTGTTCAGGGCTCCGAAAAATATTTTGAAGAGTTTGGAAAGGCTGATGAGCGATTTCTTTTGGGATGGGGCAGATAACAAGGGGTCAGAGCATCTGGTAGCTTGGAAAGATGTTTGTAAACCCATTTTTCAGGGTGGTCTTGGAATAGGCCATTTAGAAGAAAGAAACAAAGCCTTTCTTCTTAAATGGTTATGGAGATTCCTTTTGGAGCGTAATTCACTTTGGCACAAAGTGGTGGTGAGTCGTTATGGCCGGGCAGAAAATTTGTGGGACACAAGGTTGATGGGGAGATTTACTGTGAGGGGCCCGTGGAAGGACATCTCTTCTCTTTATGGCGAATACTTGGGGATGGTTCACTTTAAAGTGGGGTGCGGAGATTTGGTGAGGTTTTGGGAGGACGTTTGGATTGAAGGGCAAGCATTGAAGGAAAGGTTTTCGGATTTGGCCATCATTTCTCAAGCTAAGAACATTCCAATTTTCGAGTTGAGTGTTTCTAAGGACGGGGGAGAAGGGGTGGATTGGGATTTTCGTTTTAGAAGGCCTCTTTTCGATAGGGAAGTAACTTATTTGATTGAGCTACTAAGGGTTTTGGAGTTTGTTAAGTTACCGTCTATCTTGGACGATAGGAGGGTTTGGGAGGCCGATCCCGGCGAGTTGTTTTCTTGCAAGTCCGCTTTTCAGAAGCTAATTTGTAATGATGTCCGGGCTGATGTGTTGTGGGCAAGGATCTTGTGGAAAAGCCAAGTTCCTTCTAAAATAAAGGTTTTCAGCTGGTTATTGTGTTTGGAGAAACTTAGTGTTAATGATGTTCTACAGCGTCGCCGTCCGTACCTTAGTCTCTCTCCTAGTTGGTGTGTTTGTTGTAAAAAGGCGGCTGAATCTGTATCTCACCTATTTTTGTTTTGCGAGTTGGCCCAGTCAATTTGGTCAAAGGTGTGGGGTGAATTTGGGGTGAGTTGGTCCCATCCTTCTTCTTGCTCCCAGTTGTTATGCGCTGGTTTATTGGGGAATAAACGTTTGAATAAGCTGTGGAGGGCCACAATTTTAGCTACTTTTTGGGCAATTTGGTTAGAACGGAATAGCAGAATTTTTGACGAAAAGTCTAGCCTTCCTTTAATCATTTGGGAAAGAATTAAATTCTGGGTGGCTACTTGGGTGTATCGCACAAAGGGTTTTGAGGGTTTATCCTTTTTGGATCTCTCTAGAGAGTGGAAGAGTTTTTTGGTAGTGTAGTCTGGGCTGTAGTGGGTGTCCCTTTGTCCTTGTATTATTTTCTTATGGATGTATTTGTGGTCCTAATCTTTCTTGTTCAGGCTTTTTCTAAGGCTTTGTATATGTCGTATTTTTGTTTCCACGGTATTCCTCCGCCAAAAGTGAGGGTTATTATTGATTTTGAGAGGAGGTCTTCCTGACCTCTGTCTCTTCTTTTCAAAAAAAAAAAAAAAAAGAAGTTGGCATCATTTTTTTAGTTGTATATGTGGATGACATTGTTATTACCGGAAATGATACTAGCGGAATCTCTTCTCTTAAATCTTTCCTTCATACTCAATTTCACACGAAAGATTTAGGGGTGTTAAAAGTATTTCTTAGGAGTTGAGGTCACTCAAAGTAAACAAGGTGTCTTTCTATCTCAAAGAAAGTATGTCCTTGACTTATTGACTGAAACAGGAAAATTAGGGGCAAAACCCTGTGGTGCTCCAATGACTCCAAATCTGCACCTTAGAGGAGATGGGGAACCATTTGAAGACCCTGAAAAGTATCGAAGGTTGGTTGGGAAGTTGAACTATCTTACTGTGACTCGTCCAGATATTGCCTACTCAGTTAGTGTTGTAAGTCAGTTTATGTCATCCCTAACAATTGATCATTGGGCAGCGTTAGAGCAGATTTTGTGTTACTTGAAAGGAGCACCAGGACGAGGTATTGTGTATGCGAATCACGGACACACTCATATTAAGTGTTTCTCAGATGTAGATTGGGCAGGTTCCAAAGTAGATAGAAGATCCACTTCAGGTTATTGTATTTTTGTTGGAGGGAATCTGGTCTCATGGAAGAGTAAAAAACAAATCGTTGTGTCACGATCTAGTGCAGAGTCAGAATATCGAGCTATGGCACAGTCTGTGTGTGAGATAGTGTGGATATATCAACTATTGACTGAAGTAGGACTTAAAACTTCAGTACCTGCAAAATTGTGGTGTGATAACTAAGCTGCTCTTCATATTGCAACTAATCCTGAGTTTCATGAACGGATGAAGCACATTGAAATTGATTATTATTTTGATCGTGAGATAATTCAACAAGGCTTGATTTTTATAGGATATGTGAAGACGGGAGAACAACTAGGGGACATTTTTTCAAAAGCTTTAAATGGGGTTCAGGTTGACTATTTTTGTAACAAGCTGGGCATGATTAACATTTGTGCTCCAGCTTGAGGGGGAGTGTTATAGTGTGAATATTAGCTGTGTAATAGTGTGCATATTAGCTGTTTATTAGTTGACAATTAAGATTAATTAGTTGATTTAGTTTCCTAGAATAACTTCTGTAGTTGTGTATAAATAGATGTTATATTTTCAATACAATAGACAATTCTCTTCACATATCATGACACTTATGTTAAACAAACTTATTGTTTTTGTAGTTTTCTCTCTAAATGAAAAAGGTTTAGCAACTTATCCCAGTCATGCCTCAGTTGTGAGAGTTCGTCATTTTATCCCAACTTAGATGCTTGACAGCAACTCTTTTGACATTTTAAAAACATCCCAAAATAATTGATGCTCTAAACAAGTTGTATAAAGTTACTCATCATGTTTTATCTTTTTCTTTTTGGCTTTTACGGATGAGTACGTGACTGGCAGATAACCATAAGCATGCAAGTGTTAATAATTTTGTTGGAAAGTATCTTCTCCTCTTATAGCATACACATAAATCTCTCTTTTTTCGTCTATTTTTTGTTGGGAAGTATATCGCTGTGGCTCTATATTTTGGAAATTGTGTTTGCTTAGGAGATCATGATGTTTCTTGTGTTAAACAAATTTATTGTTTTTGTAGTTTTCTCTCTAAATGAAAAAGGTTTTGCAACTTATCCCAGTCATGCCTTCAGTTGTGAGAGTTCGTCATTTTATCCCAACTTAGATGCTTGACAACAACTCTTTTTGACATTTTAAAAACATTCCAAAATAATTGATGCTCTAAACAAGTTGTATAAAGTTACTCATCATGTTTTATCATTTGCTTTTTGGCTTTTACGGATGAGTACGTGACTGGCAGATAACCATAAGCACCACCCACCACTCAGAAATATGTGTAATTTGATACTGTTTACCTTGTATTCTTCAGGTTTATATTGTACTTTTCAGCATTGTGTGATGATGCAAAACAAGGGAAAAATATTTTACGTTCAGCTATGAATGCCCTTCTCAAGATCCCAGTTTCTGAAGTTGCTGAAAGGAGTTCTGAAGATCAAAATCAAGATGCAGAAGTAAAACCCACTTTGCTTTGGAGCGCAATGTATATTCAGGAGTTGACTACGGTGTGCTTCTCATTCTTCTCATATTGTTAATGTACACTTCCCTACAATTCTCAATTTTGGTTTCATGTTCAACTGTTACAAAACTTTTTGTAATTTCCCAGGGTCATTTTGATCATATCAGCTCCACACCCATGCCAGATGGAAATCTTGACTACAATGATTTATTAGATGCAACTGTGAAGGTATTGTGTTTTGAAGGACCTGTGCCAATTCTTAGTTACATCCCTATAGATTCTCTTGAACCACTGTTTGGTAATTCATGGATTTGGAATGTTTTGTTTTGATAATAGCTTTTTGAAAAGATGTATCCTTGTGAAGAATTTTTCCCCGAGGTTGTGTCGTCGCCTGATAGTATCGATGATGAAGATGACCTTGGTCCTCCAGAGAACTAATCTTATACATGAGGAATTCCTTTGCTGGCCTTTGCAAGTATGTCGTTTGCTTGTGGATGTTCTACACTACACGTTGAGGTCTCAAGTGCAGCTGTTTGTATATTAAGAACTTTCGATTAGCACAGAATCAGTACTGCACTGACTATACAAAGAAGGTAGGCTAACAAAAGAGACGGGGCGAGTGTTGATTTTTGTAGTAAAAGTTATCTCACATATGTTTGAATTGAAGATGTAAAAAAAAAAAAAAAAGCCACTCTTAACATTTATTGCAGGAATTCTCCTATAGAAAACAGCAGATAAGGAAATTGATTGGACGAGGGTCGAGGATTGAGAAGATATTTAATTAAGGAGGGTGAAGATGGTGCGGTAGTGATGTGGCTATTGAAATTAACCGAACTTAGGGAAGCTGATGAAAGAAAAAAAATAGTAATTAAATTAGTATTATTTTTATTTAATTTATAAAAATCGTAGTTGGAATAAATAATATTTTTATTTTAATTTATGGCCGATTATGTAGTACCTCAGTTAATTTTGAGATTTGAGACACCTCAATAAGTTTTAAGCCATTGGATTAAAATGTAAGGTCAGTTTTTGGTATCTAATGTGTCCTAGTTGTCCACTTGGAAGTAGTTTTTGTAGCATTTAAGTAAATATATATATTATTTATTTATCAACAATGATTAAAATAATCTTTAAATTTGGTAAAGAAAGGAATCGTATCGTCCATAATTGAACAAAGTCAAGGAAGACAAAAGGGAGAGGGGGAGTTGGGTTGGGTCTGCGAAGAAGGTCTAATACTTAATTGTGAGGGACTCTAATTTTATCAAACTCCATTCCTATTAGCTCAAGCAGGTACAGAGGAAAAATCTCTTACAATGGTTATGGTTGTACATTTTCAACCTCTCTCGAAACCGTACGCGCCAAGCAACGGACTTTATTATCTGAACTGAACCAATGAATGGTAAGGGAGTATTAATAAATTGTTAGTTTTATTTTTGTAATTGACCACTATCTTCATATCATATGTGGTCCCAACTTATGCTAACTATTCACATGAAACTCCAACACGGCTTGCCTATGCACAGATCCTTCATGATTTTTCTTCAAAAATTTCATTCAAGCAAAACATGAGTGATCTTTATATAGTTCTTTTCTTCTTCTTCTTCTTCTTGTCTTTATGATGAGTTACCTGAGAGATATGCTTAATTTATGCTCATTGAAACGCCACACAAACATAACACCAATTACATATTTACAAGTAAAATATTATTTTATATAAACCATAATCATTCTTAGATGCAGATATATGATATTCAGATTTTATTCTCTTCAGAGCGGCTATGAAGAAGAACCATCACTTGCAAGAGCACGATGAAGAAGAACTATGAGTGACCAGATTATGCATCAAAGTAATAATCAAATTCTAAAATTTTCAGAAGAAAGTAAAAATTGATTATAAACCCAAGAAACAAGGTTTTGTTCTCCATGTCTCTTTGTCTTTTGTCTGGTAATGCTCCAACAAGACACCAAAGCTACAAGTTTCTGATTCTTAATGCAGACCTGCCTCCAATTCTTATCAAACTTTTTGAAACTAACGAATACATATATCTTCAAACTAAGTACATTCTATTAAAAAAAACAAAATTTACAAAATTACTCTTTAAATTTAATTTTAAAATGAAAATACTATTTTTCTCTCATCAAAAGTACATATTTCTGGTTAAGAAATAAATCGTAGGAAGTTGTATATTTAAAATTCACCAGCCTCTACACTAAAATTATCTCAAACCTCAAAAGTGAGGTGAGGGATATCATACATTTTGTACAAGTTAAAGATACTCTTTCGAAAGGGAAATTTCACTATTTGTGCATAATAGCGTGTCTAATTACTAAATGATACCAATGCTATTCAATTTTTCAAATTTATGCTAAACTTTCACCAAGTACCAAAAATTCCCCTCTCATTTTTTCCCACCCAAAATTTCCCCCCCACAAACTCTCTCACACTCTCTCTATCTCTCTGTTGCTCTCAATCCCCGAAAAGCCAAACTGAAAGCCAAACCCCAAAAAGCAAAACCCAGAATCGATCTCACCTTCTCTCTTTCTCTTCTCTGACATCGGCCACCCAGAACCCGTCAAACTTGTCGAACCAACGGCAGCAACAAAGCTCGAAATCCACGTCGTCGAACCCGTCAATCGAACCCATATTCCCATTAAGGTAAATTCTTGAACCCTCGTGATGATTATTGTTGTTTTGTCCATTTGAATCTGGTGGTGTGGAATGGGTAAGGCAGTTCTTAGGGCTGAGTTTTTCTCTGGTTTTTCCAATAGGGCTCGATGGGTTCGATGCAACTTTGATATGAGCTCGATGGGATGAAACATTAGCCTAACATTCGGTTAGATTAGAGCTTAATAGAGTTTGATAGGGATCGATAGAAGTTTGAGATAAGCTCGATAGGTTCCAAAGATGTATTCTCAATGGGGTATGGTTAGGCTCGATAAGCTCAATAGTTACTCGATATTAAGCTCGATGGGTAGGTGGTTAGACTCGATAGGAAGATCGATGGGGTCTACGGTTAGGAGCTCGATATTAGCTCGACAGGAAACTAATTGGTTAGGCTCGATAAGCTCAATAGTTGCTCGATATAAGCTCGATTTTTCTTATTAAGGTAGATCAGAATTTTTTGTATACGTTAGCTCGATATGAGATCGATAGTGATTCGATAGTAGTACTCGATAAGCTCGATATCAGCTCGATAGAGCTCGACAGAAGCTCGATAACCATGTTTATTATAGATGCTTGATGATTTTTTTTATAATTTTTTCCAGATTTTGTTTGACATTTTGTTTTCTTACCAAATTTTTTTTCATGTGTTGTTGCAAATGCCTAAGTTGCTTGTTCTGTTTAGTGATCACTTTCTTGGTCGAGTCACATATCGGTGGAGTAGCACTTTAAATCACATTAATACTAGGTTTGTGGACCTCGGGCTGATAGAATGGGCTAAGGAATCCCCTTTCAAGCAGTTCTTTTTGGCTTCGGAGTTTAATTTCTCCAGAGTTTTGGTGCATCAACTGCTTTTGAGGAAAATTGCCAATAACAACGAAGATGAGATGCATTTCTTCTTGGGGTTCAAAGTCTTGTAGATTCCGCATGGGAGAGTTTGCCCTGGTGACAGGGTTGAATTTCAGTACCTTCCCGTCACTAGAAGAGTTGGAAGAGTGTAATCTCAACGACCGCTTGATAAAGCATATTTCAATGATCTCACTGGTGGACCATGCTTTCAAGACTTGTACTGTTGTGGAAGGTGTGTACAAGCTTGGTCTATGTTTGTTGCTTGATGGGGTTTTTAATGCCATAGAGGGCAAGTGCATACATGGCGAGATATTCTGAAAATGGTTGAGGAGGTAGACTACTTCTTCAGCTATCCATGAGGAAAGTACTCTTATGGGAGGCTATTGCAGTCTTGTAAGAAGGACATGGTGAAGCAAAATGCCAACTATGACAACAAGAAGGATGCCAAGGTGCAGAAAAAGTCCAAGTACAGTATGTATGGTTATGCCCCGACCTTACAGTATTGGGCATATGAGGCTATCCAGCAGCTTGCGATGGAGTTTGTTGTGAGCTCGGGAAATATGGTCCCGAGGATGCTTAGTTGGTCACATCGGAGGAACAAGGATTTCACGAAGTCTGTCATCTCACCGATGTTATCGAAGAAGAATGTAAGTTATATTTGATTGACATTAAACAAATTTTTTTTTATCTATATGCTTATCTTTTATGATTATTTGAGTTAACCAAATATTTTATGTTGTTTGCAGTTGATCATCCTTCCGATGTTGAAGCCTCGACCAACAAAAAAAGACTATTATTTATCATCGACAGATGGAGATCTTCCCCTTTATCCTGGGCTTGGCCAGGATCCCGGAGAGGCTGATGAGGAGGAGGATGCGACTTTTGAGAAACTCGTCGATATAGTTTCTTAGGCAGCTGAGGCAGCCGAGCTATTTGATGATGCTGTCCCGGAGAAGGAGGAGGTTACAGGTCTCACCCCTCCTGTTTTCCCAGTTACAGCCCCAGCCCCAACCCCAGCACCAGCCCCGGAGCTCACCGAGTTGATCGAGCGGTTGGACAGAGTCAAGGGACGACAGGAGACCCTCCTGAAGAATCAGTCAGTAATCCTGGACGTAGTCAGTCAGATCCTAAAGTTTATTAAGGAGAAACCGAGGGGCTGCAAGGAAGATTCAGACTCAGAGTCACTGGATATTCCTTTGGACTATGTTGATGATCCAACCACGCCTCCTACCATCATTGTGACACCTGATGCTGCGACTCCGGGAGTCGTTA
The DNA here is from genome assembly GCF_963169125.1 of Humulus lupulus. Taxonomy (NCBI): domain Eukaryota; kingdom Viridiplantae; phylum Streptophyta; class Magnoliopsida; order Rosales; family Cannabaceae; genus Humulus; species Humulus lupulus. The sequence goes on along the minus strand of NC_084802.1, from coordinate 33,874,868 downwards.
TTGTCAACCCTGAGGATGTTGCTGGGGTTCGATTTCAGAGGACTAGACACCAAAGACGCAAGCCAAATTGGTTTGAGGACTACATCGATCCCACGAGGAAAAGACCTCGCACTAATGCAGTTGCACCAGAAGAGGAGGCTACACAGAAGGCTACACAGGTGCTGGACCCTCTCAAGAAGCCAGATCGCAAACAGTATAGGAAAGTGTCCATGTGGTTGCTTAGAGATATCCCCAACAAGACCCCGAGGGATGTAAAGACTGGGAATCACGGTCCAACGTGGTTTCTGACGTGGAAGACACCCTAGTCATGGCTTAATGATGGGGTAAGCCATTTATACCTAATGTTAAGAAATTATGTTTTGTTTTCAATTTTACAAGTTCTGTTTTCATTGACTCGATATGAGCTCGATGAGAGCTCAATAGGAGCTTAATTGGGGGTTACCTGAATCGATATGGCTCGATAGTGGCCCGATGGGGTGTTAAACTAGGGTTGTTGTTTAATGTTTGAGATTAACTTGATGTGAGCTCGATGGAGATCAATAGTAGATCGATAAGGGTGTTGTAGGGCTGTTGTTTACTGTCTGAGAATAGCTCTATATAAGCTTGATGGGGCTTGATAGTAGATTGATAGGGGTGTTAAACTAGGACTGTTGTTTACTGTCTGAGAATAGCTCGATGGGGCTCGATATGGACTTGATGAGCTCGATGTTTAGTTCGATATAAGCTTGATAGTGCTCGATTATAACTCAATTTATTCGTTTATGCACTATTTTTTAGCCATTTATGATGGTCTTTGCTAACTTTTTATATCGTACTCTCTTTGTAGCATATTGATGCAGCAGAACACATGCTTCGTATGCGTCGCAAGTATTTTCCCAACATATATCGCCAGAATGCTGTTGTCATGAACATTTATTTCTCACAAGTGATACCTGCCCGATATGATTAGTACACGAAAACTGCCGACAAAACAAAGTACACGTGGGATTCTGACGTTATGTCCATGTTGATCGGCATCAAGCAGAAGTTTCTGGCTTCTTGGAAAGGAGTTAAGGATGTATATTGGTGCCAGAACTATGAATAACAACATTGGTTTGACATTGAGGCTTCTATTTCTAGTTGGACTCTCACTATTTATGATTCAGACAACTCGATGATTAGTGACGCAAAAATGGAGGAAATTATGAATCCATGGTGCTTTTTGCATCCTTCTCTGTTGATGCAGAGTAAACTGTTCATTGATAGCTTGATGTTGAAGATTCCTGCAGCAGGAAAGAGGTCGCATCAGTTCACATAGCGTTGCAAACAGAAACACGAGCTCACTCAGTCAAAGAGAAGGTAACAAACACCATCTTCATACTATATTTGTTTCTAAGTAAAGTTGTAGTATTTTACACTTAATGTTTACATTTTTTTATAGTGGGGATTGTGGTGTGTATGTTGTCAAGCATATTGAGCATCTCATAGCCGACCTTCCATTGGAAACCAACTATGATGAAAATATAGAGGTGTTCAGGAACAAGTGGACCACAGACTTGTGGTATCAAAATTTGTTACCTTGATGATTGTATATTTACAGGGTATTTACATGTTCAGTTTTTTAGTTTTTGTTCACTTTTTTTTGTAACTTTCAGTTCCCTGTATTGTTATATCGAACATTATTGAACTAATATCGAACTACTATCAAGCTTTAATCGAGGAATATCATTTTCATATCCATTATCTAGTTGTTATCAAACTATATCGAACCATTATCGAACTAATATCGAGCTAAGATTTGAAGTCAGTTTAGAAGCTAGCAACTCTATTATTGAGTTCATATCGAGTTAACATCGAGTTCATTTTGAGCTACAATCAAGCTCATTGATTTTACATCAAGCTTAACATAAATTTTAAGAAAAATAAAAGAAAAAAGAAGGGAAAACAAGCTAGGTTATTAATACAACAAGTCCAAATGGGAAAAAAAAAGTTTATAGCCTAGCTTTGCATGTAGCCCTGTTGTGGCCAAGACCACCACACATACTTCACTTGCGCTCTTTGCGAATGATTTCTCCATTTGATGGAGTGCGGTTTGTCTTCCTTCTTCCCACCTTTTTCTTCTTCAGCCGACCAACTGGTTGTTTTTCAACGGGAACCCCAACATGCATTTTCTCTATGTTCTTGGGAACTTCCTAATCATCCTCATTGTCAGTTGGGTAAATTGTTTCTTTGTGAGACTCCCTTCACATCTCAGTAGTGTAATATGGAGAACACAGTGAGTAAATGTTGACACCCCGCAAGATGGCCGCAGCCACACCATGAACATAATGGTAACTGTAATGCCCTAAAATTTCCTAATAAGGGTTAGGACCTTGATTAGGAGGCCGGGAGGGCCATAATTGATTTATTATGCTATTGAATGATTATATGCATGTTTATGAGAATTATATTATTATATGATGATAAATGCATGCATATGGGTCCACATTCAATTATAAGAGCATTTTGGTAATTTGGCCCATTGAGGGCGTAATTGTGTATTTTCCATGCATGTGGGTGAATTATAAATAATACCACATTATATGTGGATTTGTTCGAGTCATTCGGCATCAGACGATCATGGAATGCAAGTTTTCGGTCTGGTCATAACGGGGTTAATTCCGGGGCTCGAGGTGAGTCTCGGGGTGATTTGAGGATTATAACATTGCCGGGAATTAAAGGGTAATGGGATATGATTTATTGGCATTTGAGAATAACGGGAATTGGAGGGTGTTAATTATGATTAACGAGATAGGTGGGAAAAGATGATTTTTCCCTTGGTGGCTGTTAAGGCTTTTATTTAGGCATGAGGGCATTTAGGTCTTTTCACCCTAAGCTTATAATTAGCCATTAGAAGGCTGTGGAAGTGAACCAAAAACAGAGTCTCCTTCACCTTCTCCCGTGCATCGTTTCTCTCCCATTTCTCTTTGGATTTTGAAGCTTCTTTTGAGGAACCAAGCTAGGGAACCAAGCCTTGAGGGTTTTGGGTTATGCTCTACCATTGAAGAGGGTCCTAAGCTGAGATTGAGGTGAGTTTTTAACCATGGAATCTCTTGTTCTTGCTCTGTTTTCTCAATGAGTTCCAGTTGGGTTTTTGGTTTGAAAGTTGAGTTTCAATGAGATTTTTTTTGGCAAAAGATACTTGGGTTATGATGCCTAGGACTTATGTATATGGTATTTGGGTTCATTTAGGGGTTTGAAAGAAGTTTGGAAGCTTGTTTTTCAGGTTGGAAATGGAGGATTCGAAGGAGGGGAAAAACCAGGGTGATCTGCCTGGTGCTAGCACTACAACGCCCAAAGAGTAGCGCTACGGCGCTATGGGGTAGCGCTATAGCGCTACCCTATTTTCTCTGATGCATGTTTTGGGTGTTTTTAAGGGTTTTTGGCTCGGGGTTTCAATTCCTAAGGCTCGGGATCGAATCTACTCACCGTTTGGGTACAATTCGGGGTCCCGGGAGTGAGGTTTAAGTCAAGACCCTAATATTGTGGATTTCATTAATCAGAGATTGTATTTGGTTATTACTAGGTGACCGCTAAGGGATTAAATGATCGATCGTTCTCAAGGGTTGTTCATTTGTTATTTCTCACTCGAACCAAAGGTAAGAAAACTGCACCCCATATGTGACATGCATGGTTATTATTGAGGCATGTTGAGTGTTTAAATGTGGACATGGATTGCATATCAAATGCTTAACAAATATTGCTTACTTGTGAATGGCACAGACTTACTAGTCAGAATCGGCAATGGTGTCAGATCTGTCTGTGAAGCTGTGCCTTACTAGTCAAGTTCGACAGCGGTACTGAGCACTGGTCGTGTGTTACTGACCTATGAGTCAGGAGCGGCATAAGCGTCATGAACGCAGAGCCGATAAAATATTAGATCTAATCGACATCTGCATTGGATGACTCATCATGAGCATTAATGCCGGACCGACCTCAAGTTCGATGAAAACTAAAAGCGATGGTCTAGTCTAAAGGCTAGTTACTTAGAGCCACAGTCAGAAAAACTATGGTGACCTACACGTCACATGGATAGGAGGGTATGGGACCTCCAAGATTGACTTACTAGTCATTTGACAGAGATTGACTTACTAGTCATCTGACTGAGATTGACTTACTAGTAATCTGACAGAGATTGACTTACTAGCCATCTGACAGAGATTGACTTACTAGTCATCTGACCGAGATTGACTTACTAGTCATCTAACAGAGATTGACTTTCTAGTCATCTAGCTCAGAGTGAGAGACTTACCAATCATCTACTTAGAGCACAGGACACCACAAACATTTATTTGTATCTGCTTGCATGCGTGATTGCTAGGCATGCACATTATGATTTGATGACATGTTATTACTGTTCATGAGCATATTGAGTTTTCTTGCTGGGCTTCGGCTCATGGGTGTTATGTGGTGCTGGTAAAGGCAAAAGAAAGCTGGACCGTCCTTGAGTTGGAGAGCTTAGTTGACGATGTGTACATATGCGGTTGCTCGACCGCCACGGTCGAGGGTTGAAAGAGGAACTAGGGTTAAACCCTATTTTGCCGCTTAGATCGGTTGGTTGTAAATATTTTCTTGTAATTGACCTTTAAATTATATTTTTGGTATCCCAATGTATATAGTAAATTTTTTAGTGAAATGTTATATCTTAACCAAAAATTTTAACCCTAAACCGCTAATCATACTTAGTTACACGATTATGGCGAAATGACTCAATTAGCGAGTTTAGCACTGTTTAAAATGCACACCGTAACGGTCCCTGGAGTTTAGGGCGTTACAACTCGGTATCAGAGCGAGCCAAGGTTAAGGGTTCCTGAAGACAAGCTGGGCATGTATACTAGTCCCTGAAGATAGCTTCACTCAGGGAGTGGTAACTATTTCTATAGTTATGTGCTTAACTGCTTAAATAGAATGTAAATGCTTTACCTGCACATTGTATTAGGGAGCATGAGATTTTGATTACCTGCTCTATGAATATATATAATTGTGATATTTGCATGCTGAAGTTGGAGGCATGGTGTGAATGTTGGAAGAGCAGGGATTATGATTGATGTATGAATGCCATAGGCATGTTTCTAGCACTGCAGTGATTTGTGAATGTGGTGTGGTAAGATTGATCCCATGGGGAAAGCTCTTGATATGCTCATCATGTTTAATAGGTCAAGTTATTGATTGCAGATTTGATCAGAAGGTATGTATCCAAGGTAGATAATGAGGCCTGATGGTGGTTATACTGAGGCTGGGAGTTTCTGCCAGGGGTTGAGTTCTTCAGCTGCCCCTCAGAATTTCCAGCAGGTGCTTATAGATGTGCAATTAAGATTGCAGAGGCAAGAGGAAGAGATTAGGTGTTTGAAGCAACAGCGAAATCTGTCGGGGAACACCTCTTCCATTGTTATGCCAGGAGTGGCACCAGTTTTGGCTTAGCCTAGGGTTGAGAGCAGATGGGAATTTCTCTGTGGAAGATTCCAGGAGTTTTACCCTCCAGTCTTTGAGGGAGGCATAGATCCATTCAGAGCTGAGCAATGGATGAGCATGATCAGTTCCATTCTTGATAGTATGGGGCTGGTGGGTCATGATAGGGTGATCTGTGCTACTTATGTACTACGGGATGATGCCCAGACGTGGTGGGAAGTAGTTTCCCAGACGTGAGATATAGCTGTGATGGATTGGAAAGAATTTAGACAGCTGTTCAATGAAAGGTATTACTGTGATGCACCTAAGAATGCTAAGATGAATGAGTTTATGAACCTGGTTCAGGGCAATGCAATAGTAAGCGAGTATGTTAGCAAATTTGATGGGTTGGCCAAGTTCACTATTGACATGGTACCCTCAAATGCAGCTCGAAAGAAAAAGTTTATTCAGGGATTGAATCCCGGAATAGCTCGGGGCATTAGAGTTGCCCCAGTGTGTGAAATCTCTACCTACGCTCTGATGGTAGGGATGGCTCTTGCTGTTGAGAGCGCATGAAATCAGATTGGGTAGGAGAGTGCTGGAGAGCATGGAGCTCAAGCAGTGATGCCTCCATTTATTGGAGCAAGCAAAAATATGAACTGGAGGACTTATCCAATACATGCTCGGTGCAAGAGGCGTCATTTGAAGGGGTGTCGACCAAAGACATGTTTCTTATGTGGAATGGTTAGGCATATCAAAAGGTATTGCCCAAGTCGAGAGACAGAGGAGCAAAAGGGGATGGATAGCTCGACTCCAGCTCGAGTGTTCATTCTGAGGCAGTCAGAGTCGGAGACTGAGACTGAGACTGAGGCTGGTTCCTCAGGGATGACAGGTTAGATTTCTAGTTCTGATTTTGTATTATGCTGACTGGTTTTGGTGCCATGTTGTTTCCTTGTTTGTTGCATATAGAGAGGCATGGAGTTGTTATGTAGATCACGTGGTTATGTTATGATGGGGAAAGTAATATTGTATTGGTGATTCAAGATATGAGTTGAATTATGGTGAAAAGAACTCATCAGTGCTGTTGATAAAGTTGGTTATGACTGACTTCAGGATGATCTAGGATATGGATTGGTTAACCAAGTGTGGGGCAATGCTAAATTGCAAGAAAAAGATAGTAAATCTGGGGTTGAGAGTGGAAACCCTTGTGGTAGCTAGCACGGTGCATGGATTTGGTATGATGATGACATCTGTATTTAGAGCTAGAGATCTATTGCAGGAGGATGCATAAAACTCCTAGCTAGTGTGGTGGATACCACTTAGATTGTGCCAGTGGGGTCATGACAGACTGGATTAGTTTGTGAAGTGTTGAATAGATTTCCAGGGGATTTGTTAGGATTACTTTCATAAAAAGGATAGAATGGTGAATGGATTGGTGCCAGGGATGGAATCGGGTTTAGGGCACTATTCTGAACGACTTCAGTAGAGTTGTAATTAAAGGACTCAGTTATTGGGTAAGATGATATTCTCCAAGGTGGATCTTTGATTTGGTTAGTATCAGCTGAAGATCGGGGAGAAGAATATGCAAAAGACTGACTATTGTATCAAATAAGGGCACTGGGAGTGCTTAGTATATTTTGAGGATTTGGTTAATGCCAAGATTGCTTTGATGAATCAGATGAACAGAGTATTCAAGGATTATCTTAATTGAATTTGTGATCGTCTTGGACGATGGTATTATGGTATATTCTCAGTTGGAGATTTGCCAAGGTCAAGGAACGCCTTAGAGGCAGGAGAATGCCTTAGAGGCATGAGTTTCCTTGGACGGGCATGATATTATATGTGCCTCGGGAAAGAGTTCTGAGTCTTCTTATAGATCAGAATCAATTTGTAGGTTGTTATGACACCTCAATGGTAGGGAGAAAGAGATTGCCTATGCATCATGTTGGTTAAAGGATCTGACCAGAACAAGAGTAGAGTTTCTGGTGGGCCAGGTGGCTAGTTTTATGCTTGAGATTACTATCTCAGAGAAGATCAAAAGGAAAGACATTTAAGTGAACCACATATGGCAGAATTGAGAGCAGTGTCTTAGCTGGATTAGCGAAGGGTTATGCAGTGTCCAATATGAATTTATTGAGGTATAAGGATCGAATTTGGGATCCGATGGGCACTGACATTTATTGGGAGATTCTGGATGAATCTCATATTATCCTCTTTTATTCTCTTCCTTCAGGCATCATGATAGTGTATCAGAGTTTGAAAGCTTAATATTGATGGCCTGGGATGGAGAGGGACATAATGGAATACATTGTAAAGTTCTTAACCTGTTAGCAGGTCAAATCAGAATATCGGAAACCAGTAAGGCTATTGCAGCCTTTGAATATTTTATAGTGGAAATAAGGAAACATTGCGATGGGTTTCGCGGTGGGGCTGCCCAGGATAGTGGGCCAATATGAGTTGGCATTGGGTCATTATGGAATAGTATTCCAAGTGAGTTTATTTCTATCAGTAAGGACGAATAACACAGCTGATTAGTTTTCAGACCTCTATGTGAAAGAGGTAACGTGCCTTCATGGAATTTGAGGTCTTTCTTATCAGATGAGAATTCAGTTTTTACTTCCAAGCTTTGAGGAAGGTTGCAGAAGGCCATGAGTATATAGATGGAACTTAACACAGTTTATTACTCTCAGACTGATGGTAAATCAGAGAGAGAGAGAGAGAGTTATCCAATTATTATTGGAAGAACATCTTATAAGATGAATGAGATATTATATCTGAATCATGAGGTAGGTCAGGGGAGCATGGAGTTTTTTTGAAAAGGTTAGAGTTTGGATGCTCACTTCTCAGAATAAATGGAAAAGTTTTATTGAATTGAAAAGCAGGAACATGAAGTTCCAAGTAGAAGATTGTTTCTTCCTTCAAGTATCACCATGGTAAGGGGGGTGAAAGGTTAAGGGAAAGTTGAGCCCTAGATTGATATGACCCTTTGAATCCTCGACAGGATCGGTCAGGTTGCCTTTGGACGGGCCTTAATTTTTGCACTGTGAGCGGTATACAGTGTATGTTATATTTCCATGTTGAGGACATGGGTCAGAAGGAAACTCGTGAGTTGAGTTATGAGAATCTGGAGATTGAGGCTAAGTTATCATGTAAGGAATAGCCAGTTCAGATATGAGACAAAATGAATAAGGTTCTGAGGAACAAGGTTATACCTTGAGTCAAGGTAAGGTTACAGAGACAACAAGGTCGAGGGAGCGACCTGGGAAACAGGAATCAGTTGTGCGGAATTCATATTTCGGGCGGTTTAGATAAATTTCGAGGACGAAATTTCTGTAAGGAGAGGATAGTTGTAATTCCCCAAAATTTCCTAATAAGGTTTAGGACCTTGATTAAGAGGCCGGGAGGACCATCATTGATTTATTATGCTATTGAATGATTATATGCATGTTTATGTGAATTATATTATTATATGATGATAAATGCATGCATATATGTCCACATTCTATTATAAGGGCATTTTGGTAATTTGGCCCGTTGAGGGCGTAATTGTGTATTTTCCATGCATGTGGGTGAATTATAAATAATACCACATTATATGTGGATTTGTTTGAGCCATTCAGCATGAGACGATCATGGAATGCAAGTTTTCAGTCTGGTCATAACGGGGTTAATTCTGGGGCTCAGGGTGAGTCTCGGGGTGATTTGAGGATTAGAACATTGCCGGGAATCAAAAGGTAATGGGATATGATTTATTGGCATTTGAGAATAACGGGAATTGGAGGGTGTTAATTATGATTAACGAGATAGGTTGGAAAGGACGGTTTTGCCCTTGGTGGCTGTTAAGGCTTTTATTTAGGCAAGAGGGCCTTTAGGTCTTTTCACCCTAAGCTTATAATTAGCCATTAGAAGGCTGTGGAAGTGAACCAAAAACAAAGTCTCCTTCACCTTCTCACGTGCATCATTTCTCTCCCATTTCTCTTTGGATTTTGAAGCTTCTTTTGAGGAACCAAGCTAGGGAACCAAACCTTGAGGGTTTTGGGTTATGCTCTACCATTGAAGAGGGTCCTAAGCTGAGATTGAGGTGAGTTTTTAACCATGGAATCTCTTGTTCTTGCTCTGTTTTCTCATTGAGTTTCAGTTGGGCTTTTGGTTTGAAAGTTGAGTTTCAATGGGAGTTTTTTTGGCAAATGATACTTGGGTTATGATGCCTAGGACTTGTGTATATGGTATTTGGGTTCATTTGGGGGTTTGAAAGAAGTTTGGAAGCTTGTTTTTCAGGTTGGAAATGGAGGATTCAAAGGAGGGGAAAAACCAGGGTGATATGCCTGGTGCTAGCGCTACAACGCCCAAAGGGTAGCGCTACAGCGCTAGCCAAGGAAAATTTCCCCTGGTTGTAAGGCTGGGGCGATAGGGGGCAGCGCTGTAGCGCTACCCTGTTTTCTCTGATGCATGTTTTGGGTGTTTTTAAGGGCTTTCGGCTCGGGGTTTCAATTCCTAAGGCTCGGGATCAAATCTACTCACCGTTTGGGTACAATTCGGGGTCCCGGGAGTGAGGTTTAGGTCAAGACCCTATTATTGTGGATTTCATTAATCAGAGATTGTATTTGGTTATGACTAGGTGACCGCTAAGGGATTAAAGGATCGATCGTTCTCAAGGGTCATTCATTTGTTATTTCTCGCTCGAACCAAAGGTAAGAAATATACACCCCATATGTGACATGCATAGTTATTATTGAGGCATGTTGAGTGTTTAAATGTGGACATAGATTGCATATCAAGTGCTTAGCGAATCTTGCTTACTTGTGAATGGCACTGACTTACTAGTTAGAATCGACAATGGTGTCAGATCCGTCTGTGAAGCTGTGACTTACTAGTCAAGTTCGACAGCGGTACTGAGCACTGGTCGTGTGTTACTGACCTATGAGTCAGGAGCGGCATAAGCGTCATGAACACAGAGCCGATAAAAGATTAGATCTAATCGACATCTACATTGGATGACTCATCATGAGCATTAATGCTGGATCGACCTCAAGTTCGATGAAAACTAAAAGTGCTGGTCTAGTCTAAAGGCTAGTTACTTAGAGCCACAATCAGAATGACTATGGTGACCTACACGTCACATGGCTAGGAGGGTATGGGACCTCCGAGATTGACTTCCTAGTCATCTGACCAAGATTGAATTACTAGTCATTTGACAGAGATTGACTTACTAGTCATCTGACTGAGACTGACTTACTAGTAATCTGACAGAGATTGACTTACTAGCCATCTGACAGAGATTGACTTACTAGTCATCTGACCGAGATTGACTTACTAGTCATCTGACAGAGATTGACTTACTAGTCATCTGACCGAGATTGACTTTCTAGTCATCTACCTCAGAGTGAGAGACTTACCAGTCATCTACTCAGAGCGCAGGACTCCACAAACATTTATTTGTACCTGCTTGCATGTGTGATTAAGGCTATTATTTCTAGGCATGCACATTATGATTTGATGACATGTTATTACTGTTCATAAGCATATTGAGTTTTCTTGCTGGGCTTCGGCTCATGGGTGCTATGTGGTGTAGGTAAAGGCAAAAGAAAGCTAGACCATCCTTGAGTTGGAGAGCTTAGATGACGATGTGTACATATGGGGCTGCTCGACCGCCACGGCCAAGGGTTGAAAGAGGAACTAGGGTTAAACCCTATTTTGCAGCTTAGATCGGCTGGTTGTAAATATTTTCTTGTAATTGACCTTTAAATTATATTTTTTGGATCCCAATTATACAGTAAACGTTTTAGTGAAGCGCTATATCTTAACCAAAAATTTTAACCCTAAACTGCTAATCATACTTAGTTACACGATTATGTCGAAATGACTCGATTAACGAGTTTAGCACTATTTAAAATGCACACCGTAACAGTCCCTGGAGTTTAGGGCGTTACAGTAACGCATTATTTGAAACATGCCACAAGAGCATGATTTGGTCATCAAATTCACTTCACCATCTCCTTCTGGGTCTACCACATGAAATTCGAACTGTCCAAGAGGATGAACTTTTAAGTTCCTTGCATCATCTGCAATGCCTAAGACATCTTTCTCATATATTGTTGCTAATTTGGACGTGCACTTCTCTACCTCCTCACGACGTGCAGCAAACCATGACTTAATTGTGAAACGAATGAATTCCACAAAAGTAGTGACTGGGAAGGTTCTTGCGTCTCTGGTTTTGTTGTTGAAACTTTCAGCGTAGTTGCTTGTCATTACATTGTATCGATTCCCAGGAAAGTAATCACGAGTCCACTTATCGAAGCCAATACCCTCGAGATATTGAGCTATGGCAGGATCCATTTGCTTTATATTGTTTAAGAACCTGTGAAGTTTTGACTTTCGAAATGCATATATCGCATTCCACATCTCCTTGTGACAGTGATCAGTCTTGAACTTAGCGATTATATTCATACTTATGTGATGGTAGCATGCACCGTGGTAGGCATCAGGGAAGACCAACTCAAGAGCATGAATAATGCTAGCATGTCTGTCTGATACAAAAGTCGGATTATCAACAACTCCAATGGCTTCCTTCAATTTCATCATGAAATACTTCCAAGAATTATAATTCTCACTGTCAACAATCGCGAACGCAATTGGATAAATGTGGTTATTCGCATCCAATGCAACAGCACACAGCATGTGGGCACCATACCTTGACTTCAAGAAAGTGTCATCTACACATATAACAGGACGACATAATGTAAATCCCCTTCTACAAACTCTAAGTGAGAAGAAACAGTAAAGAAAGCGACCGTCATCTGTGACAAAATCAGTTATTGTACCTGGATTCTTTTGCTGCAGCATGTACAAGTAAGAAGGTAACTTGGAGTACGATTCTTCAGGTGTCCCCCTGACATAACCGAGTGCCTTCTCTCTGCATCTCCAAGCCTTCATATAACTCATATCGATCCCAAAATTATTCTTCATATCCTCCTTTATGTTGTTTGCTGGGTAGCTAGTGCCATCAGTAGCATATTTGTTCTTGATAAGGTGTCCAATGACCCAAGGTTCTGCTTGACGGTGGTCTTTTTGTCGCAATTATAGTGAGCAAGTATGTACACTATTATAAACAGTGATCTCAAACATCTTTGATCGCACTACTTTTTCCCCCTTATTCTCCAACCGCAATCATGATCCTTGCAAGTGATATACAACACATCAATACCAGACTTCTTAACCATAAACTCAAAATTATTCTTCATTGCGAAGAGAGTCGCTTTGGTTTTTAATTCCATCTTGTTCTCAAAAGTCTTCCCAAGGTGTAGTTCTCCCATCGGTACACCGGATGAGGGTATTTCAGATCGAATAAAAGCCATGATATCTTCGTTTGTAAACATGGGAGCACTCCATCTTCTGTGATCTTTTGTTGAACATATTGAACATTCCCGATATTGTTATATTCTGTTCCACCAGGCCGACTAGAGCTAGTGCCAAGTGTTCGACGTCCTTGAGTTGGTGGGTTCGCCCGTGCAATAGGACACACTGGTTGTTCTTGTACTTGTTCGACTTGCAAATCATCAGACATGTCAATCGACACTTCTGCATTATAATATGCCTCAGAATCCTATCCTAAGTCCTCATTATCTTCAGCTACTGGATCGTCATTCACATAGGGGTTGTACTCATACTTGTTGTCCCTCAGGTCACCAATAGGACCTCCTAAAGTACTGGCTGCTCCCTCAGGTCCGGGAGTGGAATATGGATCTGCAATGACAATCTTTTTAACTGGAGTGACACACAAGGCTAACTTTTCTTTAGATGTTACTCCTAAGAATGCATGGACACCAAGATCACTTTCAACATGAACGAGTGTAAACAGTTGGTTGTCGCATGTGTAAGGAACCTCCAATTTCAACCCATAAATCTATTTATCAACTTTAAGTTCCTTATGCAATATGTCAAGAAGTTGCAAGTACATTACAGTATCCTCCATCAGTATCACCATGCATTGAGGGTCCTTGAAAATCCACTTATTTCCTTGTAATTCCCAAACACCATTGTAGGATACAAAAATGTAGACAATAAAACTTGTGTTGGAAAAAAATATTGAAATTGTTAAAAAAACTGTCAGTTTTCCACAAATTCATGAAAAAAGAATATTATCGAGCTTTATCAAGCTTCAATCGAACCCTATTGAGTTACCATCGAGCCTTCATCGAGATCTTATCGAGTTCATATCGAGCTAAAAGTTCTTAAACAAAACATAAACCTAACCAAGACCTTCATCGAACCCTTATCAAGCTCCTATCGAGAAAACAACTACACCAAATATTCTAGGGTCCAATCGAACCCTTATCGAGTTGCCATCGAGAACAATTGAGCAACAAAGTCTAAAACTATCGAGCTATAATTGAACTATATCAAGGAACATCGAGCTCATAAAAGAACCTTCTTCTACATACCATCGATTCTTATCAAACCGTTATCGAGCAGAAGAGTTGCAGAAAACCTAGAAAAACGCAGATCGCAAAATCTCTCTAAAAAACCCAAAAAAAACACACCAATATAGGCTCAGATCTGTTCGAAATAGCCAAAAAAAATGTAAACAAGCAATACCCAACACATAAAATGAACAATATTCTTACCCATGGTTTTTCTCCTAAAAAAACCCTCAAAATGGATGTTGCCTTTGATATTGGTGACTTCACAGAGGCAATGAAGATGACTAACAATGATTTCGACAAGAAAATCATACAAATCTGTGGGTTTTAGGGAGGATTTCGTGAGAATGAAAGATAGAGAGGGAGAGAGAGATAGAAGAGAGAGGAAGAGAAGGTTTTAGGATTCTTGATATAATGGGAGGAATATTTTGGGTATAAAAGGAATGTTTAGCATCATATTAAAAAGATTAATAGTGCTAGAATTTTTTGGTAATATTATGCAGTATTAAGTATGAATAGTGATATTTTCCTTAAGAAAGTTAGATATGTATACATACATATATATTTATTAATATATTAGAATAAGATATATTTTAAAAATCAATTTTTCTATATAATTATTTTAAAAATGAGATATACTAGTTGCCTACAACCTCTTAATTCATTTCTTAATGCTTTGTCATTTAAGATATATAATAAATAAAAACTATTAAATTCTTCAGCATATTAAAGAAAAGGAATAAATAATCACATAAAAAGACAAATTTATCATTTCATGACTCATGTCAATATAATATATTAACTCTAGAATAATATTTCAACTCATTTAAAAAAAAAATGTTTATATATATAATTTTAAAATAAAGGAATTGTTAGTGTAAATATCTATATCTAATGGTCTTAATTAAATATAATATAACTTATAACCTATTTATAAAAGTAGCTACAAAAGTTGTTAAATCATGACCATCAATACCTATAATCATCTTAAATTTAAATTAAATATGATTCTAAGTTATTAAATTACAAGCATTACACGTTTATGCTATAGCACGATATGCTTTATAAAAGTATTTGGCTATCGTGATACGATTAGTAAATTATGTACTGAGACCATTCATTGTAATATTTTTTTTTTGAAATATTCCAAAATAAAAAATTTCAATAAATTAAAAAAATAAAAATAAAACAGTACAAATCCTAATAGAATTTATAAATATCAACCTAATTAACTAAAATATATTTAAACACATATAAACTATAAAAAAATCTGAAATATTATTAACAGAAAATTTAAAAAAATATTTTTTTTGTCAGAAAAATTTAAACAAATATTGAATGCATAAACATAAAAAAAAATGCACTTACAGGTATTATATGCGTGGAAAAAATTGGAAACCCCAAAGAAATTTGAGTTTTAATGTTCTTCACTTTAAATCTAAAAATCAACCAAGAAAACTACAAAATAATCAACAATAATAGGTTACAAACGTGTATAAACTTATGGGAATAATTTTATTTAAACTAAAAATGAAAAGAAATAAAAAGGCTGAAAAAACCATAGGGACGGCAAAAATAGAGGTGGCATGGTGCACTTTAAGAATTATTTAATGATAATAAATCTCAACGACCTAAAATGTTGAATTTTTTGACGGGGTTTATATTAGTAGGGGTTCTTAATTTTTCTAAAAAGTATCACTTAAGTCTCAAAACTTACTAAATGTGTATCACATGGTTCTTTTAATTAAAAGATTAGTATACAAAATGCACAACAAAAATTGATTTATGACCTAATTAATTACAAAAAAAATCACTGGGTTATAAATAGGACCGACCCTGAACTAAGGTGGGTTAGGCCCACACCCAGGAGCCCCTTAGCCCAAGGGCCTATTTAATTTGTTTTTTTAAAAAATACCATAAACATTTAGAAACTTCATACAAAAAGGGTATCTAATATTTAATATTTCCTACGACCAAATCCTATTCAGGGTCGACTCTAGTTATAAATTACTTTCTGTTGGGTCATAAATTATTTTCTACCACGTATTCTGTAAATAATTTTCCAAAACTAAAAGGACCTATGTGATATACATTTAGCAAGTTTGAGGATCTAAGTGATACAAAATAAATTTAAGAACCTAAGTGATACTTTTTAAAAAAATTAGTGACTTGTAGTGATATAAACTCATTTTTTATGAGAAGATATTTTAAAAGGCTGGAGAACAACCTACTAAGTCTTGATTAGCCAA
The DNA here is from genome assembly GCF_963169125.1 of Humulus lupulus. Taxonomy (NCBI): domain Eukaryota; kingdom Viridiplantae; phylum Streptophyta; class Magnoliopsida; order Rosales; family Cannabaceae; genus Humulus; species Humulus lupulus. The sequence continues at coordinate 33,858,793 of NC_084802.1, read as the reverse complement.
AGTACTAAAAACAAGGAATTTGTTTGATTTGCTTAAAGGCTCAAGATCATTAGATGGTTGTCAAAATTGTCGAGGCGGCCAAATGGATGCCAATATGATATACCTTAGGGGTATGAGATTTGAGTTTGTGAGAGAAGAGTTAGAGATGGTTTAGATTAAGAGAATATGAAATTCAAGTATTTAAATGAGTTAAGATTACACTTAAATCAAGCTAAAAAATAGAACCCACTTGGAAACACAAACCCCCAAGTCATTAAAATAAATTTACCAAACATGGGTTAGATTTGATATTTTCATTCCCATCAAACTAAACCTGTAACGCCCTACTTCCCTAGAGCCATTACCAAGTGAGTTTAAAAACGTGCTTCCAACTCGCTAATCGAGGTTTTAGGTCAAACAGTGTAATTAAGCCATAAACGGAGGAAAACTTTAGAAATAATAATTTCCATAGAAAATCATAAAAGTTTTACGCTTGGGATCCCAAAATACAGTTTAGAAATATTTACAACATATAAACTGAACCAAGTCGACTAAATGACAAAATCTAGATTTATATACAAGCATCTCCCAAAAATCCTTTGGCTGTGGCAGCCAGGCTGGCCAAACATGTACATGCCGCCTCACGCTTGCTGTACTCATGGTTGGTTGACCTTCTCTTTACCCTTACCTGCACCACAGAGCATCTGTGAGCCGAAGCCCAGCAATAAAACCCACAAACAGATAACATATGCAACACATATATCAAGCATATAAACAGGCCACCAATGGGCTAAACACATACGGCCTAGCCGTCCTAGGCGTTTACCAAGCCCCGGGTTCGCGAACCACACTGTGAGGATATCCTAGGTATCCTTTTAGGGACTTGCCCTGGCAACTCGCACTCCACGTGCTCAACGCTGCTCCCGGCCCCTTGCCGTTCTCGGCCTTGCACTCAACGTGCCCTACGCCGTTCTCAGCCTACACCGTTCTCGACTCTTGCCGATCATTCACATAATAACATACATAGTATAACAAGCAAGTACATAATTCTAGCATAATCAGTTAAAGGGCTACGCCCCGCACTTCTAACATATTGGGCTCGACCCTGCATATCAATTCTATTCAAACACATTGGGCTTAGCCCTGCACACAAGCTCTATGGAAACAAGGGTTTTCTTACCTGAGTCCCGAGCTCTCCGAGCACCGATGTCCCGAGCATAGTCCTCTAACTCGAGCCTCTCCGAATCCCTAGTCATAACATATTAAAAATATCCATCCATCAAATTCTAATCCAATAAATAACTCCGAGCCATAGCCCTAACCTCCGGGACCTTGAATTCTATCAATCCAGGTGATAAAATCCATCCCGAGCCTTACCCATTGAATTCCCAAGCCTAAATACCCTTAAAAGCACAGACTGACACTAAGAGCTGCGGCCCCACCCACAAGAGCCACGGCTAGCCTCAAAACAGAGGCTAGCACACCCCTGCAACACACACGGGCTGCGGCGCGCATGAACTCCTCGGCCACCCTCGACCGCACGCGCACACGGGCTGCGGCCCTCATCATCGAACCCAGATTTTCTCACCATTTTTCTACACCTTTCCTCAAGCCAATTCACCCAAAACTTGGCTAACATTCCTAGATAACCAACACAATTATTTCAGCTCAGTAACAGCACCAAAACCCCATTAAAACCTACTCCAAAACTTAGCTAAAACACTCAAGACAGATCAAGTTTAACTAGCATGCAACTCTAGCAAACCAGCATCAATTCTTAGACAAAACCTTAATAATTAAAGCTTACCTTTGCTGAACTCAATCCTTGGGGTTGATCCTCAATCCTTAAGCTTCAAGCTCCTAAGATATCACAGCTGAAATCCTTCTAGTTTCTAGCCAATTCCTCCAAGTTTTCCTTTGAGTTTGCCTTAGAGAGTGAAAGAGAAAAGAAGTTGAAAGCTATCTCAGCTGAATACAGAAGTATAAGTCGGTTCCCTAAAGCTTCTAATTAATTCTTCCTTTTTGTTTTATTCAGCTTAAGTCTATGTGGTTACCTCAAGGTTCGGGGTACCAAAACGTCCTCGAGGGCAAAATGGTAAATTTCCCCAATATTCCCGCCTAGTCATTCTATCCTCAAATATATCTCCAAATATTTATTTTCATGTCCTGATAACCCCGTAACACCTAATACCCAAATTACCCCTTGACTCACCCCGAGTCCAAATCTCAACCCTGTTGTGACTTTCCGACTAACCGCTCCCCAGGACTGTCTCGGATCGTGCTGCATAGACATATAACATATATATATTGCATTTATCACATTTATGCCCCTAATACACAGACGGGCCTACATGCACATTTAACTCAATTAAACATGCATCATTATCATATATACACATAAATCCACGTATTAGCATATTAAATCATTTATTGCCCCCCAGGCACACTAATCAAGGCCTTAAGCCCGATTAGCAAATTTCGGGTCGCTACAAAACCCTCATACCAAACATTTCTTTAATGTGAGGATCTCAAACGGAAGGTTCATGGGATTTCAAAGTTGTTTAAACATAATAAGTAAATAAATGTGTTTAAGACCTGTGATGATTTTGTAATATTTATGTTGTCTTTGAGGATGGCATTGGGAATATAATAAAAATGAAGAAACTAATATTTATTGATATATATACTTATTTTTTGAGGTTTCATATATTTTTGTATAAAGTTAATATAAAATTAAAAGTACACGTGACTTTGGTCAATTTGTATGCAATTTAGAAATTAATAAAAATTATCCTAAAAAAGAAAATGAAAATTTATGAAGAACATATTCTTTTAAAAAACAAAACAAAAAAGTAAGATTATATAAATATTATGATCATTGTTACACCCAAATTTTGAGAATAAATAAACAGCTTCGAAATGAAGGTCGTAAAGTATAAGCTCGGAGTTAATAAGTATTAGTATTATACTTGTACAAATAAACATGAAGTTCCAAAGAGCCATATCATTTGCACACGAGCATGAGTTGCAGGCTCGAAGGCAACAAAAGTCTCCTCGAAAGATGAGTTTGAAAGACCAATCAAGCAAGGAGGTAGCGACAACTGGAATGATGAGCTCGAAGATACATATGATCTCGAAAGCGCGCTGAAGCAGCGTTCAAGCTCGAAGACACATTAAACTAATACACAGAGGTGCTGTTAGAAAATCCCTATAATCATGGAGATTTAATTCAAACCGTGTAATCAACCCTATTGTTTAGGGATATTTATCTACAATTAATGCAATTGATTGTATTTTAATGTATTTCAAATTCAAATATGATATATATATTGTAATATCCCTAATATTAAGGGAGGATTCTTGTAACCGGGTCTATAAATAGCCTGGATTTAGTCATTTGTATGGAAAAACTATTTTGTACTGAGAAACACTATGTGAAATTTCTCTCAAAGCTTTAACACAAACCTTGATAAAAGTGACTCGCGGATGTAGGCAGATTTTAACTGCTGAACCACGTAAAAATCTTTGTTGTTATTTTCTTGCTAAACTATACATTTTCTTAATTGCTCTTGTTTTTAGTTGACGAAAAACGTCGTCAACAGTTTGGTGCTTTCATTGAGAGCATTAAGCATTCTTGTTCTTTCAAACCTTCTGTTGAACAAACAATGGCTGCACTCGCTCGCAACGTCCCTAGATTTGGAAATGGTCAACCATTGCCCATAATCCCCGAGGAGAACACTCCTCAAACAGAAGAACATCCGCAACGGCCTGGCAAACAGCCGATGAATGAGGAAAATCTTGCTGCAGGGAATGCGTCATCGACCCTGCGATAACCTGGTCAGGGGTCTAGGACACCTAACGAGGATTATTATTGTAACGCCCTGGGTAACCAAGACCATTCCACTGTGTGTTTAAAGTAGTGCAAGACGTGCTAATCAAGTCGTTTAGTTGAAAACGTGCTCCTAAAGTCATAAACAAGTTAGGGTTAAAAGAATTGGACATAAACGAATCATTTTTCATTTTAATAAACATTTAGTATATGGGATCCCAAAAACAGGGTTAAAGAACAAATTTACAAACTTCCAAAAGTCAAATACAAGAAAATGCCACTCTAATGGCAAAATACACATTTTAGGTTTTCTGTCCCTGTACAACACTTCGGCCGTGGCGGATGAGCAGTTGACAATGTACACCTCGCCCCAAGAGCTCTCCAACTCATGGTTGGTCCATCTTACCCTTGCCTTTACCTGCACCACGTAGCACCCGTGAGTCGAGGCCCAGCAAGAAAACCATATAGCATAGCATAAACAATGGTGACAATCAAATAATCCAAAGAACAGTTAACCAATTATTCAGCATGTCATAACAGTCACCTAATTAGAGAGGACAATCAATGATTCACAAGCCATTCATCCCAGTATTTAACAAGCTATAAGCATCAGATCAGCAATGGTAAACATATCAATACTCATCAGTTTATCATAATCATCATACAATAATCAGGGTCGATGCCCTTAGGCCGCACCATCTATTTAACCCACTGACTCCGGCTCGCTTAGGCCGAGCTCAGTGATTATCTAGTTGACCCCAGCTCTTAGTGGACGAGCTGCGTCCTGTGCGCAAATATCAGCCCTGACACTCTTAGGCTGTCTATTTCATACTCTCATGGCATATCATAATTATACAACATTTGTATTCAAACATAGGGAATCTCAGTCCCAACACAGCCACACAAAGGGTGCAGTTTTCTTACCTTTAAGTCCGAGCGGAGAAAGTGAAATGGTTTCGAGCACGATCCTCAGCCCCGAGCCTTGGTGATAAACCTAGTCACGAGGGCCAACGGGTATCCATCAACTCCCAATAAAAATAAAATACCTAGGAGACAGAAATTAGCCTCTGGGACCTCAATTTCTACTAAACCGGGTAGTAGAAATTGTTCCGAGCGCCTAGGTTCGAACCCCTGAGCTTTTCTAATTCTAGGAACAATTCTAAGGCTAAAATCCCTAGGAGGGTCGCGACTTGCCCCCAATTCAGAGAGCAAGCACCCAAGCCAAAGGGGAGGTGAGCTGCGACTTAGCCTAGTGAGTCACAGCGCGCCCCCAAGTCAGAGGCATCCCCAGGCCAAAATGGCCACACGTGCCGCGGCGCCCCCAGGCTGGGTCGCGGCCCCCCCCCCCCCCCCCCCCCCCCCCCCCCCCCCCCCTTCAAATCCATAAAATCAGGGTCTTTCCATGCATCTCCCAACCAAGAACACCAAGAAACCAACCCAGAATTCCCCCTAGTAAACCTCATTAATTCTACTCCAAGCTAGCTACGATTTCAAGATTAAACCATTCATTTTAAACACCAAAACCTCAGTAATTACCCTTCAATTACTATCTCAATTCAACTATATTCATCAACTAATTTATACCCATAAATCCAACAAAATTCAAGGATGTAAACTAAAGTTCTTACCTCAACAATGGCTGAATTCTCCCAAGTCCTACTTTTTACTTCCTAGCTTAATCACTTCCAACTTCCTTCAACAGTTCAAGCCTTCTCTTTTCTTCAATTTTCTTCAATGAAACACAGTTTGAATTCCCAATTCATTGCCTTTTCTTCCTTAGATTCAAAGCTCAAATGAGAGAGAGAGAGAAAAGAAATCGCGAGAGAGAATGAGCAGGAGGTTCCACTTCTTTCTGGTTTATTCCTAAGTAATTCTGAGTATATCTCTAATAGCCTAAAGACTTATTTGCTCTTCCAACCTTATCAATCTTTCAAGGATGCTTAAAAGGGTATTTTAGTCATTTTTCCCCCGGTTCCCACTAATTCCTCAAATGTTCCTAATATCTACCAATTAGTCATCCAATTAATTACTAATTATTTATCCAATGTCTAATAATCCCTGATATATTTTCTAAATTCCCGAAAATACCCCCAGGCTCCCCCCCGAGCCGGGTATAAATCCCTGTCGTGATTGTTTCGCCAATCTGCTCACTAGGACTGTCTCGAGCCATACGCTACAAATATATCCACATAATAATGTGGTCTCAACAATTTATCACATATAATCACATTTATGCTCTCAACGGGCCCAAATTGCAAATATGCCCTTATAAGCTAAACAGGGGCCCACATGCATATTTAATACTCATAAATATGCATTTCACATATTCACATAATCATTAAAATCACACATATACCAATTATGCCCTCCCAACACACTAACCAGGGCCCTTAAGCCTTATTAGCAAATTTTGGGTCGTTACAATTATTATTATTTTGGGAGATGTGTGCCAATGGTGGAGTTGGAGAATTGAAGGCTGTGAGAAAGCCTGGCTTAAGTCACGTGGCCGAACAAAGAAATGGTGAGGAAGGCAGCAGAATTGTAGGCACCCCCACGACGAACTAGGGGACGTCCTCGAGGTAGTACAATGGCAAGGGTGGCTGAACAAACAACCCAGCAAGGTCAAGTAACAAGGGCTGGAGAAAGTACTCGAATCAACTAGTCTGGGGTGTCATCTCGAAGCCCCTCACAAACCAACCAGCCAAGAGAGGTTTTGGTCTCCATTGGGAACAAACAAGCTGCCCTGCAAGCAGCCCGGAATAATAACCCAGAACCAGCGAGGCCAGCTGTGAACAATGAGAGACCACCTCCATCTCCAATTATGCATCCTCCATCACCCATTAGACATCCATCTCCAGCCCGAGATGTACCCCAACGAGCTCTTAGTGGAAACCGAGCTGGGGAAAGTGTTGGGATTAGGCTTCACAAACCTTTGTTTATATTACAACTCAAAGGAAAAATCATAAAAGTAAATCAATCTCATAGAGTAGTTAAACACAAATTACATAAACACAATGGATAAAAGTTTAGAGCAGACCTTCCTTGAAGAACTAACCCTAGGGGCATAAAATCACAAGGTATGATTTTATGTGAGACACAAAAGTGACAAGGCTTGACACAAATGAAGATTTGTTGTCCAAAAATCTCTTTCCCTAATCTGCCTTTAAAGATGATTGAAGCTACAACTAGTGGAATGAGATTGGGATTCACGAGTCTTGGATCTCCATGCAATTTAAGCTTTCTTGATGAAGATCTTGGAGAAAACTAGTAATCTTGGATGTTGACCACGATTTTGGCCAACGACGAGTAGACGTCAAAACTACAATATACCTTCAAGAGAAAAATACGACACTGATAATTTTATAGTGGTTCAGCCCCAATTTATTGGTAATAGCCTAATCCACTTGGAGTTGTGATATATAGATCCTACACTTAAGATTAGATGAACTTGAGCCAACTGAGTTTCTTAAGTGTAAGTAGCAAAATACAGAGTTTCTCTCTCTAGAGAATACAAGCTTCCTCTCTCTAAGCTCTCTCAAAAAATGCCCCAAGTAACAGTCCCAAAGTCTAAAAACTAGAGAGTTCTTTCAGTCTCCAAAAAGATCAGATCCCCCAAAATGATGCCATGAGCCATTTATTTATAGGCTCATGGATCGTACATCAGATATCTCCCTTTGACCGGGTCCTTGGTTCTTTCAACAGACTTTCATTAATAAAATATAAATGAATTTAAATTACAATAATATAGCTATTATTCCGGGATATCTGAGAAATTCCCGCGGCAGTTGAGAATGATTCGGGTTGAAGCTGTTACTGAGGATATAGGCAAGCACCTCTCATCGGCAAAGCACACCTCTAGCATACCTCTGGTCGGTATAGGAAAAGCACTCCTCTAGCACACCTCTAGTCTAGCATGACACATCTCTGGTCTAGCAAAACACTTTGCTGGTCTAGCAAAACACTTTACTGGTTGGCCAAAACACATGACTGGTCGGATAACACATTACTGAAGTGACTGGTTGGCCAAAACACATGACTGGTCGGCCAAAACGACTGACTGGTTGGCCAAAACAGATGACTGGTTGGTCAAAATGACTGACTGGTCGGCCAAACTCCTAATTGGTCAGTCAAAAATCTTTACCGGTCGGACATAAATTCTATCAGGTCGATCAGATTACTTTATCACAACTCCGAAGAGCCAATACATTTATTGACTATTAATGTGCCATTTACTGACCATGCATTGCCACTTGTCACTTCTGATTGCCACGTCATCGAAATGAAATTTTGGGGATAACATTGGAGCTAGAGAGAGAGAGAGAGTTCTTCTTATGTGAGAGAAATATGTGAGTGATCAAGTCACCAATTAACTCATTTGAACACCTTAAACAGTATAGGATCCTCATTAGACTCAACCAATGAGATTAGAATATTTAAATTTAAGTTCTAGAGCTAAAACACGTAACCGTACGGACATTTCCTAATGGATCAGGCGATGCGTCACCTGCCAGGAGATCCATCGCCCTATACCAGGTGACATGTGGCCTGGTACTTCTCTCTCTAGGGTTTTCAGAGCCCGGGCAACAAGTTGCCTCCTAGGAGGCGACATATTGTTGATGCCTCTGTAATACGACTCCATGAGGTGTCTCAAAACACCTTCATATGCTCTCAAACTTTTTGGGTACTCTTATATACTTCAAATAAACATTTTGAACCCAAAAGTTTGATTTCAAAATACCTACACTCAAAGTCAACTTTCACATGTTGACTTTTGTGAAATCGTTATCTTTTTAGCACCTCTTCATGCCTAAGCACTTCCACCATGTATTTAACCAATCTCAACATTCCCCCACTTGGTTAAATACATCCTCTCTTTTCTAGCCAATGATATTAACACATAAAGTAAAGTACCTTTTGGGTTTGAACTTTACCTTAGTGAAAACACTGCAAAGCTTAAATTGAAATGGTAAGGTATTCTTAAAAGATTGAACCCAACATTCCTAGTGATAAAAACTGGTGTCTCACACAGCTCCATCTGATTACTAATGTAATTTCCATTGTTCATGTCCAGCACTATTAATTGCCTTGTGCTTGATCCATTCATTAACCATCCGGAGAGAAAACTCCTACTCTTTTGAGAGGTGGCCCATCTCTAGGTTCACATAGGTGAAATTCTTACAACATCTTTGCTACCTTTAGAGATGCTTGTTACTCTTAACTGAATTTCATTAAAAGCCTTAGGCTTATAACTTTGATGGCAAACAACATTAACTCACCCTTGATGAGACTTTAAATTGTTAATGTTGACACTATTCCCTTATCGAATGACTTGTTCTTACCCATTGAACTCTACACTTGATGTATACAAGTTTTGAGTTGGGTTGCTGACATTGGGGAATCAATATATAAATGAGTTTTAGTCTCATCCCTCTATTTGTGGAACTAACCAAATATCTCTCAAGAGGTTTGGTAAATGGATCCACTAAGTTCTCACATGATTTCACATATGAAATTGATATGATACTCTTATCAATCAATTCCCTCATGTAGTCATGTCTTAGACTTATATGTCTAGACTTCCCATTGAAAATCTTGTTGTAAGCTCTAATCAAAGTAGCTTGATTATCACAATGTATCAAAATTTTCGATACATCAATTGTAGTTCTTGGTATCTCCAACATGAGATCTCTTAATCACTCCACCTCTTTCTCGGTTGCCGCTAGAGCTACAAACTCGGATTCCATGGTTGAGTGACATATACATGTTTGTTTCTTAGAATACCAAGAAATCGTACCCCCACCAAGGGTGAACACCCAACCGGTTGTAGAGGGATTATCTCCTACACCAGATATCCAACTTGCGTCGGTATATCCCTCAAGTACCTTAGGAAACTTAGAATATTGGAGGCATAAATTTTTGGTCATTTTAAGGTATCCAAACACTCTTTCAACCGCCTTCCAATGTAAGATACTTGTATTGCTAGTAAACCTACTAAGTTTACTAACGACAAATGCAACATCCGCTCTAGTACAATGAGCGGCATACATCAAACTCTTAATTGCACTTGCATACTCTAGTTGAGCTACTGCTTTCCCTTCATTTTTTTTCAAGCTTTAGACTTGAATCGAAGGGTGTGTTTGCCTCTTTGATATTGAGATGACCAAGCTTGTCAAGCATTTTTTCAATATAATGAGCTTGACCTAAGTCATATCCATCAACACTCCTTCTAACTTTAATACCTAAAATGGTATCAACCTTGTAGCACCCTCCCTAATATCAACCTTACTTGGTACTATTAATGAGATGTTACGTTTATTACTGATTCCAAATTGGATTCTTAAAATCACGATTTTTTTTTACATAAAGTATAATAAAATAGTTTCTCAACTTTATTTATTTTACATATTAAGCGCCTCTAATACTTAATACATGAGTCTCATAATTTTATTTATCGTACATAAGTCACAAACAAACATAATTCCATAAGCCATTAATACACAAACATAAACTACTCCCACAAAAACCTTTATTTATTCATATGTACAACCAAAGTTGGCACTAGGCTTCAATTCACTGGCCCCATTACACATCACTTTCCTGACCTGCAACACAAGAACAACTGTGCGCTAAAGCTCAATAAGTAAAGTAATGCTTGCAATGGAATATGTCCACTCTACATAATATGCATAATTCTCTTATTTTTCTCTAATATTCTCTTTATCATATTTGGGCCCTCTTATCTCGTGCACACTGTTGATCAGGTCCAAGCCGGTAGGACTTGCTTATAATTTATAAAATAAAATCCCATGGGTTCTCCTCCGACTAGCCATCACCACATAGGGGCTCATTACTAAACCTTATTCCATCGTTTCCCTATAGGGCTCAAGACTATAAGGCGACCACACTCTATGGTATCATATAACATATCTAATGTGGAGGAGAAAACTAAAACTTATACTTGGTTCACTTGAACCTAACCCACATTAATGGGTTGCCATATTGAGCCTAACTCTAGGCTTACATATAAACTCACCTTCTCGAAACAATGGCACCTCTTAACATATTATTCTTAACATATGAATTGAATATGATATGTCATTGTACACATACTTATCATTCAATAAAAATCATCATGACAAACTTCACATAACACATAATTCTTGTGTTGCGGTTGAGTACTTTACTTACCTTGTTTCCAGAATATATTTCATCGTGTAACAAATAATGTCTCAGGTGTTGATGTGCTTATCCTGACAAGGGCATGAATTATTACATCATTTCAAACTTATGCTTTTCTTAGAATTCTCGTTGTCATATATATATATAATCCTAAAACCTTCATAATTCATCACAAAATTATCATATACCGATTTCGATAAAATCCTAGTTTTCAAAATCATCACCCAAATTAAACGAGTCTCCATGTCTTTTGTAACATTTACAAACATATCAAACCTCATATAAACTCATACAAATCACCAATAGTCATTTTATACTCCAAGAACCACAAAATTCTCATAAAACACAAAACCTTCACTTACTAAGAAACTTTTTGGCAGAAACAATCTCTTCTAGCTTTTCTAAACTTCAAACCACTTGAGATCCACCAAGATATATCTTAGACGGTATAAAAAAAATCATAATTAGCCTCTCAAAAAAAATTAAAAAATGTGATCAAACTCAAAAATACCAAAACTTATCGTTAAAAGACCAAAACTAAGCTTAATTCACTTCTTCGGTTTGATTTTCACTAAGAACTCCTTGGAATCTCTTTACTCCAGCCAATGAAAATTTTTGCCTCTCTTTCTCTATGTTTTTCAGAGCTATGGTTGTGAAAATGAAAAAGGATAATGATAACCATAAAATTTGAACGATTAAACTTATTTTTTTATCAAACTTTGACATTTATAACCTGTGCATGAATAGTAAATACAGATTCCAAATACATATTGTAAATCCTATAATTGGAATTTTTATAGAAACATTTTTTTCTTAAAAGACAAATTGGTTGTTTCCCGTTATTATAATTTTTGGAATTAGTTGTTTCCCTTTATTATAATTTTTGGAATTGTTTGTTTCCCTTTATTATAATTTTCGGAAATCCACTTTCCCATTTTGTGAATTTTGGATAATTGCCAGCTTCCTTATTTAGCTTATATTGTCCCATTTTGTTTATAAAGGGAAGATTTATATTGCAAATATTCGGTACTTACCCAAAGTTGTTTCTGGTTTATTGGCTTATATATTTTCGTGCAGCTCAAGAATTACAAATAGGAAACTGGTTCCTTAATATCATTAATTGATGTTTCCTTTTTGAGCTTGTTTTTTATCTGACACAGGTCTGAGCTGTCCCCACCAATATCGTATCTGTCGGATCAGCATCTTCTAAAAAAGGCAACTCTTCATCAATCAAGAATATCTTCTATGATTCTTGCCTTTATTAGAAGAATTCTTTCTCAGCCTTTATGAGCACGAAAAATGACACTATAAATAGGGCTCTAAAGGCAGTGAGAAAAGTGAACTCTTTGGTGCATTATTGTAATATTTGTGAGAGTTCCTCTTTGTATTCAAGATCATAAGTATTCACGTGATCTTGTAGTAATATGTGTGTTTAGTTTTTAGTGGTGAGTTTATACCATGTTCATGAGTGAATACACATTGTAATTTGAACACAACGTTTATAGTCTCCGGGAGAAGATTTTTACAAGCCTTGCGTCGAGAGGATACAAGCACTCGCTGGCCATTGAAGGGAGTTCAAGTGGTTGAGCGTTTCAATCAAAATCAGATTAGTGAAGAGAAGTGCAACAAAGTTGCAGCAAATCTCAAGAGGGAGTCATGTTTTGTTTAAGTCAATATTTTTGTACTTGTGATTCTTTATTAATTGGTTTTATTCTCTGGGCGTGGCCCCCAAGGAGTAGGTTATCCGAAAAGGTTTCTGAACCTTGTAAAAATTCGCTGTGTTCTTTATTGTTTTGCACTATCTTTTTATTGTGTTCAGTTTCTGTCGTGACAAGTTTGGATTCTGTCCCAACAGAACTGTTATCTGTGTAAACAGTTAATTACCATTCCGCACTTTAATTAATTTGGTAATTACTACAAATGGAATTACAGGAAATATTTTAGGTAAAGGTACTCTAAACATCGAAGGGTTACCGAAACTGAAAAATGTGCTTCTTGTTGATGGGCTGAAAGCCAACTTAATTAGCATAAGTCAAATTTGTGACCAAGGTTTTCTTGTTAATTTTTCGCATGATGAGTGTAATGTTTTAAATCAAAGTGGTGATATTGTTCTCAAATGTTCTCGTTCTTTGGATAATTGTTACACTCTCACACAAAAATTCAGATGTCATGCATCTTCATCAAGTTTTAATAATACTGACTTGTAGCATGAAAAACTTGGACATATAAATTTCAAGAACTTGAAAAAGATTGCTAATGTAGGTCTCATCCGTGGTATACCCAAGTTGGGTAAAGAATCGCTTGGTAAGTGTGAGTCATGTCAATTGGGAAAACAGTTGAAAATTTCCCATAAAGCATTATCTGATATTAATACTTCAAATGTGTTAGAATTATTACATATGGATCTCATGGGTCCTATACAAGTTGAAAGTATTAATGGTAAGAGATACATTTTTGTATGTGTGGATGATTTTTCTAGATTTACTTGGGTAGATTTCTTAAGAGAAAAATCAGATACTTTTGAAGCTTTTCGAACTCTCTGTACAAGAGAGAGAGTTGAAAATCATTGTAACATTGGAAAGATTGTTCAAATACGGAGTGATCATGGTAAGGAGTTTGAAAATTCTGTTTATGATGAATATTGTAAATCTTTTGGAATTTTGCATGAATTTTCTGCTCCCAAAACCCCTGAACAAAATGGGGTAGTGGAACAGAAAAATTGTACCTTGCAGGAAATGGCCAGAGTTATGCTTAATATCAAAAAACTCACAAAGAAATTGTGGGCAGAAGCAATTAATACAGCTTGTTACACAATTAATCATGTTTTTATACGTCCAGGTACAAATAAAACTCCTTATGAAATCTGGAAAGGTAGAAAACCCAATGTCAATTACTTTCATGTTTTTGGGTGTCTATGTTATATTCTTAGAGATCGTGAGAATCTGGGGAAATTTGATGCGAAAAGTGATATGGGAGTTTTCTTGGTTATTCCACCAATAGTAGGGCTTATCGTGTCTATAACATGAGAGCCCAAACTATTATGGAATCAGCTAATGTGGTTGTAGATGATTTAAGAGATTTTTCTGAGTACTCCCATGAGGAGGAAATTGACAGGCTCATTGATGTTCAACATCATAAAGAAATGGCAGATCTGACAGCACAGCCTTCGGAGGGGACAACAGACACTGCTGACGTATCAAATGTTGATTCTGTCGAAACAACAACTGGGCAAAAAGAGAAGGAAAATCCATTTATTTCCTCTAACTCTGTTCAAAGAGAACCATCAACTAGAGTAAAAAAGAACCACCCTTCTGACCTTATTTTGGGAAATCTTGAAGAGAGTATGGTCACTCGAAAGAGGTATGTAAATTTGGTTCAATTTGTTTGTTTTACTTCTACTTTGGAGCCAAAAAATGTGAAGGAGGCCTTTAATTATGAATCATGGATCAATGCTACGCAAGAAGAGTTAGATCAATTCACAAGGAATGAGGTATGGATTCTTGTTCCTAGACCGAGTCATACCAATGTTATAGGTACAAAGTGGATATTTAAAAATAAAGCTGATGAATTTGGGACCATAATAAGAAATAAAGCTAGACTAGTTGCACAGGGGTACACTCAAGTTGAAGGAATTGATTTTGATGAGACATTTGCCCCTGTTGGAATACTTGAATCCATAAGATTATTACTAGCTATTTCATGTGTTCTTGGTTTTAAATTGTTCCAAATGGATGTAAAATCCGCCTTTTTAAATGGATTTTTGAATGAAGAAGCTTATGTGGAACAACCCAAAGGGTTTGAGGATCCTTACAATCCTAATCATGTTTTTAAATTGCAAAAAGCTTTGTATGGGCTGAAACAAGCCCCACGGGCTTGGTATGAGAGACTAACTCATTTTTTGGTCTCAAATGGGTACAAGAGAGGGGGAGTAGACAAAACACTTTTTATCAAAAATGTTGATGAAAATATTATGATAGCACAAATCTATGTTGATGATATAGTGTTTGGTTCTACTAATGATTCTCTAGTGCAGGAATTTGTGAAACAAATGCAGGAAGAGTTTGAGATGAGCATGGTAGGAGAACTCAATTTCTTCCTAGGACTTTAAGTGAAGCAGTCAGATGAAGGAATTTTCATTTCACAAAGCAAGTATGCAAGAAGTCTAGTGAAAATATTTGGACTCGATGCATCTAAACCTGCTACGGTCAAATTATCTAAAGATGAAAATGGGAAGAAAGTTGATCCAACTCTTTACAGGAGTATGATTGGGAGTCTCCTTTACTTAACTGCAAGTCGCCTTGACATCAGTTACAGTGTTGGAGTGTGCGCTCGTTTCCAAGGGAACCCCATGGAGTCTCATGTGACTGCTGTAAAAAGAATTATTCGTTACATCAATAATACTCTTGATTTAGGCATTTGGTACTCCAAAAAAACAAATTCTAACCTTGTGTGTTATGGTGATGCAGATTGGGCAGGAAACACTGATGATCGCAAAAGTACAAGTGGTGGTTGTTTTTACTTAGGAAACAATTTGGTCTCCTGGCATAGTAAAAAACAAAACTCCATCTCCTTGTCAACAGCCAAAGCTGAGTACATTGCTGCTGGAAGCTGTTGTACTAAACTTTTGTGGATGAAACAAATGTTGGCAGACTATGGGTTTGATATTAAAACTTTAACCATTTTTTGTGATAATACAAGTGCTATTAATATCTCCAAAAATCATGTTCAGCACTCTCGCACCAAACATATTGACATTCTTCATCATTTTATTAGGGAACTTGTTGAAAACAAAACATTGATTTTAGAATATGTTGAGACTACAAACAAATTGCAGATATTTTTACTAAAGCTTTAGACACGGTCAGATTTGATTCCCTCATGAAGTCCTTGGGGGTTTGTTTTATTTGAAATTGCCAATAAATTGATTATCTTTCCTTGCATATGTGTTTGCGTAAATCTCTTATCCTGTTTGGAAGAAATTTGATGAGAATATTTTTTGTATTTTAGAAAATGATCGATATAAGTCCTATACTTTGTTGGAATAAAAAACCATATTTGAAAAATTATAGACCATCCAATTTATATTTGATCAAATCATTATCTTTGTATGAGCATTCCTAATCCAGTTTCTTTTTCAGGCTCCATTTTGGAAAAGAGCTACCTATACTGATGTGTGAAAGCCGACACTGAGTAAGTTGGTACCAGGTAATTAGCAATTATATTGGAGGATACTCTACCAGCGTAAAGGGCTACCATCAGTATAAGAGTTATAGCCTCCATTATGGTTACAATTTGAAAAAGGCTAAAATCGCCAAATATGAGCAATGACCCTAGCTTTAAAAGTCCAAAAAGAAACGCCAAATTGATTACACATGCACACACACATGCCTGTTGACTAGACTGTTTAAGAAGGTTGTAAGACTCATACATATAATGAATTGATTCAAATATGTTTTGTGATTGGTATATTTTTCGAATTATGGTCTCTTAGTATTTGAATTATAACTCATTTCTCTAATTTGTGAAAAATATGGTTATCTTGTTTCTTTTGAACATGACTTGACATTTACATGGACACATATGGTATGTCAATTTACACTCTATTTTCAGCAATTTTGTAATAAAATAAAATATAAATTTTTTTTTTTGAAAAAATAAAATCTGTTTTGTACCGTGTATTTAATAAATAAAAAAAGGGTTTAAAAAAAATTAATTGATGCAATTTATTTATTTTATCTCAACATATTCTAAAATATTCAAAAAGTTTCCAATTTTGAGGTGTGAAAGAATTTGTTTTAAAAAGGAGATATTTTGGCATTTATCACTTAAAATTCGGTTACCCATTTTTGAACTTGCCTCATTTGTGCATCGAATACTCTATATATTCGGATTCACTTTGGTTGTCTTATAATCAGTGTTTTCTTGTTGTATCTCTCACATATAACCGAAGAGTTTAGGGTTTCTTTCTTTGTGTGTTTCACTTGTTTCTCTCTTAGCAGCCATGACGACTCGAGGCCGTGGTTCATCTTCCAAGTCCGTGAAGTCTCAGCAGGAGACAATTCCTGAATCATTCATCAATCCCTGCTGTCTCTCCTACTCCAGGCCGTCGACCTAAAACCACAGCAAGAAAGAAGGTTCTTGCTCTTTCGGGTCCTATAGGATCTTCTGTTCTTGGAGCTTCTAGTAAAGGAGTTACGTTCCCCAACTTGGATGCTGAGCCAATCCTAGCCTCGGCGGTTTCATTCGCCTCTCTCGAAGGTCAAGTAAAAGCCAAATCGGCCATGGCAACAAGTCATTCCAAATCAATTTCCACTAAAGCTGTGTCTGATCCATCTGATCATGACTCTGAATCCTTGCTATCTCCTAATGTGTTGACACCCAAGGCAAAGGGCAAACGTAAGACCAAAGCTGTTGGAACGAAGAAAGGGAAGAAGGCCAAAGTGGCTCAATCTAAAGGTACCAGCTCCATCTCTGATTCATCTCCTTTATCTCATTTTAAATTAAAGGCCAAAATCAACCCTCCTCCTTGCACCTCATCGGAGGATGTCTCTCCCGAGACGGAAGACTCTCAGCCTTAGTTGGACCCTTCTTTGACCGAGCCAAATCCTGATGTTCCTCTTGATGATTTGGCTGAGACTGAATCTAAAGAAGACCCATTTGAAGCCTCTCCTGTTGCATCTGACCCAAAAGGCACCACACCATTGGCATTTCCTTAATTGTCTTCCAAACTTGCTAAGCAAAAAGGTGCTCCTGTCCGTACCTCAGGTTCTTTCAAAGCCTATTCTCTTACATTCTGTTTTAATGATAATGAGAAGAACCTGCAATTTTATGACCATCGTCATTTTATTAGTGAGCGAAATTTTCTTTTTGCTCCTCATCGTGTTTTTGGGGTATTACTTACTTTAGAGGAAAGAAGTTGGTTGCGATTCATGTCTGGGTTTCATGGGTTTGTGCCTCGGGTTGTTAAAGAATTTTATGCAAATTTGAATGATGAGTTATTAGACCAATCTTCTTTTATGTTCCATAAAGTGTATGTTAGGGGACATTGGTATAAGTTTAGTCCGTCTGAAATTGCTAAGGCCCTTGTTGAGATTGATGATTCTATTGAGTTTGCAAAGGATCAAGTTTTGTCTGAATTGGTTGGTCAAGCTATGGTGTGGGAACCGAGCACCTCTCTTCGAGTCACGGATCTCACTCATTATTATGGTGCTCTTTTCAAATTCGCAATGTTTAACTGGATGCCTACCACTCATTCCTCCACCATCACTCAAGACATGGCTTTTCTATTGTTCAAAATTGGTACTGGAGTCGCCATAGATCTTGCTACTATTATTTTTGACCAAATCATGTCTTTAAGTGGTGCCAAACGCAAGGGGCAACACTTGATGTTTCCACAAGTCATTTACAAACTTTTGGACTCTCAACGTCCTATGAAGAAGTCCCATGAGACCGTGACTTCTCCTTTGGTTGGTCCCACCTATACTGTCAAAGATGATCATGCTCTGTCCACAGCTCGAAAAGTCAAAGGAATTAATTTGGCTGGTCCTGGTTCTGGCAATCTTGTGACTGACACTCCTGCTGTCCCGACTGATCTTGCTTCTGTCCAGAAAGGAATTACAAGTCTTTCTGACCGGTTCACTCTACTGGAGGAGACTCAGCGCCAAATTCTTGCTTCATTCGCCATTCTTAGTGCATCCAACTCTTCTGCCCCATGATGATCTCAGTACCTTTGATATATTTTTATTTTACTTTTGTTAGAACACTTAATGTGTCTTTCTTTTGGTTTCATTTACCTTGTTCTTTGGCATTTTCTTAGACAATGAGGGGGAGAGAGAGTAACTCTATTTTTTGGTACATTGATTATGTTGACTGACCTGCTGGTTCTTATTGGTTTTTGTTAACTGTTTTATCTTGTGCTTTGGTTATCCTTCGCAGGGGGAGTCATTTTATGACTCTTATGATTTTAAGCACTTACTTGTGTTTTGCAGGGATCTTTTAAAAATAGATATTCCTTGTCTATAAAATTGCCAAAGGGGGAGATTGTAAATCTTATAATTGGCATTTTTATAGAAACATCTTTTTCTTAAAAGATAAATTGGTTGTTTCCCGTTATTATAATTTTCAGAATTAGTTGTTTCCCTTTATTATAATTTTCAGAATTGTTTGCTTCCCTTTATTATAATTTTCGGAAATCCACTTTCCCATTTTGTGAATTTTGGATAATTGCGAGCTTCCTTATTTAGCTTATATTGTCCCATTTTGTTTATAAAGGGAAGATTTATATTGCAAATATTCGGTACTTACCCAAAGTTGTTTCTGGTTTATTTGCTTATATATTTTCGTGCAGCTCAAGAATTACAAATAGGAAACTGGTTCCTTAATATCATTAATTGTTGTTTCCTTTTTGAGCTTGTTTTTTATCCGACACAGGTCTGAGCTGTCCCCACCAATATCGTATCTGTCGGATCAGCATCTTCTAAAAAAGGCAACTCTTCATCAATCAAGAATATCTTCTATGATTCTTGCCTTTATTAGAAGAATTCTTTCTCAGCCTTTATGAGCACGAAAAATGACACTACAAATAGGACTCTAAAGGCAGTGAGAAAAGTGAACTCTTTGGTGCATTATTTGTGAGCATTATTGTAATATTTGTGAGAGTTCCTCTTTGTATTCAAGATCATAAGTATTCACGTGATCTTGTAGTAATATGTGTGTTTAGTTTTTAGTGGTGAGTTTATACCATGTTCATGAGTGAATACACATTGTAATTTGAACACAACGTTTATAGTCTTCGGGAGAAGATTTTTACAAGCCTTGCGTCGGGAGGATGCAAGCACTCGCTGGCCATTGATGGGAGTTCAAGTGGTTGAGCGTTTCAATCAAAATCAGATTAGTGAAGAGAAGTGCAACAAAGTTGCAGCAAATCTCAAGAGGGAGTCTTGTTTTGTTTAAGTCAATATTTTTGTACTTGTGATTCTTTATTAATTGGTTTTATTCTCTTGGCGTGGCCCCAAGGAGTAGGTTATCCGAAAAGGTTTCTGAACCTTGTAAAAATTCGTTG
Source organism: Humulus lupulus (assembly GCF_963169125.1). Taxonomy (NCBI): domain Eukaryota; kingdom Viridiplantae; phylum Streptophyta; class Magnoliopsida; order Rosales; family Cannabaceae; genus Humulus; species Humulus lupulus. The sequence goes on along the minus strand of NC_084802.1, from coordinate 33,838,745 downwards.
TGTTCTTTATTGTTTTGCACTATCTTTTTATTGTGTTCAGTTTCTATCGTGACAAGTTTAGATTCTGTCCCGATAGAACTGTTATCTGTGTAAACAGTTAATTACCATTCCGCACTTTAATTAATTCACATGGTTTAATTAATTTGGTAATTACTAAAAACAGAATTTCACATATCTAGCATGCCCAGTGGTAATAACCTACTCATGCATGCATACAATTACAAATAAATGATCATTGGATCATTCTGGGGCCTACTGCCCTTAATAGTTGACCATAGAGTCAACCCGGGGTCCTATGCCTTAGCTATGTGACCATAGAGTCACCTGGGGCCCTTTCCCTTAGCTCTGAGTAACTAACCATAGAGCTAGCCAATCACTTTGTTTTCCAATGACCATAGGGTTGGCCAACGTAATAGTACGTTCCTGATTGGGCCTAAGCCTTTCGACCAGCGTGCAACGCACTATTGTCGCCCTTAACTAATAAGTCAACCCCTGAGCCAGGTATTCAGATACAGATATAGATAAACATACTTCAGACAATACAAGTATGCATACATATTAATTATATAACATCATCAATTAAATGCAAACATAGTAATAACCATGTTCCCTAATGGGGCCAACCCCTAACTACGCAGACCATGCGAACAATCATATAACACTTAGCCAGAAACAGATTATTCAAGTATGTTTAATCATCAAGCACAAACATAACTCAATCATGTTCATTCTCAGGGGCCTGAGCCCTAATCACATATATCACGTATTGGGTGCAGTTTTCTTACCTCAGGTCCGAGTGCAAAGTATAATAAGAACAACCCTCGAACACGATCCCGGTTCTGAGCCCCTACCCTAGCCACAACCATAATATAGAATCCCATCAATAACAAGAAATTAAAGGCTTCTGGACCGAGTCCAAGCCTTTGGGACATCGAATTCTTAAGCCGGAGTAAAATCAATCCCGAGCCCTTAGGTTAGAGTTCCCATTACTCAAGACCTAAGGTGGCCAAAGATGCCCAGGCAGGCCGCGACTTGACCCAAAGGGTCGGGGTGCGCCTCCTAGATTAGAAAGCCCCTCCTTCCTGGAAACAAGACACGGGTCGCGACTTACCCCTGAGGGTTGCGGTGCCCCTCCGAAACAGAAGCCCCACCTGGCCCTGGGTTCACACGGCGCCCCAAGAATAGGGTCGCGACCCAACCCTACGAACCTAGAATTCCCCTATTTTTCCTTAGCCAAAAACCCACCAAAATCCTCCCAAATGATTCCTAGAACCATAATTCAATCCTCAGAACAACATCAGCATAATACCAACAACAAAACCCAACCTAAAACTTGACTAAAAACTCATCAAAACTCACAATCAACCACTTGAGCCACAAAGCTCAAGAACACCTCAAGAACTTTAGGAAATCATGACAGAATTCAACTTAAAACAAGGACTAAAGCTTACCTCAGCTGTGTTTAATGACCTCATAGTTGCAACAAATCCAAGTCCTAATCCAAGCCTTCAATTCCCTTTGCTTTCCTTAAGAAATCCACACCAAACTAGGGAGAGAGAGAGAGTCGATTGGGAGTGAGAGAGAGCTGATGATAGTGTTTTGTGTTTTTGTGTAGTATACTTAAGGTTCAAGTAACCTTAAGCTAATCCCGAGGCTCGGGGTACCAAAAACGTCCCTGAGGGAAAAATGGTCCAAATCCCCGATATTCCCGCCTAATCTCACTAACTCCAAATATATCCTCGAATATTTATTCCTGTTACCCGATAACCCGGTAATGTACCAATTACCCAAAATACCCCTTGACTCACCCCGAGTCGGGTATTGGGTCCCGTTGTCACTTTCCCGCTAACTTGCTCCCTAGGATCGTCTCGTGCCGACTAACCCAAATAAACACACATAATAATGTGGTCTCTCACATATATGCACATATATACAATTATGCCCATAATTGGCCAAATTACGAAAATTTCCCTTCTAATAAGAAATGGGCCCACATGCATATTTAATACACCTAACACATGCATATCTAGTCATATTATCATATTAACTCACACAATCACATAATTACACACAAATATATCTAACATAAACATATAATTCCATAAATTACCATCATGACCCCCTAATCAAGGCCCTAAGCCTTATTAGGTAATTTGGGACGTTACGTAGAACATACACATAGCAAACATACACACAACTTTCATACTTATGCATGGAAACACTTATATAAAAAAAATAAATGCATATGCTCAAATTACAAAAATAATTGTATGATGTATATTTCAATGCAATCATGTCATTATTGGCTATATGTTATCTAAATAACGTGGGTGTTATAAACCATCCAATGTCCTTCGTCTTGAAGTTAGAAGATGAAAACATATTCGTTTCTATTATGTCTTTCATGTCATTACTCAATATCAATATATCATCAACATATAGACACACTAAGATGACATAGTCATCACAAGTCTTAGAATATAAGCACTTGTCCACACTATTTTGTCTAAACCCATAAAAAACAATGTCCTCGTCAAACTTCTCATGCCATTGTTTAGGTGCTTGCTTCAAACCATATATAGATTTGACAAGCCTACATACCTTATGTTCATTCCCCTTTAGAACAAACCCTTCCGATTGTTCCATGTACACCTCCTCATCGAGGTTACCATTTAGGAATGTCGTCTTGACATCCATTTAATGAACATATAGGTTGTGTATTGATGATAACGCAAACAACAATCTTATATATGTTTTCCTTGCTACCGGTGCATAGGCATCAAAGTAATATATATCATCCTTTTGTCTAAACCCTTTGGCCACCAATCTTGCTTTATAGGCTTGAATGGTCCTATTAGTATTGTACTTCTTTCGAAATACCCACTTACACCCTATTGGATTTGATCCTTGTGGTAGATCAACAATCTCCCAAGTGTGGTCTGACATGATGGAATCCATCTCATCATTTATTGCCTCTCTCCAAATGTTAGAGTCTCTCGAGGACATAGCCTCTTGGAAAGTCTTAGGATCATCCTCCACTTGAAGTACCATATGATACTTCTTTGTTTCTCCCTTATGGTTTCCCTATATTAGATAAAGAGTCTCCACTTGAGAGGTTTCACTTTGTGATCCTATCTCTTTGATCCTTTGGATCCTTCTAGGCAATATAGGTTTCTCTTCAACCCTTAAAGGTAACTCCTCTTGAGTTCCTTCCAATGAGATTGGTTCTTGAGACTTATTGTAACTATACAACAAACTCTCAAAGAAATCAACTTCTCTTTATTCAATTATCACATTAGACTCCAAGTATAATAGCCTATAGGCCTTTCTATTTGACGCATAGCCTACAAACACACATTTGATGGCCATTGGACCTAACTTGGTCCTTTTAGGCTCCGAGCTCTTGCAATAAGCAAGGCACCCCCACACTTTGAGATATCCTAGGTTGGACATATTTCCCTTCCATATCTCATAAGATGAAATTAGATTCTTCTTTAGAGGAATCCGGTTTAGAATATGACAAGTAGTAAGCAAGGCTTCTCCTCATAAAGAAAAACTCAAATTCGCATGTAATAGCATAGCATTAGTCATTTCAACATAGGTTTTATTCTTTATTTCTATTGTACCATTTTGTTGGGGAGTATAAGAGGTTGTACATTCATGTATTATACCATTCATCTCACGAAACACATTAAACTCATTGGAAAAGCATTCACCGCCCCTATCACTTCTAATCACTCTAATTTTATTTTCCAATTGATTTTCAACTTCGGCTTTATAGATTTTAAACAAGCTAAATGCCTCATCCTTATTCTTAAGCAAGTATACATATCTGAATCCAAAACAATCATCAATAAAGGTAATAAAATACTTATGTCCTCCTTTAGTAATTATTCCATTCAATTCACACAAATCACTATGTATCAAATCTAACCAATTAGTTTTCCATTCAACACTAGGAAAATGTTTCTCTACCATTCTAGATTTAACACATAATTCACATTTTTCATGCTCAACATCACTGCATACAATTAAACCACATTTAATAACTCTTTTAATTGTACTAAATCCTATACGAGCAAGTCTATTATGCCACAAAGTAATAGAATCAAAACCTAGCACATAAGAGGAAGAGGCACATGCATTATTATCAAAATCATTGTTCTTGGTATACAATTTAATCATCTCATCACAAACATAACCCTTTCCCACAAAATAGTTGCCCTTGGATAAAATTAGCTTACCAGCCTCAAACATCACTTTGATGCCCGATTTGCTCAAAAAATTCCCACTCACAAGAATCCTACTCATATCCGGAACATACAACACATTGGTCAAAAGAACATTGTTTCTTATTGTGAAGTAAAGATCAACATTCCCCTTGCCCAACACCTTGGACCTTTGCTCATTCCCCATTTGGATCTCATGCCCATCCTTTCACTCCTCAAAAGTCTTGAAGACCTCTCTATCATAAGTTACATGAATGGTGACATAAGTGTCATAGCACTACCCTTGCACCTTTCCTTGGATGGCATTCACCTCACTTAAAGTGGAAACCAAATCCTCTTGAGTTGTGTTAAATTTAGAACCATTATTATGAGGCTTTCAATACTTACATTCTCTAGCCAAGTGACCAGTCTTGCCACAAACAAAACAAGGGCCTCCCACACCCTTGAATTGTCATTCATTTTTTCTTGGAGCTAGATGAGTATCTTTCTTTGTTTGGGGTTTCTTGTGAGTCTCCCCTTTGGATCGAGAGGGTTTCTCTATGGTATTAGCCTTGGATGTCCTCTTTTTGGACTCTTCCATATTCTTGTCTCTAGAATGAGACTCCTCTTCAATCCTTAGGTGCTTTAAGATCTCTTCCAAGGACATCCATTCATTCCCATGGAGAATCTTCTTCCTATAGTTTCTCCAAGATGAAAGTAATTTAGCTATCATCCCTCCCACAGTGAAGGGTTCCTGCAATGTTATCTTGAGGGTGAACAACTTATTCATAATAATTTGAAGCTCATGAATTTGGGGAAGTAAGGGTTTAGGATCAAAGAATTTAAATTCCATGTATTGAGTGATGAAAAATTTCTTTGTACTTTCTTTTTCAGTTTTGTTTTCTTCTTAAGAGCTTCCCAAATCTCCTCTGCCAATGTTGTATTTGTGTAGATATCATAGAGACAATCTGAAAATTCATTGAGAATGTGGCCTTTTGTTGCGGATTTTCCTAAGTGTGTGCAAGTGTACACAATCGTTGAACAAGTAATAAAATGAAAGTAATTTTTATCGTCTCCTCAAGGATTGCCAAAAAAATATTGTAAAAATAATCATCAAACAATTTGGGGTACAATTAACTATCCCCTTTTTTTATGACTTAATCAATTGAACTAAAGAACAAAAATAACTAAACAAGAGAATTAATTTAGGCTTTTAACAATAAAGCTGGAAAATGACAAATTGTGATTACTATGATGATATAAGTTAGGCATATCAAATCCCCCTAATTTGTAGTTTTGCCCCTGATGTTGCAACAAAGTTCAAAGCAAAGTTCTCTTGTAACTAGGATTTCCAATTTAATGCACATGCCATTTTTCCAAATGCTCATGTTAAAATTCCGTCAATTAGATTCACATATTCCTATGCTAATTTAATTTCAAGAACATAATTCCCAGCATCAATCCTTCAAGTTTGCAAGGTGAATAAAATATTCCTAAGTTATTCACTAATCAATAACAAAAGTATCAGCATGCATCAATCAAGCATTTCCACTAATTTTCACCCTTCCGGAATTAAAACTAGCTTGTCTCTCACCTAAGTTGATCATTCTCAAGCAAGAGATTTGCACAATAAAAATAGCTCAATTGAACAAGAGAAAAATTTCATAAAACAGTCAACAAATTGGGGGCAATTGCAAATTAGGGTTCATCAATATCCCTAACACAAACAATTTAAGTCATAGTAAAAATACTCAAGTCACCACAATAAATATTCAACATTATCTCATGAGTTCAAGGAAGAAAGAAAAAGAAAATAAAATTATATGAAAGTTTAGTTTAGAAAAATAAGCCAAATTGATAGAGATATTATCTTCTTGTCTTCTAACTCTTAATCCTCTTCTTCTTCTAGCTTCCTTCTCCTTCCTCTTCTCTTCTTGATGATTCAGCTCAAAGAAATGCAGAGAAGTCCCCTTCAATGGAGTATGGGCGGCTGGTTCTTTTTTTCTTGGAGAAGAAGATTAATTCTTTTTGGGCTCACAAAGGGTATAAACCCTCCCCTTCTCTCTCTACACGTGGGGGACAACATCCTTTTCCTTTTCAGAATTTTGCAGCTCCTTTCCACCTAATCTAAGTACATGCCAAGTGTGCAGACTTTATGTTGCTGATTGCCCACACTTTGCTGCAGCAAAGTTGACTGATGTTGCAACAATTGCCAGAATTTCAGCTCCAATATGATTTCCTTACACATGCTTCACTAAGCTTTCCAAGCACCCTCTTGCTATGCCTTCAAAATAGATACCACCTTTTTAGAATAAAATTCCATTATTTTCCACAAGAGTTATCATTAATTAAAACAAATTACACAAACAAAGTTAAGAGACAAAATGACTAAAACCACACAATAACAGCACAAACACTCTATTTCACGTAACTTTTTAAGTCCAAAAGCTAAATTAATAACTCTAAAATATAGAGTTATCACCTTTACAAATGATTTCATCTTCTTCCATTTTGTTCCTCTCTTTGATCACTTCTTGAAAGTCATCATCCTTTGGAGCCTCCAATATCTTCAAATATTTGTCAACGATGTAGTGAACTTTCAAAGTTGTGAGAAGAAACTTGATCTTGTTTTGCCATCTAACAAAGTTAGAACCATCAAATCTATCTAGTTGAGACATGAACTTTAGGGCTGGGAATGAAGAGCTTTCTTCCATGACTTTATCTAGCACAAAAACCTTTAGAAACATAAGAACTTTGACGCAAAACAAAGGTTTAGAGAAAGATATTTTTTATAGTTGGGATTAGGCTTCACAAACCTTTGTTTGTATTACAACTCAAAGACAAAATCATACAAGTAAATAAATCTCATAGAATAGCTAAACACAAATTACATAAACATAGTGGATAAAAGTTTAGAGTAAACCTTCATTGAAGAACAAACCTTATGGGCATAAAATCACAAGGTATGATTTTATGTGAGACACAAAAGTGACAAGGCTTGACACAAATGAAGATTTGTTGTCCAAAAATCTCTTTTCCTAGCGTTTCTTTGAAGATGCTTGAAGCTAAAACTAGTGGAATGAGATTGGGATTCACGAGTCTTGGATCTCCATGCAATTTAAGCTTTCTTGATGAAGATCTTGGAGAAAACTAGTAATCTTCGAGCTAGAGAGAGTGAGCGAGTTCTTCTTATGTTAGAGAAAGAGGTGAGTGATCAAGTCACCAATTAACTCATTTGAACACCTTAAACAGTATAGAATCCTCATTAGACTCAACCAATGAAATTGGAGTATTTAAATTTAAGTTTTGGAGCTAAAACATGTAATTGTACGGACATTCCGTAACGGACCAGGCGACATGTCTGATAAGTATCGAATTCGTCTATTTTTAACTTATTATTCTTCTATGAATATGCACTTGATTATTTATTTATATATGTTTAATTAGTTTATTTTATGTTTTTTAGGATTTTCAAGACATTTGGATGAAAAAGAATGAATTTGAGATGTTTTACAAGCAATGGTTAGGCTCGGAATTACAAGTCTAAAATTTCATACATGATTTTGATAACTTTATAATACTCTTTTGAAAATATTTCAAGAAATAGAAGTTTTAGATATTTTTCTTATATTTCCATAGCTTTTTGAATCGTCTAATTCTGAGCTATATCGAGGAAGTTATGGTTAAAATATTATCAATGGCTGCAGTTGAAGAAACACGAAAAATGAAGAAAAATGTATGCGTGCTGAAAATGGTCATTGGCCGCGGCCACCATAAACTCCTGGCTGCGGCTAGAGTGCGTATTTTTCCTAGAACAGTCTCGTGGCCATGACCACCAAGAATCACTAGCCACGGCCTGCGATGTAATTTTTTCTTAAATTTTGATTTTTGAATGTAATTTTTAATGGGCTATAAAAGGGGTTAGGGTTAACTTTTAATATAACTTTGGATTGTGAATTTTAGAGGCTAGAACAGCAGAGGAGGAGAAAAGACATCAAGATCAACATCTACATTCTTCAATTTAGTTTTTCTTTCTTCTCAAAACTCCTTTATTTTCATTGAATATTTATGTTTGTGAATATGAATGTGATTATGGAGTAATTTTATTTATAGTTGAGGTTTATTTCAAAACCCTAGAAATGAGATCTTGAATGCAATCATAAATTTTATTCCTTTTATTTCCTTATATTAAATTGCTTCTATTTTTCTAATTTAATGCTATGAATATTGTGAGATCTTGTTAGGTGGCCACTAATTAGGGTTTTGCATTGTTCTACTATCATCTTAGGATTACTATTCACCTAATAGTTTAGGATTCTAAACAGAGTGATAAATTTCATTGTGACGGGCATTTTAATTGTGATGAAAAATAGAACCTAGGTTAAATGAATTGCATGCTTAATGAATTTGCTGCCTAGATTAACTTGTTTCCATAGAGTGTAATGCTTTTACTAGGTTAAATAGATCGCATGATTAATGTGTTTATTGATGGGTAAAAATGATTAATTAAGAATGCTTAGCTTTAATTAATTATAACAGGAAAACTGGGATAATTGACTGCTTAGGTATTATCTGCGGGGTTAATAGTTTAATTGGGAATAGGGAATATTATTTGTGATTGTGGATAGATTGATTGTCGAAGGTGGAGAGTAATTCTTGACTATTTCTTTAATATCATTTTATCTTTAGTTATTTAATTTTTGATCATTATTTCATTTTATGTTTTCAGTTTTTAAAATTGGGATCCATTTCTAATTTCAGTTTAGTTCTTATTTTGAATAATAATTTGATCATAGTCCTTATGGTTTCGACCCTTATTTACCGCTATACTGAAGTTGCTGGTATAAGTGAGTGGTAAAATAAATATTTAAATTTGATACGGCATACGACACCCATCAAATTTTTGGCACCGTTGCCCGGGACTATTGTAAGTCTTTCTATTATTCAAATTAATTAACTACATACTAACTACTTTAAACTTTGATTGTAGGTGTATATGTCTGGCGACGATACTCAAGAAAGACTACAAGCCATAAAGAAATATCTTGAGACATTGTCGTCCTGCTATTCAAGGACTATCACTGACAATCCACTCTTTCATCCTTCAAAGAAAGTTAATGTAGTACAAATACCATTACCATTTGAAGACGATTCTGACTCTTAAACATCAGTTAAGTCTCAAATGGCTCAGGAAAGGACGTTGAAAGAGTTGGCAGCGCCGAATCAGACCATCAACCTCTATGTATTCAATATCCGGTGTTGGACATTAGCTTTGAACTCAATTCAGTCCTCATACATTCACTACCCTATTTCCATCGTGCAACGCCCTACTACCCAGGGACCGTTACGCTGTGAATTTTAAATAGTGCTAAACTCGCTAACCGAGTCATTTGGCCATAATCGTGTAACTAAATGTGATTAACGGTTTAGGGTTAAAAATTTTGGTTAGAGATACAACGTTTCACTAAAACGTTTACTATATACATTGGGATCCCAAAATATATTTTAAAGGTTAATTACAATCAAATATTTACAACCAGTCGACCTAAGCGGCAAAATAGGATTTAACCCTAGTTCCTCTTTAAACCATCGGCCGTGGTGGTCGAGCAGCCGCATATGTACACATCGTCACCTAAGCTCTCCAACTCAAGGATGGTCCAGCTTTCTTTTGCCTTTACCTGCACCACATAGCACTCGTGAGCTGAGGCTCAGCAAGAAAACTACATATACTCATGAACAAGTAATAACATGTCACCAAATCACAATAAGCATGCCTAGCAATAATAGCCCTGTTCATGCATGCAAGAAAGTCCAAATAAATGATTGTGGACCCTGCCCTCCTGTATGGATGACTATCAAGTCAATCCTAAGTGAATATCAATAATGATTTTGGTAATCATGCTGGGGCTTGCAACCCAATCAAATAAGTGAATATCAATAATGATTCTGGTAATCATGTTGGGGCATGCATCCCAATCAGATAAGTGAATATCAATAATGATTTTGGTAATCATGTTGGGGCTTGCAACCCAATCAAATAAGTGACTAATGAGTCACGAACTTGGGCTCCGCACCCTAAGCCATGTGACATTACGATCACCTGAGCCTTTTGGCTCTGACTCTAAGTAACTAGCCTTTAGACTAGACAAGCGCTTTTATTTTCATCGAACTTGTGGTCGGTCAAGCATTTCATGCTTATGTTGATAATGCTTATGTCGATTAGATCTAACCTTTTCGGCTTGCGTTAAACACGCTAATACCGTTCTTGACTCATAAGCCAATACCATACTACCAGTGCCCAGTACTACTGCCGAACTTGACTAGTAAGTCACAACTTCACAATCAATACTGACCCCATTGTCGTTGCTGACTAATAAGTCAGTACCATTCACAAGTAAGCAATGCAACCAGGCATATATCATATGTCAATTATCCAAATACAGGGCTATTGTACCCTAATCTTAGCATGAGTTCATTCACTCAGCTCGGGTACAGTTGGCAGATAAATACGTGGAAAAGTAATCCAAGTAGAATATCTCATTATTGTCTATACGGATAGCTCGAGGTTTGTAATGGTCAGACTTGGTGTTAGGTGTCCTGAATTTACCATGAACTATGAATAAGATAAGTCATCAAAGCACTAGCTCGGGGTCGGATAGTTGTCAGAATACAAGCCTGTGGAAGATACGCAGCTCAAGTGATTCAGATATAACACATACTGCATACTAAAGGATTCCCAAAGATTCGGGATTTGCTTATACGCTTATTCATGACCAGGCTATCATATTTATTATCAAAGATAGCAGGACATATTTACTTTGTGATCAAATCATATCCCAATATAAAATGGGAATTATTTGTATTGAATGTAGATATTATGTAAATGCATGATTGACTCACACGGTTACCCAAACCTGCCCATGGAATTCCCCTATAAATACTGGGAATATTGGAAAGAAAAGGGAGGATTATTCTATAATACCGAAACTCTGCCAAAATCGAGAGAGAAACACCAATAATATTGACTCGTGGACTAGGTGGATTTAACCACTGAACCACGTAAATTTTTTTTGTTCTTTAGTGAATTCTGATTATTTTCCATTACAGTTTACTATAAAGCACTAATCTGCCTTATTATTTCTTAATACACTATTGGCGAAAAACTGCGTCAACAGTTTGGTGCTTTTATTGAGAACAAATTAGTGCTTCATCAAAATCTCAGTCGATTCTCATCATGGTGCTCACTCGCTCAAAGCATGATAATGAGATAGAACAGCCCGGTGGGCAGGAGGTCCATCATACCGTTGTTTCGAACAAACATGGCCCTAAGATTCAACAACGTCCGGAAAACAACTAGCGGGACAAGACGACACTGGGAGTTTAGCGTCATTGCCACCGAATCCAAATCCAGACTACCTAACTACCATCAAGTTGGAAAACATGCAATTGAGGAGCCATCTCGCTAAGGAAAATAGGCTGATTGAGGAGGTTTTGGCTCGGTTACCCCCTCTGGCAACCGACGTTAATGTCGGAAAGAGGCAGAGTGGGTCTCATAAGTCCCACAGGAATAACCGATCCAAATCGAGTCAATCAGTCAGAACCGCAACTCCAAGTTCTATACATAGGGGGCAAGATTGCCAAAATGCTTGACCCAGCGATCATCATAGGGGTCGTCAGCATGTCAGTCGGTCGGCTACGACTGCAACCCCAAGTTCGGTGCCTTCTTCACCGGCCCCCAGGAATGCCCATGAAAATCCAAGAAGGGTGGTTGGGACAGGCTCACGGAGACAAAATTCTCCAACAAACCCTCCTACGCTGTGATCGGATCACCAGGCACAGAGAACTGGAGACATTGGAGTAGAACATAGGCATGCTAATTTAGTCCACCCTGATGGAACGAGGATAGCCTCACCAATAAGGCATCCCCCATCACCTATAAGACATCCAAAACCACCTCATCCTCAACGAGACATTCTAGCTAATGGAGACAGTAGGAGAAATCCTCCCCCATCTGACAACACTTACATCCCACGAACACGTGTTGAAAATCCAGATCCTCGGCCCCAACCGCGAGCTGTAAGCTTTGCAAATGGGAGTTACTAGACCGAAAGTCTTCGTAGCGGTAGTTCTGAGGGTGACCTAAGAAATTAGTTGAGTTTAGCACAGAGCCCTCAGTACAATCCGCAACCCGATTTGTGCGATCGTCTAAATTCACAGAGAAGGAATCCAACTCGGAATGAAGATATTAGCCATACTCGACAAGAAGGAGGTCCGTCCATAGTACGCGATAACGGGAATGCCCCATAAAACCAAGCTCAAGCTTGTAGGGACAATAACCCATCAAACGCATATGATAGGATGGGAGCTGTTGAACAACCCCCAGGTAACCTAAGGACTAGGGACCAAACCCTCGAAAGACTACCCTTGATGGAAGAGAAAATGAAGAGGCTTTATCTGGAAAAGAAAAAGACGATTGCAACTCAGATAAGGAGCTCGAGCCTTTCGCTCCAAATATTGCGGCGGCCACATATCCGGTAGGCTTTAGAATGCCACACCTGTCAAAATTTGATGGAGAGAGAGATCTGTTAGATCAACTCGGAATGTTTAACACCGTGATGATGGCTCACAATGTCGGGCTCGATCTAAGGTGTATTTTATTCCCTACAACTCTGGTCGGGCTAGCCAAGCAATGGTTTAAATAATACAAGAGGCATTCCATAAGCTCGTGGAAGAAGTTTTTTTCTGATTTCAAAAAAGCATTATGAGCTTCACAGGTAGCTCGGGTTGATACTGATTCATTGGTCAACGTAAAGCAGCAACCTGGCGAGACGTTGAAAGCATATTTAATTAGATTTTCCAATGTCGCTACATGAGCTAGGGATGCTGATGACAACTCTAAGCTAATGGAAATGAGGACAGGAATCCTCGTCGAGGGTGAACTATGGCAGGAACTCCAAAGAAAAGGAGTTAAGAGTGTGGACGAATTCTTGGCCCGAGCTCAAGAATGGATTATCCTAGAGGAGGCGCGAGCTTCTATTGCGGGAACCAGCCAGACCCCTGTTCAGCCCATTGGAGCGTAACAGACGTTGCAGCTACGGCTCAAACCGTTTCCCAGAATAACCAAGGGGGGAATAACAAAAAGAAGGGAAATGGCGAGGGCGACTAGAGTGGGATGAAGAAAAATAATTCTATGGAGAATTTCAAACCTATTTACGCTACTTATACCGACCTAACGGACACTAGGGAGCACATCTTCCTGGAAAATTCTAATCGTCTTCCATGGAAGAAGCCAGAATTGTTAAAGAACCAGAGGGCGAAGAGAGATTCATCAAAGTTATGCCGATTCCATAATGACATCGGTCATAACACTGATGACTGTCGATAGCTGAAGGATGAGATTGAAACCCTCATTAGAGCGGGACCTTTGGCCCAGTACGCCCGAAATCGGGTGAATCTAAGTCAGCCCGTTGGTCAGACCCTACTGCCTGTTCCAGAAGCTCCGACTAACCAATTTGGAGCTCAAGCAAACTAGGTCAACCCTCCCCCGATAGTAGGGGAGATATAACCACCATTTCGGGAGGACCTCATTTGGCAGGCACGAGCACCTGGGCCTAGAAGAGGTACATTAACGAATTGAAGTCCCATAACGGGGTGTAGTTCGTCCCGGAACAACAATTATCAAAACAACAAACATTGGCAAAGCAACCAATCATATTCACAGAAGAGGATGCTAGCCACGTCCAATTCCCACATACCGATCCGCTGGTCATAACTGTTTAGCTCGCCAACCGGAGGGTCCGAAGAACACTAGTGGATAACAGAAGTTCTGTGAATCTACTTTTTAGGTCCACCCTTGAAAAAATGGGGTTATCTGTAATTGATTTGAAGGCGACCTCAATGACTCTGTACGGGTTTTCTAGTGAAGGGTCGGCAACCATCGGGATGATTGAATTGGTGGTGACATTGGGAGAAGACTCGCGAACTGTTTCCAAGTTACTTGAGTTCGTGGTAATCGATTGTCCAACTGCATACAATGCAATTTTGAGCTGACCTGCGCTGATGGCGTTTGAAGCCATAACCTCTATCCGCCACCTAGCAATGAAATTCCCCTTAGCCGCGGGAATATGCACCGTCAGAGGTGATCAACTCGCTGCCAGAGAATGCTATAGGATTTCTATGAAGGGAAAATCACAACCTGGGCAGCAAGCGATGGTCATAAATGACGGAGTTGAGGAGTCCTAGGAAGTAGAAGCTACTCGCGGGACAGAAGAACTCAGCAAAAATAGGATGGTGACATCGCCCAACGCGATGACAGTGACCCACGGGTAGGCGAAGACAGATCAGAACTCCAAGCCATAGAAGAGCTCGAGGAAGTAAACATCGACCCAAAGATGCTTCAAGAGTCGTAAAGATTGGGAAGAATCTTGACGATAAAAAGAAGAAGGAGATGGTTGATTTCTTACAGGAAAACTTGGACGTTTTCGCTTGGTCACATGAAGATATGGTAGGAATTAGTCTGAATGTAATCATGCACACCTTAAATTTGGACAAGAATGTGCTTGAAAAATCTAAAAAATGAAGACGTTTGGGAACGATCCGAGCTGAAGCCCTTGAGGAAGAAGTAGCTCGATTATTAAAATGCGGGTTTATCTGGGAGGCAAAATACCCGATCTGGGTCACCAATCCCATGCTGGTCCTGAAGCCAAACGGGAAGTGGATGACCTATATCGACTTCTCCGATCTAAATAAAGCTTGTCCCAAGGATTGTTTCCTACTACCAAGGATTGATCAGTTGGTAGATGCCACGTCAGGTCACGAGCTCATGTCCTTCATGGACGCATATTCTAGATATAACCAAATCGCGATGAATCCTGCGGACCAGGAACATACTAGCTTCATGACCGAACATAACATATACTGTTATAAAGTTATGCCTTTCGGGCTGAAGAATGTCGGGGCTACATATCAACGCTTGGTCAACAAGATGTTCGCTAGTCAGATCGGGAGAAGTATGGAAGTGTATGTCGATGACATGCTTGTCAAATTAAAAACTGCCAACAACCATGTGTCCGATCTAGAAGAGTGTTTTGGAATATTAAGGAGGTGTGACATGAAGTTGAATCCCCATAAATGCATTTTCGGAGTGGCATTTGGAAAATTCCTGGGGTTCATAGTCAACACGAGGGGGATTGAGGAAAACCTTGAGAAAATCAAATCGTTGTTAGAAATGCCCTTGCCCAGGTCGCATAAAGAAGTTCAAAGTCTAACTGGAAGGGTGGCGGCTTTGAATCGTTTCATTTCAAAATCCACTAACAAATGTCTGCCATTCTACAACTTGCTCAGAGGAAACAAAAAGTTTGAGTGGACCGAGGAGTGCGAACAGGCATTCCACGACCTAAACACACATCTGGCCGAGCCCCCCGTATTATCTAAACCTATGTCTGGAGAATCTCTGTTCCTTTATTTGGCCGTGACAGAGAATGCAGTCAGCGCCATGTTAGTTTGAGAAGAAGACCGTGCTCAGAAACCAATTTATTATGTAAGCAAGAGACTTCTCGGAGCCGAGTCACAATATCAACTGATAGAGAAGCTGGCATTTTATCTGATATTGGCTTCCAGAAAGCTTTGGCCATATTTCCAGTCCCATTCAATCAACGTCTTGACCGACCAACCTTTAAGGTAGGTTTTGCAAAAACTTGAAACATCGGGATGTCTTTTAAAAAGGGCCATCGAACTTAGCTAGTTCGAGATATTGTACATGCCACTGACCTCAATTAAAATTCAGGCCCTTGCTGATTTTATGGCTGAATGCACCGATTTTCAAGAGTAGCTCTTGAGGGAGCCGGTGCAGGAATTATGGAAAATCTTCGTTGACGGATCGTCAAATGAGAACGGATAAGGAGATGGGATCATCTTAATCTCACCAGAAGGGCATCGATTTCATACAACTCTGAGGTTCAGATTTGAGGCATCCAACAATGAAACCGAATATGAGGCCTTACTAGCAGGACTGAGGGTAGCAAGAAAACTCAAGGAGAAAGCCATCCAATGCTATAGCGATTCCCAACTCGTGGTCAATCAGGTATTGGGAGAGTATCAAGCCTGAGGTACCAAGATGGCAGC
Source organism: Humulus lupulus (assembly GCF_963169125.1). Lineage (NCBI taxonomy): Eukaryota > Viridiplantae > Streptophyta > Magnoliopsida > Rosales > Cannabaceae > Humulus > Humulus lupulus. Next base: position 33,822,414 of record NC_084802.1, on the reverse strand, counting down.
CTACCTAGCTAAGGTAAAGGGAGAACTGTCAAAATTTGAGTACAGCTCTGTTGAACAGATACCCCGTGAGCAGAATTCTAATGTTGATGCTTTGGCACGACTTACTACCACAAAAGAGGCTGAGACATTGAATGTGGTGTCAGTGGAGTTCTTGGAGAGCCTGAGTGTGACAGGAGAAGTGATAGAAGTCGAAATGATCGACATAAGTTTGACCTGGATGACTCCCATAATGGAATACCTTGCAGCTGGAAAGTTACCTGACGACAAAAAAGACGCTAGAAAAATACTTTATCAAGCTCCTCGGTACATAATAGTAGATGGAACCTTATATCAGCGTGGCCATTCGTTGCCTCTTCTGCGATGTGTTCTTCCCGAGGAAGCCAAAACACAGAAGATACTGAGGCAGGGGTATTTCTGGCCCACTTTAACGAAAGTCTCGATCTCATATGTTCAGAAGTACGACAAATGCTAGCGTTTTGCCATGGTTGCTTGAGCTGCTCCGGTCGAGCTAACGATGATTTCATCCCCATGTCCATTTGTGATATGGGGAATCGACCTAATAGGCTCCCTACCTATGGGAAAGGGGGGAGTTCGTTACGCGGTGGTGGCGATCGACTACTTCATGAAGTGGGTAGAAGCCGAGCCTCTGGCAACCATCACTTCAAAAAGAGTCTTGGATTTCATGGTAAAGAATATTATATGTCGGTTTGGGCTTCCTAAAAAGATCGTGTCAGACAACGGGATATAGTTCGACAACAATCTCTTCACTGACTTCTGTGAAAAATATGACATCACGAAGATTTTCTCGTCAGTAGCATATCTGCAAGCCAACATGCAGGTTGAGGCTGCAAACAAAACCCTTAAGGCAAGCCTGAAGAAGAAGTTAGACGAAGCGAAAGGGTTATGGCCCGAACAGCTCCCGTAAGTACTTTGGGCCTACCGAACTTCTCACAGGACCTCTACGGGGCATACTCCTTTTTCCTTAACTTTTGGAAGCGAGGTCGTACTTCCCATCGAAGTCATGGTAGTTACTCATAGGCAAAGGACATTTAATCAAGAACAGAATGATGGAATACTTAACGCATCTCTCGATCTGATTGAAGAAAAACGAAAAGAGTCACAGTTACAACTCGCCCATTATCAACAAAATATCACTCGCTATTTTAATTCTAAAGTTAAAGGGCACATACTTGGATTGGGCGACCTAGTTCTCCGAAGGGTCTTTATGGCAAATAAAGACCCCAAGGATGGTGTACTGGGCCCAAACTGGGAGGGACCATACCAGGTCGTAGAAGTTTTGCGTGAAGGAACTTTCAAGATAGCTCGACTGAATGGGGAAGTAGTCCCACAGGCCTGGAATGCTCTGCCTTTGAAAAAGTATTATCAATAGTACACCCATCAATGTAAGATTTATTTATAAAAATCTGTTTTTATTAAATAATAGATGGATAGTTAAATAACTATTTCTTAGTGTTGTTATTGTAAGCTCGTGCTCTCATATTTGTAAAAGCAACCAAGAAAATTTATACATTCTGGTTACTTGGGGGGCACATAACAGAAGTTAGCAAAATTAAGCCTGCTTGGATAAGATCAAAAAACTTAGAAGCTTGGAAAAATTGATTATTGAACGACTTTTTAAAGCTTGAGTTTTCAATAAACCTAGCGCGAACTAAGTTTAAATCATTTAAAATCCTGGACATAACCAGGTCCAAAACTTAAAAGTTTGGAAAAATTTGTTATTCAACGACTTTTTAAAGCTCGAGTTTTCAATAAACCTAGCACAGACTAAGTTTAAATCATTTAAAATCCTGGACATAACCAGGTCCGAAACTTAGAAATTTTGAAAAATTGATTATTCAACGGCTTTTTAAAGCTTGAGTTTTCAAAAAACCTAACGTGAACTAAGTTTAAATCATTAAAAACCCTGTATATAACCAGGTTCGAGGCCTGGTTCTTAACAGGTATGATAAAAATAAGCAAACAAAAACTTGGATATAACCAAGTTTGATAAGATCTATCTCGATCTAAAAGTCGATTCCTAGAATCTCGAATGTACAAGAGTCTAAGGATTCATAAGCATGAGAAGTTAATAAAGGAAAGATGAATGGATCAAAAGTTAGATATATATTAAAATAAGACAAACAAATATATTGTCACATCGAGGAGAAAAAACCTCGAACTAAGCCCGAAGGCAATTGTTTAATATCAAAAGACTTAGACAATTACAAAGAAAATCAATCATTGGACCCTGTTAGCTTGCCCCGCAAAAGTGACCTCCTCGCTGTCTCCCTCCACCGCTCTGGATGCCTCACCAGTCTCTGAAGGTTCTTGCAAGAACTGAGCCTTGAATTTAGCAAGGTACGGATCCCACAGCCCGGGCTCCATAAAAGAGAATTTCTCATCCTGGTTGAAAGCCCAGCAATGGTATATCATCTCCTCCATGGCTGATGATGACGCTGCCTTTTCCTCCTTGGCTTTAACTTCAGCCTCGAGTAGTTTCGCTTTGAGCTCACCAATCTTGACTTGAAGTTGTTCAGCATGATGGTTCACTTCTGTGATTTGAGCTTGGGAGGTGAATACTGCGGTCTTTTCGGCCTACTCTTTTTCTTGGGAAGAGGCGAGAGCAACCTACTCATTCTTCTGAGCAGTTGTCAAGGCAGCTTTGGCGGCCTGCTCACCTTCCTTAGCATGAGTTAGGCAGCTTTTTGGAGCTCTTCATTTTTGACACTAGCACGAGTTATGTTGCAGTATTAGGCCAAGACAGACTACAAAATAACAAAACAAGTCAAAAATATAAGATGAAGAACATAGTAAAAAAAAATTCATCACCAAATATGGGAAAAGAACGCACGGTAGCGGACTCAAAGACATTCTGTACCGACTTAAATTTAATAATAAGGCTTAAGGGCCTTGATTAGTGTGTCGGGAGGGCATAATTGGATTATATGTGATTTAATGATTTAAAAGCATGTTATATGACTACTTGAATATTTGTGATGCATGACTATGTGTATTAGCATGCATGTAGGCCCTGATTAGGTTAGAAGGGCATAATTGTAATTTTGTCCCGTTGAGGGCATAATTGTATATAAATGTGATAAATTTCTGAGACCACATTATTATGTGGATATATTTGTAATATGTGACTTGAGACGATCCCAGTGAGTAGTTAAGCGAAAAAGTCACAACGGGGATTTATATCCGGCTCGGGGCGAGCCTGGGGGGTATTTCTAGGAATTTAGAGAATATATTGGAGTCTATTTTGACATTGAGGAATATAATTGGTGATTAGTTAGGTGTCGGGAAGTTAGTGGTAAATAATATAGACACTCGAGGAATCAGCGGGAATTGGGAGAAATGACCAAAATGCCCCTAGGTGGATTAAAAGACTTAGGAACTATGGGAGGGTATTGTGGTCATTTGGTTTATAAGGGATAAATGTTATTAGGCTTTATACTTAGTGGATTGTGTAGAAAGGGCTGGAATTTTGAAGGAAAGAAAGGAAAGAAAAGAAAGAAGAGAAGGAAATAAAAAGGGAAATTGGAAGTCTTTTTCTCTCTCATTTGGTTGGAGAACTCTTCCCCATTTCCTTGAGGTTTCTTGGTGAAAAATTCAGAGGGAGTCTAGGCAGGAGCTTGAGGCTAAGGTCCTTGGTCTGGTTTGAGGAATTGGCAGGGGATACTCATCATTTGAGGTAAGGTTCAAGGTTGTTTTCAGTTTCTAGTTCTTGGTATGGTTGTGGATTTTGAGCTGAGTTTTGGTGGGGAATTCTAGGAAAATTGGAGCTGAACTTTGAGGAGGTGAAGGCCAAGCTAGTGAGTAGGTAAACCTAGGCTAAGTTCATCCATTAGAGGTAAGGAACTTTAGTTTTAAGCTTTGTGCTTTATGTGGTTTTGCTGAGTTTTTGAGTTTTAGGTCCAGCTATGGTGAATTCTTTGATTAACGGTGCATGTGATTGAATTATGTGTGGTTGGGATGTTTGGGATGAGTGGAGGATGTTGGTAGGCTTGTTTTTAAGTTTGGTTGAAGTTTGGAAGAGTTTTGGTAAGGTTTGGCTTGGGAAAATTCGAAGGAGAAAATGTTGTGCACGGCTGTGCTGTGACTAGCGCTACAGCGCTAGTCACTGGGCACTATAGCGCTAGGCCCTGAAGCTTTTGAGCCCTTTGGCTCTATTTGTAGCGCTGTAGCGCTACCCTGTATCCAGAAAGGGGTTTTTGGGTTATTTTCAAGGGCTTTTGCTCGGGGGTTCGGGGTTCGATTCCACCACCCCGTTTGGTGGAGTTAGGGCTTCCCGAGGGCTCGGGATTGGTCCTGAGGTTAGGTTTTGGACTTGAGTTTTGGTGATGATTCTGATCTATGGTTGTGACTAGGTGTACACTTGGGCTCAAGAGGGATCGTGCTTGAGGATCAAATCAAACAAGGCTAACGAATCTAAAGGTAAGAAAACTGCACCCGGTTATGTGTTTGTGATGGGACTAAGAGCTCCCTATAGCTGTATAATGTCATAGATGGTATTATGCCATGGGACATGTGATAAATGGCCTAAGGGTGCCGTAAACTATACTTGCGCATAGGGCGCGGCTTGGCCACTGGCAGCCGAGGACAGCTTAATATTCACTGAGCTCAGTTTAAGCGGGCCGGAGTCAGTGGGATAAATAGAGGGTGCGGCCTAAGGGAATTAACCCTAGTTATCATATGCAGATTGATAGTTGATATGAAATGATATACTTGGTATGCTGAATACTTGATTAACATGAATACTTAGACTGTTGAGTACATGCTTATGCGGTATGAGTTACCTGATTGTCTGTTGAATGATTGTGCTATGTTATTGTGTTTTCTTGCTGGGCCTTGGCTCACAGGTGCTATGTGGTGCAGATAAAGGCAAAGGCAAGTTGGACCAATCCTGAGATGGAGAGCTGCGGGGTTGAATGTACATAGTCAGCTGTTCGGCCGCCACGACCGAGGAGTGGAACAGGACGAAAAATGCTCAACCGTCTGTTTTGCCTTAGAGTGGCTAATCATTGTATCTAGATCTTGAATCTTTTGTAAATAGTCTTTAACTTATTACTTTTGGGATCCCATGTAAATAGAAAATGTTTATTTACAAGGAATGCAGCTTTTGAGACCAAAATCTTTTAACCCTAGTTCAACTATAGTTTTGGTAACACGTTTTGATTAAATGACTTGATTGACAAGTCTTGCACCTTTATAAACACACAGTGTAATGGTCTTGGCTATCCAGGGCATTACACATTCTCTGGGCTGCGCTCCTCTATGGTTCTCAAGTCCCTCACACTAACTTTATAGGTGTGGCCCACCATATGAGCCGCTGTCTCATATACGATACCCCGAAAGGCTTCAGGGATCTTTTCCAGGTCCTGAGGATCAACCAGTATTCGGACGGTGGGGGCATCGATTTGTATTACTTAAGGCATGGGTCTAGGTAGGAGAAGGGGAACCAGCCCAACGGTGACAGAGGTCATTGAAACTGGTTCCCGAGCTGAGCTCGTGTCTTTACCCTTAGCAGGGATTTTGAAGTATTCCTTGTTACAGAGGTGGCCTTCTTCGCCACCCTGGGCCTTTTCACGACGGGGCCCATGCCAGTTTTCTTAGCCTGAAAGGCAGTCCGTAGGTCGGGAGCTCCGGTCGATTCCATCTCTTTGCCTAAAAAGAACAAAGGGAGTTAGTTCACATAAATGATGCTTTAAACACATATATAAAGAAAGAGGAGGAAACAAAGCATTTGCTCTGGTCGATTCCTCTGGGCTAGGGGAGGAATCTATTATCACCAGCTTGGGCGTTTTGACCGGGATAGGCTTGACCTCCGACCTTGGAATTAATGGAGGAGAAGGGGAATCTAAAGTTAATATTTCTTGGATCCTAAGGGGTTCAGGTCCTTCCTCGGGGATGGATTCGTCTACATATTGTCTGAACCCAGGGGCAAATGCACCCTAGAGCAAAGAAGTCCAGGTCCTACAGTTTGTCCTGTATTCTTCAAAAATGGTGGATCTAAAGTTTAGGGTGTTATCAACTACTACAGTGCCTCTAGGGTAGCTATGGTCATAGCGTACCACTAGGTGATCTACGCACTGTAGAAGGGTTACATTTAGGTCCGGGTTAGTATGATGGCAACTAACGAGCTGGTTCGGGTTATAGCGAACTAACTTAAAGTCGGAAACAACCTTATCTAACTCCCTAAAAAGGTATGGGTTACCTTGGCCAAAGGGGCCTGCTGCTGCCCCAGAAGCAGCTCGGTCCGGATCAAATTATTGGTCAGCCTTGGGAGCCCTTCTTTTCCAAATGAGAGGTACCTCGGCCTCTTCCTCGTCGGTGTCCTCAGTGGTTGGCACAGCCTCTTGTGAGGAGGAAAGCTCTGGGATCACCGGAAGGGGAACTCAGGTCGTCAGGGCTAGTGTCTGACCTTCACCGATCAGCTTACATGCCAACATGGTGGCATCGTTCACGACCTGGCGATAATCCCTTTCGCCAGGGAGAAGATTGGATAATTTCTCGTATTGACCCCCGAGGGTCACAGATTTGTTCGTCCTGAAAAATATGGCTGCATGAGAAACAAACTCAATTAAGGCACGTACAAAAAAAAAAGAAATATTTTAAAGGAACAAAAATTCACAAGCTGAATTTGCAAAGATAGGAGACTTACGAGGTCGATTGAAGTATCGGTGTTCGCAATTCCTGAAGCCATCCGACATAAAGAATAGATCTTTGTAGTCGTTTGGATGACTGGGAAGCTCAATTACGGGGGCGGAGTTTGAAAACCATGTGAGGTAATAAAACTCGTCACCTCGTCCTCTCTGATCAGGGCAAGCTATGAGGCAGAAGGAGTATAATATGTCTGCCGGGGTGGGGACCTCCCACTCGTGCTTCAGAAATAAATACTTTAGCCTCGCCATAAGCCTGTATGAGTTTGGGGGGAGCTGGAAAGGAGCCATTTTTACGTAGTTTAGGAAATCTACGAAGTACTGGTCCAAGGGAAGGAAGGCACCAGCCTTTAAATGCTCATCGCTCCAGGCCGCGTAGTCATCTTGGAAAGGGGTACAGCTCCTTTCCCCTTCAAATGCAGGTTAGGCGAGGAGAATGCCAGCTCCGATCTCTATGTTGTGGCTCAACATAATCTTGTTCACTTTCCCTTGAGTCGTGATTTTTGAGATGATGTGCTCGGCCTCGAAGAACACGTTGGGGTCGACGGGAATTTCTTTCTCCACTACCGGACCAAAATGCAGAATGGAAGAGTCAAGGATGACCTGCTTCCCTTTGTCTTTGCATTGGGTAGATGAGCTAGCATATTTCTTCTTTGGGGGGGGGGGGGGGGGGGGCATCAGATTGCTTGACGAAAAAGCGGCCTAGGCGACCTAAGATGATCTATAACTATGTCGAGGGGGTACGGACGAAATGGGTTATTTTTGTTATACGAGCTAAAGTTAGCCTCAGCCCCATCGCATGATGCCATGCGATATCCTAGGCTATGCGCCTCAGTTTCTCAACAGTCCCCTGATATTTAGGGATTTGTGTGTCAGAAACGTCAGGCCACTACTTTCCTCTGAAAAGTGGTTTTATGCAAAACCGCCTAAGGAATCGTAACCCTTAAGCTACCTAGTATTAAACCTAGAGACCTTACAATTTTTATGCCCCAAACATGTATTTTCTAAACCTATTTGACATTAGAACTACCCCATATTAACCCAGAAAGTTACCCAATTTTGTGAATACTTCTTTTGTAAAAACATATTCGGTTTCACTTATGGAGCCTAAAAGCCGAAACCTATTCCCTATTGGCATTCATAGAAGCATAACTGTAACGCCCTGGATAGCCAAGACCGTTACACTGTGTGTTTATAAAGGTGCAAGACTTGCTAATCAAGTCATTTAATTAGAAATGTGTTACTGAAACCACAGTTGAACTAGGGTTAAAAGATTTTGGTCTCAAAAGTTACATTTCTTATAATCAAACATTTTCTTTTACATGAGATCCCAAAAGTAGTAAAGTTATAAGACAATTTACAAAATTTCGAGATTAATATACAGTTACTAGCCACTCTAAGGCAAAACAGACAAATAGGCTTTTCTCGTCCTGTTCCACTCCTCGGCCGTGGCGGCCGATCAACTGATTATGTACATTCAGCCCTGAAGCTCTCCATCTCAGGACTTGTCCAACTTGCCCTTGCCTTTACCTGCCCCACGTAGCACCCGTGAGCTGAGGCTCAGCAAGAAAACACAATAACAGAGCATAATCATCAAGCAAACAACCAGATAACTCATACAGTATAAACAAGTACTCAACAGTCCAAACATTCATGTCATTCAAGTATTCAGCACACCAAGTACATCATTTCATATCAATAATCAATTCACATATGATAACTAGGGTTAACGCCCTTAGGCCGCACCCTCTATTTATCCCACTGACTCCGGCCCGCTTAAACCGAGCTCAGTGAATATGAAGTTGTCATCAGCTACTAGTCGCCGAGCCGCGCCCTGTGCGCATGTATTATTTACGGCACCCTTAGGTCATTTATCACATGTCCCATGGCATAATACCTGCTATATTATTTCATATAATATAATATTAGATTACATAATGTGACAAAATGTGATTTTTCACACAAATGTGAGTTTAACTCTCAATAGGTGTTTGGAGGTTACAAAATCATGTGGGAAAGGATTTTGGACGTTTTGGAACGATTTGGAAAATGAAATTTTTTGTGCTGAAACTAGGTTGTGGCGGCGGCCACTGTCTTTCCCTGGACGCGATCTGGGGGACAGAGGCCAGTGGCCACGACCACTGATGATCTTGGTCGCGGCCAGTGAGGCTGACAGCCTATGTGAATTTTCATTTTTTTCCAAATTGAACGGTTCTAACATCCCAAATCTCCATTTTAATTCCATAAACATCCAATTAAGCATTGGTAATAGCCGTGGGGGTTGGTGGAATTTGAAATTAAAAGGGGTATCTCAAACTCTATAAATAGGAGCCTAATGCTCACTTGTAAGACACACCATTTTCAGTCCACAAAGCACTTGGCTGTGAAATACATCTTGAGGCTTGAATATTCTAGAAAGCATTTCCAAAAATCTGTGAGAGATCCCTTAGTGCTTGAGTTAGGGGGAAATAAGCTTTTGGACAAAGGTTTTAAACCTTGTCAAGTTGGTGATCCCCAACCCTCTTCACTTAGGTTGTGTAAATGAGAGTTTACTATTGTTTTGTTCTTGCATTTTCTCTATTTCTTTTCTTCTTATTTTCATTTTCTATTTACTTGTAACTTTTATTTAGAGTTGTAATCTTCTTTTCTTTTGTTTCAAACACCTTTCCTTTACTTGTAATCTTTTGTTTAGAGTTGTATCTTTCACCATTCTCTTCTTCTCCTTCTCCTTCTTCCTCTTCTTTTCTTTGTTTGTTTGTATTTTCAGTTATAGAGCTGTAACACTCTTTTTAATCAATCATCTTGTCCATTGTATTTTTTGCATAGAGTTGTAATATTTCTAACCATTTCCATTGAAATAAAATATATTCTCTAACAATACCATCTATGACATCATACAGATATAGGGAGCTCTTAGTCCCATCACAAACACATAACCGGGTGCAGTTTTCTTACCTTTAGATTTTGATAGCTTTGTTCAATTCGATCCTCAAGCATGATCCCGTCTGAGCCCTAGTGTACACCTAGTCACGGTCACAAGTTAGAACCAACTCCAAACCTCAATTCCAAAACCTAGCATCGGGACCAATCCCGAGCCCTCGGGAAGCCCTAATTCCACCAAACGGGGTGGTGGAATCAAACCTCAAGCCCCCGGGAAAAAACCCTAAGAAATAACCCAAAAACCCCTTTATGGGAATAGGGTAGCGCTACAGCGCCCTAAAGTGGGTGCTACAGCGCTACAAGTAGAGCCATCAGGCTCCCAGACGCCCAAGCCTAGCGCTATAGTGCCCTAAGGCTAGCGCTACAGCGCTAGTCACAGCCAGGCACTACCCAGTTTTCTCCTCTTCGAATTTCCTCGAGCCAAACCTTTCTAAACCTCAACCAAACTTCAAAACAAGCCTCCCAACATCATCAACTCATCCCAAACAACCTAACCACAAGTAATTCAATCACATGCACCCCAAAACACAACATCCACCATGGCTGAACCTAGAGCTCAAAAACTCAGCAAAACAACAGAAAACACAAAGCCTAAAGCTAGAGTTTCTTACCTTTGATGGATGAGCTCAGCCTAGTTTATCTTCCACACTTGCTTAGCCTTCACCTCCTCAAACCCTTAGGTTTAATTCCCTAGAATTCCCACAGAAACTCTACTTAGAAAAACCAATTCAATACCAAACCAGGAACTGAATATTAACCTCAAATCCTTACTTCAAATGATGAACAATCTCAGCTAATCCCTAACCTGATCAAGATCCCAAGTACACAGCCTTAGCCCAAAGCTCCTCTAAATTTTAACTCCAAATTTCCAAAAGAAATTGATGAAGAAAACCCAAACCGTTCATGAGAATTGCCTTGCTTTTCCATTCTTTCCTTTTCCTTCTTTTCTTTCTTTTCTTTCTCTTTCCTTCAGACCTCTACTTCCTTCTACACATTCCACTAAGGTATAAAGCTTAATAATACTTACCCCTACTTAACTCAAATGACCAATTTGCCCTCCCATTTAAAACTAGGCATTTAAACCTCCTAAGGACATTTTAGTCATTACACCCAATTCCCGCTAATTCCTCGAATGTCTCTAATATTTACCGCTTACTTCCCGGCACCTAACTAATCACCAATTATACTCCTCAATATCAAAATAGACTCCAATATATTCTCTAAATCTTCATAACTACCCCCAGGCTCGCCCCGAGCCGGGTATAAATCCCCGCCGTGACTTTTTCGCTGAACTGCTCACTAGGATCGCCTCGAGTCACAGATTACGAATATATCCACATAATAATGTGGTCTCAACAATTTATCACAATTATTTATATTTATGCCCTCAATGGGCTAAAATTATGAATATGCCCTTCTAACCTAGTCAAGGCCTACATGCATACTAATACACATAGTCATGCATCACAGATATTCAAATAATCGTATAACATGCTTTTAATCATTTAATTCACATATAATCCAGTTATGCCCTCCCGGCACACTAATCAAGGTCCTTAAGCCTTATTAGTGAACTTGGGTCGTTACAATAACAATAACAAATGATGAATATTGCTAAAAAAAGAGAGATGAAAAAGAAGTTTCTTTGGGTCATGAAAGATAGAGATACTTACAGGAAATGTGTTCGGCGACTGGGGGATATAGATTCTGATCACGAAAAATTCCTGGAATGCTTCTGAGTAATCTAAGCATGACAAATAGTTCTGGGAATTCTTGGGAAGAATAAGGAAGTTTGAAAAGTGTGAAAAAGGGTATTTTTTGAAAGCAAAGGTGGTGAGGTCTTAGACTGATCACCCTATTTATACATAAACCATGGAAATCGATCTAGACCATTCATTGGGATTAATTCGAGATCCAAGGACCAGGGTTAAACAGACCACATGGTGGCAAAAACTTGACAAGACAATTATTGCAGTCCTCGAAATACGAACAGACGCCAATTGTAGAAGACCACGTGTCTAGTACTTGAGTAGTAGGCATACATGGTTTTATGTAGCAGAAGTTTAAAAGCCCCTATTGTGTAGATAAGAAAATGATGACATCATACACGAGTAGGTGCTTGGGGGGCAAATGTTGTACCCTAATCTTAGCACGAGTTCATTCACTCAGCTCGGGTACAGCTGGCAGATAAATACGTGGAAAATTAATCAAGTAGAATATCTGATTATTCTATATATGGACAGCTCGAGGTTCGTAATGGTCAGACTTGGTGTTAGGCATCCTGACTTTACCACGAACTACAAATAAGATAAGTCATCAAAGCACTAGCTCGGGGTCGGATAGCTGTCAGAATACAAGCCCGTGGAAGATACGCAGCTCGGGTGATTCAGATATAACACTATAGCCTGCAAGTCATTAAACAATTGCTGCCAGTTTGCAGGAGCTGGCTGTGGAATCTGAGACTGGTCATTTTCCTGACCCTGGCTGTTATTGTTATTCTGACCCTGATCACTCTGGCCAGCTGTAGTATCTGTCTGTTCTGGGTTCATTCTTATCTGATACCTTGCTGAAACATTGATCAATACGGCCAGTCAGGTAGTAATAACTAAACCTCTTGCCGCCTCACGGTCCAAGAACAAGCAGACAACTATCATATTCCACAGTCATTCAATATTCACAAGCAGATACATGTTTATGGCATTCAGCACTCAGCATGTATCACATAACAATTCATAATATTTCAGGGGCACAGGTTCAACACAGTGTCTCATGCATACAGGTAAAGCATATGCACCACATTTAGGCAGTTATGCACATAACTACATAAATAGTTACCAAACCATGAGTCGAGCTTGACTTCAGTGATGTGTGTACATGCCCAGCCAGTCTACAGGAACCTTAACCTTGGCATTGCTCTGATACCAAGTTGTAACGCCCTGGTTACCCCAGAACAGTTACGGTGAACCGGAAATTTGACTCATTGCCTGAGTCCTTTGGTTAAAAACGTGTTCTAAGTGTTATTAACAGGTTAAGGTGAAAACCAATAAAAAGGAAAGGATATGTTTTATTGATACATAAAACTGTTCATGGGCCCACAAGAACATTTACAAGTTATTTACAACTCAAAAAGGTCATTACAGTTCCAAAATTTCAAACTCCGCCGACCTAAGTGGAAAAAATAGGGTAAACCCCCTAGTTCCTCTGAGAACTCCTTAGCCATGGTGGTCAAGCGGCCGCATATGTACACATCACCACCTAAGCTCTCCACTCAAGGCTGGGTGAGCTTTTCTTTTCCTTTACCTGCACCACATAGCACCCATGAGCCAAAGCCCAGCAAGAAAACATAACATTATATGTAAACATCATCAAATGATTATCATTATCATCACACAGAGCTCATAGCTTTCAAACAGATGAGTGAATATCACTTGAGGTTCTGATAAACCATACTGAGTGACTGACAAGCAAGTCACCAATTCAAATGGAAGAGTGGCTGCTAGGTAAGCCACTAGCCTTCAACAGGTTCTGGTAAACCATACTGAGTGACTGACAAGCAAGTCACTAATTCAAATGGAAGAGTGGCTGCTAGGTAAGCCATTAGCCTTCAAGCGCTTATAATATTCATCGAACTTGAGGTCGGTCCGGCAATAATGCTCTTTGATTCATTCAATGCAGAAAGTTGATTAGATCTAATATTTATTGGCTTGCGTTAAACACGCTAAGACCGTCCTGACTAATGAGTCAGTGCAATGTGACTAGTGCCCAATACCACTGCCGAACCTGACTAATGAGTCAGCGCAATGTGACTAGTGCCCAATACCACTGCCGAACCTGACTAATAAGTCACAGCTTCACAGTTGATACTAGCACCTTTGCCAAATCTGACTAAGGAGTCAGTACCATGCACAAGTGAGCAACATTTGCTAAGTATTCCACATTCAATTCATGTCCACATTTATACAACCAACATGCCTCATGAATAACCATGCATGTCACATTTGGGGTGCAGTTTTCTTACCTCTGATTCAAGCTAGAATGAATAATAGAACGACCCTTGAGAACGATCAACCTTTTAGTCCTTTAGTGGTTACCTGGTCATAACCAATTATGGGATTCCATCAATACAATGAATAATAAAAGGTTCCCAAACCAAAACCTAGCCTCCGAGACATCAAACACTACTAAACCGGGTAGTAGGATCGACCCCGAGGCCTAAGGCTTGCATCCCCGAGCCAAAAAGCCATTTCTGGCCAAAAAGCCACTAAGGGTCGCGACCCTCCTTGGCCATGCCGCGGCCCGCCCCTCAAACAGAGATGCCTAACTTCAGCATCCCACAAGGGCCGCGACCCTCCCTGGCCATGCCGCGGCCCAACCTCCAGTTCAACCATAACCCCTGTTTTTCTTCCCTTGCGATTTCTCTTGGAACCAACCCTTCAAACCAAGTTTAAACACCACTCAAACCTCCAATACAACCCCTAAACTTGATCTATACCACTCCCTTAGAAAAACCCAAGATAAACCCCAATCAAAACTTTCATCAATTCCAACAATCCACCATAAAAACACAAGCTGAGAACTAACACCAAAACAGAGTAAACCAGTAAACCAATGGCTGGAATCTTACCTCAAACTCAGGTTTTGATGCTCTTCAATGGTGGAACACTCTCCCAAACTCCCAAGGTCTACTTCCCAAGCTTGAATCCTCAACAAGATCACCAAAAATCACAAAGAAAGTGGAAGAAGGAGAAGGTACGGGAAGCTCAAGAACTTGCTCTGTTTCTCTCATCAACTTATAGCATAAAGGAGTTTATATCAATCCTAGGGGTAAAAAGACCATTATACCCCTAGGTCATTTAAGGGTTTCTAAAGGCTCCCAAGGGCATATTTGTCCTTTCCAACCTATCTCGTTAATCATAATTAATGCTCTCCAATTCCCGCTATTCTCAATAATCTCAAATGCCAATAATTCATATCCTGTTACCCTCTAATACCCGGTAACGCTCTAATCATTAAAATCACCCCGAGACTCCTCCCAAGCCTCGAACTTAAACCTGTCATGACCAGACCGCTAATTAATAATCCAAGATCGTCTCATGCCGAATAGCTCGAACAATCCCACATTATAATGTGGTCTCAACATATATCAATGACATGCATACAAGTATACAATTATACCCTCAACGGGCCAAATCACCATCGCACCCCTATAATTAAAATGTGGACCCACATGCATGCATTTAACATCATATTATAACATAATTCACATATACATGCATAATATCATTTAATGGCTTAATTAAACAAGTATGGCCCTCCCGGCCTACTAATCCCGCCATTAAACCACATCGGAGAATTCGGGGCATTACACATGTCATATACTGGGTGCCGTTTTCTTACCTTTGATCCAAGCATAGGTTACCAATAAATAAGCCACAAGCACGATCATGTTTCCAAGCCCCTAGTGATAACCTAGTCACAACTGTAATATAAAACCTCATAAAAAAATGAGTAAATAAATACTTCCAAACCCAACCCAAGCCTCTGAGATGTCGAATCCTACTCAACTGGGTAGTAGGATAGATCCCAGGCCATTAGAGTTAAGTTCCCATGATTAAAAACCAAATCTAGGCAAAAATGCCCAAGCCGGTCCCGACTTGGCCTAATGAGTCGCGACTTGCCCCAAGTCAGAGTGCCCCTTTCCTGGGCACTAGGGCGAGCCGCGACTTGACCCATCTTGGGTCGCGACGCGCCCCCCAGGCTTCCTCCTCCTGGCTTTTGGCTTCATCCAAGTCGCGACTTGCTAGAACAAGGTTGCGACTTGACCACGAAACCAGCCATTTCCTCCGATTTTCCCCACTTAAATCCTTCCAAAAACCTACCCAAACATATCCAAATTCAAAAATCAAAGTTCCCAAACATCCTAATTATCCAATACCAATAAAACCCAAGCTTCAATTCATCCAAAAACTCATCAAAACATAAAATCCAATCAAAGCTTAAAAACTTAGAACTTAAAAATTGGATTACCTCTGATGAAGTTGTTTCCCAACTAAATCCTCCGACTAATAAGCTTCTAATCTTCCCTAGAATTGATATGCCTCAATCCTTGCTTGAATCTGAGTCCTAAAACTTAAGTTTCCTTTGAAAGTGTGGTTGGGTGTCGAAAAGGGAACGAGAGGAAGAGAGAACGTTCTGAACGTTAATTTATTATTCTGACAGATTACTTCAAGTTAAGTAACCTCAAGCAAATCATAATGATCGGGGACCCGAAAATGCCCCTGGGGATAAAATAGTCAAAATTCTCAGAATTTCCCCTTGATCTCACTAACTCCCAATTTATCATCATATATTTATTCCCATGACCCAATATCCTGGTAATGTGCTAAATACTCCTTGACTCACTCCTAGTCAAGTATGGATCCCGTTGTGACTTTCCCACTGGCTTGCCTCCTAGGATCGTCTCGTGCTGAGTAACCCAAGCATAACCAAATAATAATGAAGTACCACACACATACCACATATATGCCAAATATACCCATAACATGCAAAATTATGAAAATTTCCCAATTAAACAGAAATGGGCCCACATGCATATTTAATACACCTAAACATGCATATCAAGACATATTATGATATAACTCACATAATCACATAATGATACACATAAATATTACATAATCATATAATTTTAAAATTTGCCATCCTGGCCCCCTAATCAAGGCCCTAAGCCTTATTAGGAAATTTGGGTCGTTACACATGGGCTACCAGGAGATGACCCAAATAAGCATATGATAGAGTTTCACATAGTATGCTCTAGTATGAAGTCGACGTTAGTAACTGAAGAGGAGATAAAATTAAGAGCATTTCCATTTTCTTTGAAGGATTGTGCAAAAGAATGGCTCTATTACCCTCCTCCTAGAACTGTTAATACTTGGAATGAAATGAAGATAATGTTCTTGGAGCATTACTTCCCGAGTAAACTATAAAGTAATAAAATATATGATACTTTAATACACATCTAAATTTGAAAAGTTTCCCAACGGGAGTCAGGAATAAGAAATAAGATCATCTAAAGTTGGTAGTATAAGGAAGGAAATCTATGGCATTCGCCAACACACTGGGGAGTCATTATATGAGTTTTGAGAGAGATTTAAGAGGCTGTGTCCTAGCTGCCTCCACCACCAAATAAGTGAACAACTCTTGATCCAATACTTTTATGAAGGACTATTTCCATTGGACAGGAACATGATTGATGCAACAAGTGGGGGAGCACTGGTGGATAAGACTGCTGCAGTAGCTAGGAGTTTAATTTCTAATATGGCTGCCAACTCCCAAAAGTTTGAAGTTCATCACTAGGTTTTAGTTAAGGGAGTAAATGAGACAAACTCTAAAGTAAAGTAGCAGCTTGCATAGTTGACTAGTATGGTTCAACAAATGGCTTTAGGTCAGGAAGTGAGACCTTATGGCATATGTCAGTTGGTGGGGCATCCTACTGATGCTTGTCCCACTCTTCAAGAGGTACAAACTGAGCAAGTAAATGCCATTGGTGGGTTTCCTAGGAAGCCAAGAAAACAATATGATCCCTATTCAAATACTTATAATGAGGGATGGAAGGATCATCATAATTTAAGATATGGGAACCAACAACAACCAGCATCGACCAGACCACCAGGATTTAATTACCAACAAAGGCCTCAACAAGCCTATGTACCTTGTCATCAACAACATCCTACTGAAGTCCCACAAGATCTGGAACCATCAATATCAGACATGCTTAAAACTTTGGTGGCTTCCAATATACAAACTCAAGTAATTCTTCAGAGTACTCAAGCATCTCTCAAGAATTTGGAGAACACAATAGGACAATTGCTACATCTCTGAGCAAGCTTGAAACTCAAAATTCTAAATAATTACCTTTCCAGGCAAAGACGAACCCAGGAGCAAATGTAAGTGTGATAACACTGCAAATTGGTATACAAAATGAGCCACCCACACAACCTTCATCGCCAGCTCCAGTGCAAAATCAAGTAGTAGATAACTCCATCCATGATGAACCATCAATGCATAGAAAGTCACATAAACCAACTATGCCAACCGATGTCCATCGTCTGCCTTTTCCAAGCAGATTGAAAAATTTTAAGAAAGAGGAAGCTGACAAGGAAATTCTTTAGACTTTTCGCAAAGTTGAGGTAAGCATTCCATTACTTGATACTATTAAACAAGTGTCACCTTATGCTAAATTTTTGAAGGAGTTGTGCACAAATAAGAAGAAATTGAAGGGTGATGAAAAGATAAGTGTGGGGGAGAACGTCTCTGGTGTTCTCCAAAATAAGCTGCCACCAAAATGCAAGGATTCTGGAACCTTCAAAATTCCTTGTATGATTGGGAATAAAAGGATTGAGCAGTGTATGATAGATTTGGGAGCATCGATTAATGTCATGTCATATTCAACATATGCTTCTTTAAATCTTGTGCCACTAAAGGAGACATGAGTTATTATTCAACTGGTCGATCACACTAATGCTTATCATTTAGGGGTAGTTGAAGATGTGCTGGTGAAGGTTGATGGACTTGTCTTTCCAGCAGATTTCTATATAATTGAAATAAGGGATGCATCAATACCAATCTGACACCAGTTTTATTTGGGAGACCATTCTTGATGACAACAAATACAAAGCTGGATGTTAGAGCAGGAACGCTGACAATGGAATTTGATGGTGAAGTTATCAAATTCAATGTGTTTGATTCTCCTGGTAAGATCAAAGGGAACGAGAGTTTTTCTTACCCTTGTCTTTTATTTAGTATATGTCTTGAGGACAATGCTTAAAATAAGTGTTAGAGGGGGGGGGGGGGGGGGGGGGGGGGGGGGGGACTGTCTGTTTTATTTTTATTTGTCACTTCTGTAGTTGTTATTTATGTTTGTGTTGTTTAGATTTTTTTAGTATTTTTTAGGTTGTCATAAGCATGGTTGTGTTGAAAGTTGTACGTCAATGATAAAACTTCTAATAGAGATAAGAATATGTCTAGGAACTTGATGAATTCTGCATGAATTGTGTGCTTAACTCTTGTGTGGTTGTTACTTAAACTTGATCTTCGATTTTTAAACATAATGTGTACAATTAGATTTACCTTTCACTAGTATTTGGATATATTTATGTTTGCTATTACTTATATATGGTCTCAACCACTCTAGAAATCATTGATTAATTGTTTAAAGAAAAATCATAAGTATACATGATTAGGAAGATGATTAAGGCATGTTCTTTGGATCTTTTGACCCTTTCAATCTTACCTATGATATCTAATACCCTACTTTCCCATTTTTAAGCCATAATGACTAATCTTTTATTCTATGAATCCAATATCTAAACTTTTGCAGCTTGAAAGTTTTATCTCTTCTTGTGACCCATTACACCATAGTTTTATATGAATGTTTGATTTTGTGGGTTGGGTTATGTATTGTAAGAAGGGGAAGTTTGATATACTATTTCTCCCAATGAAGTTGAACTAAAAGAAAAAAAAAAGGAGAAGAGAAAAAAAAATTGTATTGAATAAAAGAGAAAAGTTTGGCAAAAGTATAAGTGTCGGGGAAATAGTAAGATCGATATGGAAAGAGGAAAAGTGAAAGGTTTTGTATTTTTGAATTGTATGGGAAATTGGTGGGAAGATCTAGAGAATAGAATGAATATAGGCTATGGTGTGATCTAAGCTTAAATATTCCTTTTTCATCTACTTTTAACATTAGCCTTACATTACAAGCTTTTAAAGACCTTTTGATTCTTAATTATGTGTGTTTATATTAGTGGAGAATAATTGGTTAATATATATGAAGTGGATGCTTTTCATTATAAATATTTTCTATACAAGAGACTTTGAAACATACATTGACATGTATAAATTTATTCGGGTGCATGTGATTTGGTAAATTTGATTGTGCATAATCATAAGAGATCAAGTTTAAGTGGTGACTGGGTATTAAGTTGAAATTGTGAGGAATGTGGAATTCGAATTTTTCCTATGACTTATTTGTTTGATCAATTTTTTACTGTAGTTTTTATTTTGTTTGCTCGAGGACAAGCAAATGTCAAGTGTGGGGGAATTTGATAAGTACCGAATTTGTCTATTTTTAATTCATTATTCTTCTATGAGTATGCACTTGATTATTTACTTATATATTTTTAATTAGTTTATTTTGTGTTTTTAGGATTTTGAAGACATTTGGATGAAAAAGAATGAATTTGGGATGTTTTACAAGCAATGGTTAAGCTCAGAATTACAAATCTGAAATTTCATACTTAATTTTGATAATTTTTTAATACTCTTTTGAAAATCTTTCAAGAAATAATTTTTTTAGATATTTTTCTTAGCATTCCATAGCTTTTGAATCGTTTAATTCTGAGCTATGTCGAAGAAGTTATGGTTAAAATATTGTCAGTGGTTGCAGTTGAAGAAACATGAAAAAATGAAGAAAAAAGTACGCGTGCTGAAAATGGTCACTGGCCGCGGCCACCAAGAATCACTAGCCGCAACCACCATAAACTCCTGGCCGCAGCCAAGGCACGTCCTTTTCCACGAACAGTCCCATGGCCGCGGCCACCAAGAATCACTAGTTGCGGCCTATGATATAATTTCTTCTTAAATTATTTTTAATGGGCTATAAAATGGGTTAGGGTTCACTATTAATACAACTTTGGATTGCGAATTTTAGAGGCTAGAGCATCAGAGGCGGAGAAAAGACATCAACATCTACATTCTTCAATCTAGTTTTTCTTTCTTCTCAAAACTCCTTTATTTTCATTGAATATTTATGTTTGTGAATATGAATGTGATTATGGAGTAGTTTTCTTTGTAGTTGAGGGTTATTTCAAAACCCTAGACATGAGATCTTGAATGCAATCATAAATTTTATTCATTTTATTTCCTTATATTAAATTGCTTCTATTTTTCTAATTTAATGTTATGAATATTGTGAGATCTTGTTAGGTGGCCACTAATTAGGGTTTTGCATTGTTCTACTATCATCTTAGGATTGTTATTCATCTAATAGTTTAGGATTCTAAGTAGAGTGATAAATTGCAACTAGGGTATTGTGACGGGTATTTTAATTGTGATGAAGAATAGAACCTAGGTTAAATGATTGTATGCTTAATGAATTTGTTGCCTCAATTAACTTGTTTCCATAGAGTGTAATGTTTTTACTAGGTTAAATACATCGCATGCTTAATGGGTTTATTGTTGAGTAAAAATGATTAATTAAGAGCGCTTAACTTTAATTAATTATAATATGGAAACTGGGATAATTAACTGCTTAAGTGTTATCTACTGGGTTAATAGTTTAATTGGGAATAGGGAATATTATTTGTGATTGTGGATAGATTGATTGTCGAAGGTGGGGAGTAATTCTTGACTATTTCTTTAATATCGTTTTAGCCTTAGTTATTTAATCTTTGATCATTATTTCATTTTATGTTTTCACTTTTTAAAACTAAAATCCATTTCTAATTTCAGTTTAGTTCTTATTTTGAATAATAATTTGATCATAGTCCTCATGGGTTCGACCCTTATTTATCGCTATAGTGAAGTAGCTGGTATAAGTGAGTGATAAAATAAACATTCAAATTTGATACAGTAAACGACACCCATCAGCGTCACCTGGCACCGGACAATGAATCACCTGCCAGGCGATATGTCGCCCTATACCAGGCAACACGTCGCCTGGTACTTCTCTCTCTAGGGTTTTGAAAGCCCAAGTGACGTATCACCGATGCCTCTGTAAAACATCTCCATGAGGTGTCTCAAAATACCTCCAAATGCTCCCAAACTTTTTGGGTACTCTTATATACTCCAAATAAATATTTTGGACCTAAAAGTTGTATTTAAAAATGCCTATACTCAAAGTCAACTTTCACATGTTGACTTTTGTAAAATCGTTATTTTTTTAGCACCTATTCGTGCCTAAACATTTCCACCATGTATTTAACAATTCTCAACAAAAAGGACACCTCAGGGGCTTGTCCAAAGTGCTAGGAGTGGAAGTTGGGACAGAAGCCATCAATCTCAATGGACTACTAACCAAAACTCTTTGATTCAATAATCATATCTCTTAATCTCATGATTATTCCACTATAATTATAAGACTAAACTCTTGAGAATTAAAGACATATATTTACTGAGTACTTTATTGTAACCATAAAGTGTCAATTGATATAATCATTGTTAAGATTAATGCCCTAAAAGCACGTAAAGACATTTTATTGATTTTAAATCAAAGTACAATTTTATTATATTTGCATATTATAATTATTGTTTAAATTAATTATGTAATAATATCAAGAAAATTCCCTATTCATTCATAAGAATATGATATTGTATTAGTATGAGAGAATTAAGATCATATATAATGAATAGAATAGTCAGTAACATCTTCAAGTAAAGAATCTTTAATGAATGGTTACTAGTACGGTTTGCTAAGCATACGAGATGCAAGTAATCTAGATTCAGATTACTGATGTGGATATGCATCTTAGTAAAGGTGATGTATGTAATAGAGATTATATATGACAGGATCAATGATAATTAATTATCTTTATAAAATTGTCGTTTGATCAAAGATTTAATTTTTGTCATAATAGAAGATCATTTGTAGATCAGTCTAAATCCTGAATATTCATGATGTAACGCCCTACTACCTTAGAGTCGTTACTGAGTGAGTTTAAAATGTGCAATTAACTCACTAATCGAGGTTTTAGGACAAAAGTGTAATTAAATCGTAATCAGAGTCATAAACTTGAGAATAAACCTTTCATTGAAAATTATAAAACGTTTAACATTTGGGATCCCAAAAACATTGTTTAGAAATATGTACAACTCAAAATATAACCAGAGTCGACTAAACGACAAAATTTAAGTTTAGTACAATCACCCCCCAAAAGCACCCCTGGTCGTGGCAGCCAGGTAGACTAGACATGTACGCACCGCTCGTCACGCTCACCATACTCAAGGCTGATCGACTTTCCCCTTGCCTTTACATGCACCATAGAGCACCTGTGAGTCGAAGCCCAGCAAGAAAACCCTCACAAGCAAATAATATATGCACATCAAACACTTAACATAAAATCAAGCCTTCATCAGGCTATACACATACGACCATGTCGTCCCAGGCGCTTTACTAGGCCCTGGGTACACGGTCTATACCGTAAGGATATCCCAGGTATCCCTTGGGGTCTCACCCTGGCAACTCGCACTCCGCGTGCTAAACGCTGCTCCCGGCCCCTTGCCGTTCTCAGCCTTCGCCGTTCCCAGCCTTTTTCGTTCTCGGCCATCGTCGTTCCATCATTTATATACACACATAATATAACTTAACAGATATTTAAACACATATAAATGCAATCAAAGGGCCACGCCCTGCAACACCGTTATATAGGGTCGAGCCCTGCAACTTAATCATATAGGGCTGAGCCCTGCAACATAAGCTCTATGGGAACAGTAGTTTTCTTACCTGTGTCCCGAGCTTTCCAAGCACCGATGTCCCGAGCATAGTTCCCTAGTCCGAGCCTCGCCGAAACCCTAGTCACAACGCATTAACAATTTCCACCCATCAAGTTCTAATCCATTTAATAGCTTTGGATCATAATTCTAATCTTCGGAACGTTGAATTCTATCAATCCGGGTGATAGAATCCATCCCAAGCCTTAACTATTGAATTCCCGAGCCTAAAACTCTTAAAAATCCAGAAATGCACTGAGCGTCGCGGCCCTAAGCTCAACCAGAGGCGCAGCCTCTTTTCTGCCAACACACGTCGCGGCCCTACTATAGGGCGCCGCGGCGTGCCCCTTCTATCAGGCCGCACCATTGTTCTAAAGGGCCGCGGCCCGACCCTTCGAACCCAGTAAATTCCTCCATTTTCTCTCCTAAAACCAAGCCAATTATCCATAAAAGTCAGCCTAACAATCCAAACATTCATCGCATAAGTTCTAACACAGCCTTAGCATCAAAACCTAACAGAAACTAGCCTCAAAGCTCAACCAAACACTCAAGAGTAATTCACCACTTACTCACATGCAAACTCTGAAAATACCAGCAGCTATTCAGTACATTTTACTAAGATTAAAGCTTACCTTGAACTGAGTTAGATCCCTGGATTAATTCCCTAAGTTCCAAGCCTCTAGCTCCCAAAATCCCAGCTCCACTTCTTAGTCTTTGGTTTGATTTCACCAAGAGTTCTCCCAAGCTTCCAATGGAGAGAAAATCTTCAAAAGAGAGGTGAAGGAAGAGATAGGGTCGATTTAGAGAAATCTGGGGGTAAACAAATATTTTGTTTTATTTAACTTAAGTCTATAAGGTTACCTCAAGGCTCGGGGTGCCAAAAACGTCCCCGAGGGCAAAATGGTAAATTTCCCCAATACTCCCTCCTAGGCATTCTAACCTCGAATATATCTCCAAATATTTACTTCTATAACCCGATAACCCCATAATATGTCTAATATCTTAAATACCCCTCGAAACGCCCCGAGTCGGGTTTTCGACCCGTTGTGACTTTCTAGCTAACCGCTCCCTAGGACTGTCTCGGATCGTGCAACACAGATATATCGCAGGTATATCACAATTATCACATTTATGCCCTCAACGGGCTAAAATTACAATCATGCCCCTAATAGCCAAACGGGGCCCACATGCATATTTAATTCACCTAAACATGCATCACTAATTACATATTCACATATTATAACAATAATTCACTTATTGCCCTCCAGGCACGCTAATCAAGGCCCTAAGCCTTATTAGCAAATTTGGGTCGTTACACATGAACTCCTATTTATGTTTATTGGATCTTTTGATTCACTCGTTAAGGTCTCTTAGAATAATGAGGCTAGTGACTTTTGTTTTGGAGATTCAATATCATAGATGACTGAGAACATAAATTACAATAATAAAATCCATGCTTTCCTAACAGATCGAATATTGGTTCCCTTAAGGGTTGATTTTGGAACTGAATAGTTATTGAGATCAAATCTATAATTAGATTATAGATTAATTATTCGCTAGTGAATTAATGGTACTTAAGGATCAAGAGCTAATTAGAAGGGTAAAACAGTAATTTTGACCAACTATAATTAACGAACCAATAATGGAGGACAAAACTACATATATTGATTATATCAATGGACTACTAGAGAAAACTATGTAAATATTATTCTATAAATACTTAGAGTGCAATTCCATATTCATAGTGGAGTAATCATGGAATTAATAAATAAGATTATTAGATTAAAGAGTTTAATTAATAATCTGGTTTATTGAAGCTTCATATTATAGGTCCATGGTCCCCAGATCACTTTTGTCCTACACTGTCAAGGGTAGGAATGTCAAAAGAAATATTTATAAAGAGAAATGACTAAATTGCAAAGGAATTAATTTTCTAGGGCAGGGAAATAATTATTTGCTAATTATGGATAATTGATTAATTGTGAATTAATTAATTATTTAACTATATAATTTTTATTTTGAAAAACTATAGGTTAAAATTAATATTGATCTTATTTGGATTAATATAAAGAGAAAGAATAATAAATATCTTATTTATAATATGATATTTATTTATTTAATTTAAAACTGATATTTTAAGTAAAGTTAATTTTAAATTAACTGATATTTATGTTGGGATAAATATATTGTCTTAAAAGTTGATTAAATAAACAAATGAGAAAATTAGGGCAACCCTAATAGGGCTCGGTGACACACATTGTACAATACAGTGTGTGGCACCTAGCATTAGGGATTTTTATCCCTGGGATTTGAATTTTAAATTTCAAATAAGTTTGTTTAATCAGATATTTAATTATTCCTTTTAAAAATGATTTAAATAAATAATTAAATGAAAATATCTAATCAATTTTTAATTTGAATTATATTTTAATTAAATAAAGATTATTTAATTAGATTAAATTATAATTACCCAACTACTCTAGACTTTGGACCATTAACGAAAACTATCCATAGACACTAATCCTTAATAAAACTTACAAGTGAAATGATCATAACTTTATTAAAAACTTGTAAAAATAAATGTTAAACTTACATAAAATTTAAAGTAGGATATGGGATCCCATTGTTTTAAAATCAAAACATAATATAATTGTAATTAAAAGGGATTACATAATAAAGTGCGGAAAAATACACATAAAACCATAAGTAAAGAAACTTCATCCTCGAATCGAACTCTCGACCCTTCGATTCCATTCCGCCTCAATACACATGCCCAAACTACCAAGAACCTTTTCCGCCATCAAATCTATTTTCCTACACATATAAACATAAAAAGAGTGAGCCTAATGCCCAGCAAGGAAAATCTAACACATAAACCATATACATCAATTTCATAATGTAACATAAAACATATCATAACACATATGTCACATACATACTATAATGGCCATTATTACTTGGGGTCCCATAAACTAAACAAGACATATGCCCATTAGATTAGTGGGGCTTGCTAGCTAAGCAAGTCATATGCCCATAATTTATTGGGGCTTGTTAGTTGTACGGGTCATATGCCCAAGTCTACAGTTATACATATTATAGCATATTACATAACACATAATCATAAGATAACATTTATCATAACATGTAAATCATATAACACATAAATCCTATCCTATTTTCCTTACCAAAAATACCGGGATATGAGAACAGTTTTGGGACTTTGGAACACTCCTAAAAACCATAAATGGAAGGGTGAGTATACTAAAGAGAATGAGATGAAAAGAATGGAAGAACTATACCATTAAGAATATACTTACCAAAAACCTTATGTTCAAGATCTTAGATTTCCTATCCAAGAATAAAGAATAAAGTTAGGGTGCTGAATAGAAAACTACAAGAACTTAAAGAGAAATAATACCAAATGAGCTAGAGTTTGGAATACCTTGAATGCTTCTATGACCAATCTAAACCTTGAACCGAAATGTGCTATAAACCTTACTTCCCATGTGTTTGGTAAGCTTATAATGATCAAGCTTATAATCCCCAACCCAAGTGTTTACACTCTCACAATAACCTAGCAACTTGTAGCCTCTGAACTTAGTTTGATGAATGAATAAATGGCTGGGTACTAGGTCCTATTTATAGAGTTTATGAATGAAAAGATCTTCATTTAACTTGAATAAAAATAATGGTTTTTTAAGTG
Source organism: Humulus lupulus (assembly GCF_963169125.1). NCBI lineage: Eukaryota > Viridiplantae > Streptophyta > Magnoliopsida > Rosales > Cannabaceae > Humulus > Humulus lupulus. Next base: position 33,795,624 of record NC_084802.1, on the reverse strand, counting down.
AAAAATATTTGAATTATCGTTCAGCAGAGGCTGAAGACTCGTTCAGAAAGATGCTGGACTTATCAAGAGGTTAAAGATTTGAATTGAGAACATTTTCAAAAACTTTCAAAATGCACTGAAGGAGGCGATATATCACCTGGGCCAGCATGCCCGAGGCAATCGTGCGAAGTTTCGTGTTTTTCATATCCCCGTACTGCGATATATCAGCATACGCTGAATATTTAAACACGAAATTACACAATTTTAGCTTAATTTGAATTGAGTAAACAGCCTTGACTAAGTCCCCTAACGTTTTCAAAGCTGCTGATAGACCCTAGGGTATTCAAATATTATTCTTAATAAACTTATTCCTCAAAAATACTTAATTATCATTAAACATACACATGACAAGTGTTACTTTCTTATTGGGTCTATCTAAACCTTATAATATAATATTTATCACCACCAATATCAGTCATATTAATCAGACCTTAGGTTAAAATTAATATTCTTAAACTATAGGTTAAACTTAGAAAATCTACAAGTGTTACTATGAGTGTCCAAATAAATCCCGGTCTAAACCAAAGTCCACAGTCATAAAAATACTACTACTATTACTATTATACTACTATCTAACTAGCTAAGTAAAGTTCTTGGACTCTACATAAATATATTTATAAGTCTAATAGTACGTAATTTTCAAGATAATGAATTATTATTTTGAATAATAAAAATACAGACTCTATCTCTAAAGCGATAGTTTTCTCTAAATCTAAAAACTATTATAAACCTTCTCTCTGTAAAAAATTATCTAGATCTTATATGTTGAGTACATCTAGGGAGTCACATAAATCAAAATTTTGAATCCTACATGCCCATACACGTCCTTGTGTGTTTGAGGATTGGTCTGGAAGATCAGGGTGTGAGATCTCAGAACACTGGAAAGGAAGATCATTGATTTATACAAAAAGACTCAAGGACACTTGATAGGCTACAAGAGGTAATCCTTGATCTATTTGTATGTGATTTAATATTTATATATGTGTATGATCCTGGTTGGTATTAATATTTTTTTAAATGGGTCCATATATTCCGTTGCGTACCTTTGATTTGATCATTTAATACAAACACATATAATATTATTATAATAATAATAATAAACAAACAATATAAGCAAAAATTAATTTTAATTATTTATTTCATAAAACATTATTCAAAACATATGCTTTAAAGGGCACTAAGCCCAACACAATAACCAGCTCTCAGTGGCATAGGCTTCCCCTCCGGTGGAATCAGTTCAAGAAAGAATCAATTAACCAAGTCGAGGAAGCGTTCAGGCTCCTTCGAGAAGGGGAAAACAAGGATAGGGCTTATGACTCAGATGAGGAGCTCAACCCCTTTGCTTCACATATTTCGAGCACGCCTTTCCCCAATGGATTCAAGATACCTCACGTGCCACCTTACGATGGGACTACTGACCCAAGTAGCCACCTAAGCACCTTCAATACATTAATGAGGGCTAGCAATGTCGGGTACAAGCTCAGATGCATGCTTTTTCGACCACACTTACTGGAACAACAAATAGTTGGTTTGAAAAACTTCGAAGACAATCGATCTCGTCATGGGAACAATTCCAAGCTGTGAAAAACATCAAGCCCGAGGCCTCTTCCTTGACAAATATAAGGCAGTAGCCAGGAGAATCGTGAGAGAGTTACCAGTCGAGGTTTAATATAGTTGCAGAACCTTCAGTACACAATTCTTCTAAGAAAAAGAAGAATGAAAGAAATAACCCCGAGGTAAACAAGGGTAAAAAGAAGAAAGGAGATAAATATTTCTCCATATACACCGTGTATACTGCAGACACTCGAGAGAACATATTTGTCGCAAATGAAAATCAAGTCCCATTTAGATGACCTGAAGGAATGCGACATCAACGCAGCAAGAAGGATTCGAGTAAATTCTGCAGATTCCACAGAGACATAGATCATACAACTTAAAGAATGCAAAAAATTGAAAGATAAAATCAAATGACTAATCTCGAGGGGTTACCTTAGACACTATGTCCGAAACTGAAATCAAGCCCAAGCTCCACCTAATCAAAGCCTATATTTTTGTACAAAGTTAATATAAACTAAAAGTACCATTGACTTTGGTCAATTTGTATGCAATTTAGAAATTAATAAAAAATTATAAAAAAAAAAGAAAAAAATTTATGAAGAACATAATTTTGAAAAAACAAAACAAAACAAAAAAGTAAGATTGTATAAATATTGTGATCATAGATATAGCTTATTAGTATAATATCACTATTCGCAAGGAGGAGATGACAAGATCGAGTCACCATTCATAATTTAAAAGAAAAAATGGTATAATATCATAATTTTTTTTTTACATATTTATGAAAAAATTCCTAAAAAAAGCAATATATAAGTTGAGATATTCTAGCAAAAAAAAATCCTTGTAATAAAATCATATATGTGCGTAGAAGCCGCTGAGAAGATGCTGCCAAATGTAGGAGGGGAAGTAAATCGTAAAACTTATTTATTAGATTATTGGTACACTATTGGTCATAAAGAAAGGTTGTAATTGTATAGAATAGAATATAGAGTACTGTGAAGAATTGTGATGGAAAGGATTCTTCTGACTTTTCTGCCCTTTTCAAATCAAATCAAAATAAAAAAAAAAAGGCGCGTGAGCTTTCCCAAAGAAAAGAAGTAGCGTTTAAGCAACGCGGCGCATCCCTCCTTACAATTTAATACTAATATTTAGGTGAATTATTCCGAAACTTTCAGAAAAAATAAAAGAAAAGAAAGTGCGGAGAAATTGTCATTGCGAGATTACAGAGGGAACAGAACACAAATCTCCTGCCCATGCCCATGCACAATCCACCCTAATCCTATCCCATCCCCGTAACCCCAGGTAATATATATATATACGTATTAAGCCTTTCAATTTTTCATAATTATTTTCTTTCTCTTCCTTCCAAAAATCCATAGTTGACTTTGGTTTCAACCTCTATAAGGTTCTCTTTTCTGAGTTTTGATCTGCGATCAAATAATTTGATACGATGTCAAAGGACGACCATAACCCTTACGATGACCGAGACAGAGGGCTTTTCTCTCATCTCGCCGGTGCATACTATCCCCAGCACCATTCCGGATCTTACCCTCCTCCACCCTCTGCATATCCACCGCCGCCACAAGCCTACCCTCCTCCTCCCGGGTACCCACCTGCCGGATACCCTCCTCCGCCTCCTCATGCCGCATACCCACCGCACTATCCTCCCCCTGGTGGATACCATCCCGCCGCTTATCCTCCTCCTGCTCCTTATCCATATCCTGCACCAGGTCTCTTCTTTCTTCTCAATTCTTTTGTTCATATGCATGTTAATCATTCTTGATAGTTTTCTTGGAGAATTCTGTTTCACTACATATCGTAATTGCTAATGTATATATGTGATGAATACTACAGGGCACCACCACAGCGGTCACAGCGGACCTGGTATGGCACCCATGCTGGCTGGAGGTCTGACGGCTGCAGCGGCTGCTTACGGGGCACACCGCCTTTCGCATGGCCACATGGGTTACCATGGGGGCTACCATGGGGGTTACCATCACGGTAAGTTCAAGCATGGTAAGTTCGGGAAGCGCTGGAAGCATGGTGGGTTTGGGAAGCATGGTGGGTTTGGCAAGTTCAAGAGATGGAAGTGATTTATGGGCTGCCATGGCCGATTCGCCTTTGCTTCTTTAATAAATACAAGGACAAGAAGAAGACTGCATTATCAACCATTATTTCGTTTGTTGCTTGTTTTCTCTACTATTACTACTAAGAGATCTATGGTACTTACTATGATTTGTGTGGCTTTTACTTATTAGCTCTTTTATGATATCACAGCACACGTGCATATATTATATACTGGTTTTATTATGAAAGACTTTGATTGTTTAAGTATTAGGGTCCTGTTTTGTGTTAAAATGAATTACCTTAGGATTACTGACATTGATTTAGTAGTAATTCATTGTTACTCTTACATGTATAAAAGTGTCATTTTGGTTCATTTTTATTGGATTTTGATACGTGAATGCAAGTTTTATATAAGTTAGGAGTCTTTCTCAAAAGATGTTTCTATAAGAAATGTCTTTCTCTGTTTTCTTACGAGTTTATATTTGTCTTTTTACTCTTCTCTTATTATTGATTTCCGTCCCCAATGAAGAGTTGAGTTATGAGAATTGTCATTCCATTCCACATATAGTATAGGCATATATATTCAAAAGACTAAGCGAGAAGGAAACTCTCAATTTTGAAATTTTGGAGTTTCAGTCAAATACTTGTTCATTAAGATCTCCATATTTGCGTGTGGATGGTTTCTTTTTGAAATAGCCAAAGTGTTTTATCAATATGAATTTCATTATGTTACAATCCAACTAAGTCTAACCAACTGTAATTGTGGTGGCAAGTCCAAAGATCGAATCTCACTAACCGCAATGATGTTGAAAGATTATCTCTTTTGTGGGTCCTCCTTTCTTAGGTGGATGACCCCTAGTGCTAATAATATCCTTGAATAATTATGAAAAAAGTATAGGGCATGGTTGTTCTTCCATCTCATACGTGGTCTCAATAGATTTCTAAAATTAGCTCTTAGTTGTGGCCACCGATTCTCTCATCTTTAGAGAGAAAACAATTGGATTGGGTTGGTGAGTTTTGAAATAAAGTGAGCAAAGGTTTCATAGTTAAATCAATTTTAGAGTTTTGAACATAAAATTAGCTAAATAATGTTTAGGAAGTTAAGCTAGTACCAAGATCTCTCCTATTAGTTCACGTCAATTAAACCTTAACCAATGATCAGGTCACTGAAAAAAAATAAGGTAGCGGTTTTTTCCTTTCTAATTATTGATCTTTCCGTATTTTCACTTAAAATTGTTGTGTTAGAAACATATCCTTTCTTGTATTCTGGCTCTATATTTTCTAGTCTTGTGCCTAAAGAGTTTGAATGTTCTGCTTTTAGCATATTTGGTCTCCTATGCAGGAATGAAAATTTTCTCCACGGAACGGGCCCCCTTGAGGACCCGCCCCTCATGAAGCGGGGATTCCCTACCGCTTATGGTGCATTGACAAACATTAAAGAGCAGTTTGTTATTAAAACAAAACTCAAGCGTAAAGAAAATTGCATCTACACTTGGACATGCTTATTTCATCTTATACCAATTAGTTTTAAATTGAACTCTCATTCTTTTCTTAAATAGAACTCGCACGCTCACTAAAGTGTAATCAGAATCGGGATAAATTAATGGGAATAAAATATGGAAGAATTAGAATCATTTATGTTCTTTACATCATCAGAAAAAGTAATGGAAATGCTTAAATTGACTAAATTATTAAAAATACATAGTAATTATTTTATGAAATATACTTTCAAATGACAAAATTGTATTTTAATTTTTTATTTATAAAAAATAAAATTTTAAAAATAGAAGTCATTATTCTCAATGGCATTCCTTAGATAATTGAGGGAAGAAGTATTCTCATTCTTTTCTCCATTATCCAATCAAGTTCTCCTATTCCTTATTTTAATAAACATATAAATGAGAATCATTACCACACAAATAATTCTCATTGACATTTAGTAAACATGGCATAGTGCATGTCGTGCTTAACTAGTGCTCATAGTTTTTGTGCCATGTTTGTCCCATGCTCATATTTTTGGTGTCGTATCGTGCTTATGCGTCCTAGACTCATGTTGGGTTAAAAATTCATGTCCACATTTAAAACTTTATTCCTAAATGGTTGTTCTTTCTTCATTGTAATGTGGTGTCAAGAGACAAGGATAAACTTTTGCTACACTAGACTCTTGACCTCCAATTGAGAGATTTAGATTGCGCATTATCATGGTGGTTTTTTTAACTTGTTTCAAACAATGTGTCTAACCACAATTTTTTTGACTAGCTTTGTGACACTCATATAAATATATATTTATTTCCATAAATTTCTTGAGTTGTCCAGCTAGGATTCTCAAATATCAACTTCAGCCCTATGATGTATAAGATCGTTCATCCTAAATGTGAGAGAGTTTATTAGAGTCCTACATATAAACAAAGGTCTTTTCTGGTATACACGATTACAACCTAAAAATTACTTTTATACAATTATACGCGTATTTTTACATTTCTTCGACAGCAAACTATTTTTTTTCTTTAAAAAATACGACTTGGTCGTAAACATTCTCTTGCAAAGGGAAGAGCTTCTCCTTCGTGTATCACCCACGGTAGGGAGCTTCAAGCAACGAAAAAACTCAATGGATGTCTGTAGTGGACAAAATCTGTATACATATTAAAAAGTCCAATAAGTCAGTCGGACCAGCCAGCCAGGCCCAATAAGCTAGCTAGACTAGTCAGTCAAGTCCAACCCAACATAAACGGGCTCACATATACTGAATGATCCAACCAAATGGTCAGTCCATACTTGAACCCAAATCTGGATACACTCAATCAGCCGGGGACTTTGAAACGGTCAAGATAACCACTTGGAGCGAGTTAGACGAATTAGGAGGGCGGAAGACCAATTGTAGGGAAAACCACTATTAGGAAGACCTAAGGGGAGAGTAGCAGATCATGACGAACACACCCATTATTCTCTATAACTGACACTATTCTCTTGAAGTGATCCAGCCAAGCGAGTCGAATAAGTCAGTCTGCCTAGACCTAACTGGACCTGACCGAACCTGACCCGATCGTCAAGTTCTGCCATCGCCCTGGCCATTATTCTACCCATCCATTCATCTTTACTTACATTATTGTTTTACTACTTTCGATTAACTGTTACTATAATCGGACTGACTTGAGCATCAGAGTCCCTTTGGTTGACACCCCACCGATGCTCCCAATTGAACGCTTGTCTCTCTCTTTATTCTTGACAGTTTGTTGGTGTTCGTTTAATCAATTGTAGGAAATTAATTCTACAATTTGGCACCCACCGTGAGGCCCTAACAATTAGACAATTGACAAAAGATCTAAGAGTTCGTTCGGAGAACCATGTCAGACGTGACTGAGATACCCGATCTGGCCGCCCAACTCGCTGCCCTTGTCGCCCAAATGAATGAAGAACGCGAGAAAATAAGGATGCGTGAAGCTGATAATGCTGACCTGCTCATTCGAATGGAGGCCATGTCCTCTCAAGCTATCGAGATTCAACCATCCCGCTTTCGAGGCCCAATCAGCCCGATGCAACCTTTGGGTGACCTCAGCCCTATCTCTAACAATGATGGACTGAGTCAGATAGTTCCATCATCCTTAGTAAGGAATTATCAAACTCCACCCACCATGCCTAACATATAGAATTATATTGTTAATGCAGGTGAACAGGTAACCATGACTGAACATGGACATTCATTTGTGCTCGGACCACATCAGACTACAGGAGTCAGCCAGCCAGCCTCGGCAGCTGGACATCAGCAGGTTCCAGGAGCCAATCAGCCAACCACTAGACCCGGACAACAGCAGGTTCCAGGTGCCAGTCAGCTTGCCATTGGCGCCAGCCGGACCATCACTGGAGCTAGTCAGAGTATACTTGAGAAGCAGATGATCAGATTGAATCACCCAGTCGTGAGCGAGCCAGCCCGCCATACCACCATCAACTCACTTCCGATCCAAGATCCTGAATTGGCTCGTAAATTGGCCGAGATGGAAGCACTCATCCAGCAGATTCCTGGAATGCTAGCTTTAATTAAAAAGAGTGTAGCAAGCTGCTACGCTGAATCACCTTTCGTCAATGACATATCCATGGTCAAGATGCCAAAGAAGTTCAGTTTCCCCCACATGAAGATGTTTGATGAAACGTCTAACCCCAAAGACCATATCACTTAGTACAGACATAGAATGTTAACCATTGCCATCCCACGCGACACGAGGGAAGCATGCATTTGTAAGGGGTCTGGTTCTAGTCTGATTGGACCAGCCCTCCAGTGGTATACTAATTTACCTAATAATTTTATTTTTACTTTTGCACAATTGACTATCACTTTTGTTGAGCAGTTTGCTAGTAGCAAGAAGCTTGAAAAGTTTGCTTACATCATAGTTCAATGATGGAGTGAGTGATTAGTGGTGAAAAATACACATTTATTGATTTTAATAGTCAAAATAAATTAAGTTTTAATTAATATTTTCATGGAATTAATATGATTTATTTTATAAATGAAAATATTTGATTATGATTTAATTTATTGTTAATTTTTAGGAAATAAATTGCATTTGAACACTAGCAAAAAGAGAAGAGAAAGAATGAGTTAAAACTGAAAAAAGAAAGGAAGAAAATGATATTTTGTTGAAGAAATGAAGCTCAGGCCTGTTTGGCCCAAGAACCAATTTCCCAGGCCCGCCAGCTTACTCTTCTCCCAGCTGCCAGCTGTTCACGCCCCAGCACGCCACGCGTCCGAGCTCCTTGTTGCGCCAGCTGTCAGCTGCCTAGCAGCCAAGCTCCTTCAACTTCCTTCAGCAACTCGCTCCAACGACCCAAAGCAAAGCTCTCCTTCAACGTGGTTGAAACAACTCCAGCCGCCCAAGTAGCCCAGCTCTCCCAAGGCCCAGCCAAAGCCCAAACCCAGCCTCCCATGCCCACCACCCCAAACGAAGGCCCAAATCGCAGCAGCCCAATCCGAAGCACTCCAGCCCATCTGCCTTCCCCTCTCCCAGCCACTGCCGCGTGGCACATTTTTATTAGCTGGAAATGGGGCAAAACCCAATTCTGCCACCAGCCACTTTCAACCCATATTTTGTGGGTATTGAGCCTTGCAAAATTGCCATTTTGAGCTTTAAGGCTCGTCTTTTTTGGTGTTTTTGAAAAAGGGCATATTGACCATACACCAAAATAACTAGGTTAATATTTATAATAAGATTTGATTTTTCAAAATCATATTTTATTATTAATATTTCATATTTATTTTGTATATCCCAAATTATTGTTTATTTTTTTTTAGTCATTTTCTCCCTCTATAAATAGGGACTCATTCTTCACATTTTGTATGTAATTTTTAGGTAGCAAAACTCTACCAAATTTTAGTCTCAATTCTCATATTTTCTCTCTAGAATTTCATGAGAATGTCTTGCATAATAGGCTAACTGTAACGACCCAAATTCACTAATGAGGCTTAAGGGCCTTGATTAGTGTGCCGGGAGGGCATGATGGGAATTATGTATGATTATTATGATAAAGATGTATGATTATGATTTTAAGCATGCTATATGAATGTGTGAATTATGTTATGTGATAACTATGATGTGTGAATCGTACCACGTGGGTGCTGTGATACCAATGTGATGCACGTGCCGAGACGGTCCTAGAAGGCTAGATATTGGTAACTAGTAACTTGGTAACCTGTGTAACTATTAGTAACCTTAGAGAGTAACAAGTTTTATGGGGAAAGTGGTAGAATTGCAAAGCTGGTGAAAAGACAAGTGTACCCTTGAGGTTTAGTTAGAAAAGGATATTTGGGGAAGGTTAAGAAGGTCTTTTGGCAGTGATATAGAAGTCTTTGGCTGAGGGAAAAGGATATGTACGATTTATTTAAGCTAAGTATAACTGAAGTTAAGTCTTGGAAGGCTAGAAAGGGCAAGAAGGAAAGGGGGAATCAAGAACCTAAGAAGCAAAGTGGGAGAGGAACTGAACTAAGTTCTTTGAGGCTAGTGAAGGGCTTAAGGGTGTGGAATCAAGCATATATCAAGGTTTATACTGAGGTAAGGGATTGATCTCTGTTCTGTTAAGTTCTGAATTTGGTTTTTGAAACAATTGAGAGATAGCCATGGTTTTCTTGTGTGGAATTCAGCTGGTTTGTTAAGGTGGAATTTAGCTCAAGCTTGGATTGGAGGAAGCTCAAGTCGAATTCCTGATTAGGGTAAGGATATTAAGTATGTTTGCAATTTCATAGCTGTTATGGTTTAAGGATTTAGGGGATTGGTTTGTACTTTTCTCAAGTTTCAGTTTAAGTGTTAGAGTTTGAATTTAGGTATGAATTCTGTGGGTGATTGTGTAGTTGAGCTGGGTTATAGTGTTTATAAGTTGCTGGTTGGTCTATGTGGGGTTTCAAATAGGTTTTGGGGCTTGGGTATGAAGTTGGGGTGATTTGGAGTGAGTTAGGCTCGGGAAAAACGCGAAGGAAAACCCAGAATTCTGGGTCTGCGATGGTGTGCCGCGGCACAACTTTTTCGTGCCGCGGCGTGGGGGTCTCTGATGTTGGGTGCCGCAGCACAAGGAAAGTGGTGCCGCGGCACAAGGCTAATTTCAGGATGTTACTTTTGACAATTTTAGGCCTTTGCTCCGGGGGTTCGGGGGATGTCTCCGGGGTGTTGTTCTAAGGTTTTGGGGGTTCCGAGAGTGTGGGTTAGGTTCCGGGAAGGTAGTCTTGGATTGTTTAATGACAAAGAATATTATATTTGTGTTGTGATTAGGACTCTGGAGAGTCTCGGGGTAGAGGACCGTGCTTGCGGCTACGTGGCATCGAAAACCAGTGAATTGAAAGGTAAGAACACTGCACCCGAATGTATGGTTGTGAATGGGACTAAGTGCTCCCGAGAGGTGTATTGTGTCATCGTTGGTATTATACCAAGGGACACGTATAAGCGGTCTAAGAGTACCGTTCATGAATTTAGCGCATGGGGCGCGAATTGGCCACTGGGAGCCAGAAATAATAGGATAACAGAGGGAGCAGCCTGTGAGCGTTAGCCCTGGTTATCGTCTGTGCATTGTGTATTATGAGCTGAGATGCTTAGTATATGAAATACTTGACTATTGATATGCTTGAGTTTATGAGATGCTATATGAGTAATTGACTTGTTTGCTAGTTGTTCATGCTCTGTTATTACTGTGTTTTCTTGCTGGGTCTTGGCTCACGGGTGCTTCGTGGTGCAGGTAAGGGCAAGGGCAAGCTGGACCAGGCCTGAGGTGGAGAGCTCCGAGGTGAAATGTACATAGCCAGCCGTTCGATCATCATGATCGAGGAGTGTGTCAGGACAGAGATTACCTAACTGCTCATTTTGCCTTAGTATGGCTGTTAATGTATTTAAACCTTGTAAATTTTGTAAATGACTTTTAAACTGTCATTTTTGGGATCCCATGTAACGAAACAATGTTTTGTAATGAAAATGTAACTTTTGAGACCAAAAAACTTTTAACCCTAGTTCCTTTACTGTTTCAGTAACACGTTTTTACTTTAATGACTTGCTTAGCAAGTCTGGCACTTTATAAACACACAGTGTAGCGGTCTTGGCTATCCAGGGCGTTACAACTTGGTATCAGAGCGTCCTAGGTTTATGGGTCCTGAAGACTGGCTGGGTATGTACATTCGCTGCGGGAGACAAGCTCAACTCAGGGTTTGGTAATTGTATATGCATGATTATGTGTTTAAATGATTTGAGTGAGATATGAATGTTGATATCTGTCTGATGAATAGGGAGCATGAGATTCTGATAGGGCCTGGCCCTGGACTATTGCATGATATTATTGAGGCGTGCTTATGAGCATTGCTGTGCATGTGGGTGAATATCTGGATAAATTGCTATACTTGTTTGCTTGTGAGTGATTGGAGTTTTGGTGGTGGATTTTGGAGAGATTATTACCCTGTCGTCTTAGCCTAATTGTCGAGTCGTTGTTTGCAGATTGACTTGAATAGCTATGCGTTCAAGGAAATCTACACGACAAGCCAGCAGGTCTGGGGCTAGAGAGGATGATCAGGGCCCAACCCCTCCGCCAGTCCCTGAGAACTGGCAACAGTTAATGGCAGAAATGCAAGCTAGGCTTCAGAGCCAAGATGAACTGATCAGAATGCTGCAGCAGGCTCCATCTGGGAGTGTTGCCCCAGCTGGGCCACCGGTGCTGGTACCTGTGGTACAGCCTGTCGATGTTGGTAATAAAGTGGAACCGTTGCATGAGCGGTTCAGGAAGCAGCAGCCCCCGATCTTTGAGGGTGGGCCAGATCCACTAAAAGCTGAGCAGTGGATGACTCTGATTACCACTATACTTGATTTTATGAAAGTAGAAGGACATGATAGGGTGGCTTGTGCCACTTATATGCTGAGAGAGGATGCCCTAATCTGGTGGGAGGTGGCATCACAAACCAGAAATGTTGCTGCAATGACATGGGAGGAGTTTAAAGATTTGTTCAATCAGAAGTACTATAATGTTGCCGTCAGGGCAGCGAAAGTGAATGAATTTGTGGGATTGGTTCAGGGCAGTAGGACTGTTACGGAATATGCCTTGAAATTTGACAGACTTGCAAAGTTTGCACCGGATCTTGTGCCTACCGATGCGACCAGGTTAGACAGATTTGTTAGAGGGCTAAATGTTATGATAGCCCGGGATGTGAGGATTACCATAGCTCCTGGAGTGACTACCTATGCCCAGGCTGTGGAAATGGCTTTGACTGCTGAGGAAGCAGAGAATAGGATTTGGAGAGATAATACAGCAAGAAGGGAGGGCCGTAGACCGGTGCCTCTGTATTCTGGTTCTGGTAGAGGTGGAGGTATTAGTGATTTGAAGAGAAAGACTCCTGAAGCCCCAAACGCTCCTAGGTTCGATAGAGGAGGTCGGTGTACTCAGGGTGGCCGTCGGGGAGGCGGTGACTCGTGGAGGACTTACCCAGAATGCACGAGGTGTAGGAGACGCCATTTGGGCGAGTGTCAGGCTAAGGCCTGTTATGTATGCGGGGTGGTGGGACACCTCAGGAAAGATTGCCCAACAGTGAAGAAGGGCGAAGCAGAGAAGGTGGACAGCTTGACTCCAGCTCGAGTGTTCACTTTGACGCAGGCAGAGGCTGAGGCTAGTCCCTCGGTCGTGACAGGTCAGCTTTCTAGTGCTGGCACTTCTTTTACTGTTTTGATTGATTCTGGTGTTACGCATTCATTTGTATCTGATAGGGTGATTGATAGATTGTGTAGACCTAGTGAGTTTAGAGCTTCAGGGTTTGGGACTATATTGCCTACGGGAGAGCTGGTGGTGTCTAGGAGATGGGTAAGGGCACTGCCAGTGTTAGTTGATGGTAGAGAGTTGTCAGTGGACTTGATTGAGTTGAGTATGGAGGACTTTGACATGATCTTAGGTATGGATTGGCTGGTTAGATATGGGGCTACCATTGACTGTAGAAAGAAAATGGTGACTTTTGAGCCAGAGGGTGAGGATCCCTTCGTCTTTGTGGGAGCGGTGCGTGGACTCCGTGTACCCAGGATATCTGCATTGAGAGCCAGAGATTTGCTACAGGGTGGATGTATAGGCTTTTTGGCTAGTGTGGTGGATACCACCAAAGTTTCACCAGTTGGACCGGAGGAGACCAGACTGGTTTGTGAGTTCTTGGATGTGTTCCCTGAGGATTTGCCAGGGCTGCCGCCGCGTAGGGAGATTGAGTTTGTTATTGAGTTGGCACTGGGGATAGAGCCAGTGTCGAGGGCACCATACAGGATGGCACCAGCGGAACTGAAAGAGTTAAAGATACAACTGCAGGAACTTCTGGATATAGGGTTCATCAGACCTAGCTATTCACCATGGGGTGCTCCAGTTTTGTTTGTTAAGAAGAAGGACGGGACTTTGAGAATGTGTATTGACTATCGGGAATTGAATAAGTTAACTATTAAAAATAAGTATCCCCTACCGAGGATTGATGACTTGTTCGATCAGTTGCAGGGTAAGATGGTGTTCTCAAAGATTGATCTTCGATCTGGTTATCACCAGCTTAGGATCAAGGATGAGGACATACCTAAGACAGCTTTCCGGACACGATATGGGCACTATGAGTTCTTGGTCATGTCTTTTGGTTTGACCAATGCCCCAGCAGCCTTTATGGATTTAATGAACAGGGTATTCAAAGATTTTCTAGATCAGTTTGTTATAGTTTTCATTGATGACATCCTGGTGTATTCCAGTTCAGAGGCAGAACACGAGTTTCATCTTCGACTGGTTCTTCAGAGATCAAGGGAGCATCAGTTATATGCTAAGTTTAAGAAGTGCGAGTTTTGGTTACCTGAAGTGACATTCCTTGGACACATTGTAGGTGCGGATGGGATTAAGGTGGATCCGTCTAAGACAGAAGCAGTTAGGGATTCGCCGAGGCCAAGGAACGCCTCGGAAGTGCGGAGTTTTCTTGGTTTGGCAGGCTACTACAGGCGGTTTGTAGAGGGCTTCTCGAAGATAGCAGCACCGATGACAGAGTTGACAAGAAAGAATCTAAAGTTCATTTGGTCAGACAAGTGTGAGGGCAGTTTCCAGGAATTAAAGCGACGACTTATTACTGCACCAGTGCTGAGTTTACCTTCAGGAGAAGGGAAGTTTGTTGTTTATTGTGACGCGTCGAGGTTGGGTTTAGGCTGTGTGCTGATGCAAAATGAGAAGGTGATAACTTATGCATCACGACAGCTGAAGGAGTATGAGCAGCGGTATCCTACTCATGACCTAGAGTTGGCAGCAGTGGTTTTTTCCTTGAAGATTTGGCGGCATTATCTTTATGGGGAGAAGTGTGAGGTGTACACTGACCATAAAAGCTTGAAATATTTCTTCACACAGAAGGACCTGAATATGAGACAGAGGCGTTGGTTGGAGCTGGTGAAAGATTATGATTGTGATATTCTTTATCATCCAGGGAAAGCCAATGTGGTGGCTGATGCACTGAGCCGCAGAGGTCCAGGTCAGTTATATAGTGCTGTTCAGATCTCGAGAGAGTTGGCTGATGAGATGATTAGAGCAGGTATAGAATTGGTTGTGGGCCGATTGGCTAACATTACTCTGCAGTCGACCCTGCTAGAGCGGATCAGAGAGGGGCAGTTGATAGATGCTCAGTTGCAGAGGATTAGAGAGGATGTCTTGGCAGGAATATCTAAGGACTATTCTGTTTCAGAGGTTGGTTTATTACGGTATCAGGGACGGATTTGTGTTCCAGCTGATGGGGGGATCAGACAGGAGATACTAGATGAGTCTCATACGACGCCGTACTCGCTTCATCCGGGTACCACAAAGATGTATCAGGATTTACGGACTTTGTATTGGTGGCCCGGGATGAAGAGAGATGTGGTAGAGTACGTTGCTAGATGCTTAACCTGTCAACAGGTTAAAGCTGAACATCAGCGACCAGCAGGGTTGCTTCAGCCTTTGGGTATTCTTGAGTGGAAATGGGAGGATATTACTATGGATTTCGTAGGAGGTCTACCTAGGACAATAGGGTTTCATGACTCAGTTTGGGTGATAGTGGATAGATACACCAAGTCAGCTCATTTTCTTCCAGTGAGATCAAATTTTACTGTGGATCAGTACGCTGAGTTGTACGTGAAAGAGATCGTGCGTCTCCATGGGGTTCCTAAGTCAATTGTGTCGGACCGGGATCCTATCTTCACTTCCAAGTTTTGGGGAGGTTTGCAGAAAGCTTTAGGAACTCAGTTGAAGTTCAGTACAGCCTTTCATCCTCAGACTGATGGACAGTCTGAGAGGACGATCCAGGAACTGGAGGATATGCTCAGAGCTTGTGTGATTGACTTTGAGGGTTCGTGGAGTAAGTACCTTCCGTTGATTGAATTCTCGTACAACAACAGTTATTAGTCAATGATTGGAGTGGCTCCCTATGAGATGTTGTATGGGAGGAAGTGTAGATCCCCTATCCATTGGGATGAGATGGGTGAGAGGAGATACTTGGGACCAGATATGGTCCAGAGGACGAGTGAGGCCATAGAGAAGATCCGGGCTAGGATGCTCGCATCTCGGAGTAGGCAGAAAAGCTACGCTGATCCTAAGCGTAGAGACGTGGAGTTTCAGGTTGGTGATCACGTCTTTCTTCGAGTTTCACCTCTGCGAGGGGTTAGGAGGTTTGGTAAGAAGGGCAAGCTGAGCCCTAGATTCATTGGACCATTCGAGATCCTGGAAAGGATTGGTCAAGTGGCTTATAGGTTAGCCTTGCCGCCATCGTTGTCTGGAGTTCATGATGTGTTCCATGTCTCCATGCTACGGAAGTATATTTCAGATGTGACTCATGTATTGAGGCATGAAGATCTGGAGTTACAGGCAGATCTGGCTTATGATGAGAGGCCAGTTCAGATCTTAGATCAGAAAGATAAGGTGTTACGGAATAAGACGATTCCTTTGGTTAAAGTGCTGTGGAGGAACAGTAAGGTCGAGGAGGCGACCTGGGAGCTTGAGACAGCTATGCGAGATCAGTATCCGGAGTTGTTCAGGTAAATTTCGAGGACGAAATTCTCATTAGGAGGGGATAGTTGTAACGACCCAAATTCACTAATGAGGCTTAAGGGCCTTGATTAGTGTGCCGGGAGGGCATGATGGGAATTATGTGTGATTATTATGATAAAGATGTATGATTATGATTTTAAGCATGTTATATGAATGTGTGAATTATGTTATGTGATAACTATGATGTGTGAATCGTACCACGTGGGTGCTGTGATACCAATGTGATGCACGTGCCGAGACGGTCCTAGAAGGCTAGATATTGGTAACTAGTAACTTGGTAACCTGTGTAACTATTAGTAACCTTAGAGAGTAACAAGTTTTATGGGGAAAGTGGTAGAATTGCAAAGCTGGTGAAAAGACAAGTGTACCCTTGAGGTTTAGTTAGAAAAGGATATTTGGGGAAGGTTAAGAAGGTCTTTTGGCAGTGATATAGAAGTCTTTGGCTGAGGGAAAAGGATATGTACGATTTATTTAAGCTAAGTATAACTGAAGTTAAGTCTTGGAAGGCTAGAAAGGGCAAGAAGGAAAGGGGGAATCAAGAACCTAAGAAGCAAAGTGGGAGAGGAACTGAACTAAGTTCTTTGAGGCTAGTGAAGGGCTTAAGGGTGTGGAATCAAGCATATATCAAGGTTTATACTGAGGTAAGGGATTGATCTCTGTTCTGTTAAGTTCTGAATTTGGTTTTTGAAACAATTGAGAGATAGCCATGGTTTTCTTGTGTGGAATTCAGCTGGTTTGTTAAGGTGGAATTTAGCTCAAGCTTGGATTGGAGGAAGCTCAAGTCGAATTCCTGATTAGGGTAAGGATATTAAGTATGTTTGCAATTTCATAGCTGTTATGGTTTAAGGATTTAGGGGATTGGTTTGTACTTTTCTCAAGTTTCAGTTTAAGTGTTAGAGTTTGAATTTAGGTATGAATTCTGTGGGTGATTGTGTAGTTGAGCTGGGTTATAGTGTTTATAAGTTGCTGGTTGGTCTATGTGGGGTTTCAAATAGGTTTTGGGGCTTGGGTATGAAGTTGGGGTGATTTGGAGTGAGTTAGGCTCGGGAAAAACGCGAAGGAAAACCCAGAATTCTGGGTCTGCGATGGTGTGCCGTGGCACAGCTTTTTCGTGCCGCGGCGTGGGGGTCTCTGATGTTGGGTGCCGCAGCACAAGGAAAGTGGTGCCGCGGCACAAGGCTAATTTCAGGATGTTACTTTTGACAATTTTAGGCCTTTGCTCCGGGGGTTCGGGGGATGTCTCCGGGGTGTTGTTCTAAGGTTTTGGGGGTTCCGAGAGTGTGGGTTAGGTTCCGGGAAGGTAGTCTTGGATTGTTTAATGACAAAGAATATTATATTTGTGTTGTGATTAGGACTCTGGAGAGTCTCGGGGTAGAGGACCGTGCTTGCGGCTACGTGGCATCGAAAACCAGTGAATTGAAAGGTAAGAACACTGCACCCGAATGTATGGTTGTGAATGGGACTAAGTGCTCCCGAGAGGTGTATTGTGTCATCGTTGGTATTATGCCAAGGGACACGTATAAGCGGTCTAAGAGTACCGTTCATGAATTTAGCGCATGGGGCGCGAATTGGCCACTGGGAGCCAGAAATAATAGGATAACAGAGGGAGCAGCCTGTGAGCGTTAGCCCTGGTTATCGTCTGTGCATTGTGTATTATGAGCTGAGATGCTTAGTATATGAAATACTTGACTATTGATATGCTTGAGTTTATGAGATGCTATATGAGTAATTGACTTGTTTGCTAGTTGTTCATGCTCTGTTATTACTGTGTTTTCTTGCTGGGCCTTGGCTCACGGGTGCTTCGTGGTGCAGGTAAGGGCAAGGGCAAGCTGGACCAGGCCTGAGGTGGAGAGCTCCGAGGTGAAATGTACATAGCCAGCCGTTCGATCACCATGATTGAGGAGTGTGTCAGGACAGAGATTACCTAACTGCTCATTTTGCCTTAGTATGGCTGTTAATGTATTTAAACCTTGTAAATTTTGTAAATGACTTTTAAACTGTCATTTTTGGGATCCCATGTAACGAAACAATGTTTTGTAATGAAAATGTAACTTTTGAGACCAAAACACTTTTAACCCTAGTTCCTTTACTGTTTCAGTAACACGTTTTTACTTTAATGACTTGCTTAGCAAGTTTGGCACTTTATAAACACACAGTGTAGCGGTCTTGGCTATCCAGGGCGTTACACTAACCTTCCTAGAAGGTTAGGATGATCCTATATGCACTATGACTTTTTTTGGTATTTTTGATTCACCATGTGCTTAAAGTTTATATATTTTAGTGATTTATTTTCTTTCATCTCTACTTCTTCATCTTATTAACTATATTTATGTTTACTAATAATATATAGATTTTGTCATGCACTTTCTATGTATTATCAAATTAGTGAAAATAATATAGGTAATATCTTTATCATTTTCTCCATCTCACTCATATATATGTACTTTTGCTAAAATCTATATAGAATTAGTCATGTTTTTTATATGTATTTTATAAATAGTAAAAGTAATATTTATGTTTGGTTTTATGTCCAATCTTTTATTGCATTATTGCCAATGGTATAATGTCATTTTTAGATTTTTCATAAGATTTATCTCATCTTTCCATGGTAAAGAATAATAATCACTTGAATACATTTTTGTAAAATATATTTGTGCATCAATGTTAAATCTTCCAAATGAATAGTTGGGATGTGAACTTCTCATTTGTGTAACTTTTGTGAATCAAAGATCCAAATAAATAAGTATGCATATTGGTGACTTTTGATCCTTCCTACTTGTTACCTATGGTTATATCACACTTTATTCTATCTTTATTTCTAATCTTTAAATCTCCAAAATAAAAAAAGAAATATCACTTGTTCTATTTTCTTCCTATTATTTATCTCTAACATTTATTTATTGATTAACTTTATTTCTTTGCCTCCTTGTGGAATCGACCGCCCGATCTATACTACGACAACCGCTAAGTGGAAGTCACGTTTGGGCGTTAAACAGTGAGCCTTTACGAGATTATGTAGGCCGCTTCAACAAAGAGAAGGCGTCTATAACCAATTGCAATCAGGACATAACCATCTCAGCCTTCCGCAAAAGACTCTGCTACGACTCGGACCTATACAAAGAACTTACCAAGTGCCCTTGCAAGACAATGGAAGACGTCCTTGCCAAGGCGTGGGCACATATCAAGTGGAAGGAGGACGAAGTCAATTATTATCATTCTTCCCCAAGGAAGGACACTCAAAGAGACTCAAGGGTGGACAGACGACAGATTGACAGACTGTCTGAGCCATACCCATATCCTAGCAGATCAGAGAATAGAAGAATGGAGTATAGTCGGTCGTCTGAGACACGTCTCCGAGATGGGCTAAAGACACAAGAATATAATTTTTTTGATCTCACCAGCCGAAGCCATTGTCGTATTAAAAGGACTCGAAGATAGAGTAAAGTGGCCTGAAAGGATGAGAACTCCAACTGACCAGCGAGACAAAACGAAATGGTGTGAATTCCACAATGACCATGGTCACTGGACAGATGAGTGCATTGCCTTGAGACTTGAAGTATCCAACCTATTGAAGCGCGGTCACCTGACTGACCTACTCACAGACAAAGGCAAGCAAACATTTCAAGAGGAGACAGACAGGTCAGCTAGCCGAAGATAAGTAACCCCAATAAAGCCACCTATTCATGAACGAACAGTGAACATAATAACCAGTGGCTCTGAATTAAGCAAAGTCACCCATTAAGCAGCCAAAAGACATACCAGGCAGACCAGCTAGATCTAGAGCTGTAAATGTGGGTCGGCCCAGCCCACATTTTCGTGCCTTCGATAAATTCGGGCCGAGTCTGTATTCAATTAGTGTCGGGCCGGGCCGACCCATTTTTGAAAGAGTAGGCCCAACACGACCCATGGGCCCAGCCCATGTCGTGCCGTGCTCGTGCCGTGTCGGGTCCAAGTCGGGCCGGCCCACTTTCCTTATTCGAGCCCACTTTATTATTGCCAAAAAATGTGAGGATGGAGAATTGAACCCTCCACCTCCTCTTTAACCATCAATGGACTTACCACCAAACCAAATACATTTCTTTGTTTAAATTATAATTTTAGATATTTTTATATACTTTTTAACAATATTTTACACAAAATTATATCAAAGATAATTATTAGAATTTTAATACCTACTAATAAATGCTAAAAAATTTAACTCACAAATCTTAAAATAAATTAATATAATTATAAAAATATAAACATTGAAAAAAATAAGACTTCTATTATCATTTTAATTTATTAATAATTGACAAATAAAAATTTATTATGATTATTAATGTCAAAATATCGGGCTTTTTATCGTGTCGTGCTTTCGGGCTAGTTTGTTCGTGCTTTTGTGTCGTGCCTTCGGACTTGTCGTGTCATGCCGTACCATGCCAATTTTCAATTCGTGTCGTGCCTGGCCCAGGCCCATATTTTTTCGTGCTATGTCGTGCTTGTGCCTCCTGGGCTCATGCCGGTTTCGTGCCGTGCTAGAAAGCCCGGCCCGTATTTACAGCTCTAGCTGGATCAAAGGGGAGTCCAGCGGGACAGAGAAGAATACCACCAACCTACCAGCCTAAACCATCAGTTTCTCAACAACAGAGTTAACCAGACTCCTCAACCCATATCACAATGCTCTTGTTATTGCAATTTACATTGCTAACTGTCTTACTAAATGTATACTTATTGATAATGGCAGTTCAGCTAACGTTTTGTTTTTAAGTGCTCTCAGGGAAATGGGGATACATGTGTCAAAGATCAAGAAGAAGACTACCGTCCTCGTCGGTTTCAGTGGATAGGAAAAGAACACGGTATGAGAGATTGAGCTATATGTCTATGTTGAAGGAGTCAACTTGTGTACAAGGTTCCTGGTGGTAGACTCACCCTCAGCCTACAACGTCATATTAGGCCGACCATGGATACATGAGATGGAAGCCAGACTATTGACCTACCACCAAGTGCTGAGGTTCCCAACCAAATGGGGAATAAAGGAAATTAGGGGACAACAGAAGGAATCAAGGGCGTACTACCAAATCACCATGAAAGCCAAATTTGTCCAGTTATAGCAACTACAGCAGAAAATACTGACTGACTCCCAGCCAGACCAACCAGACATGGAGGAGCTGGATGAAGTTCAGATCCATCCAAACAACCCGAACAACAAAGTCCAAATCAAATCACTATCTAAACTCATTGATTTTCTTTATGCCCATTATGATTGTTTTGCTTGGTCCCATGCAGACATGACTGGAATTGACCTTGAGATTATTGTTCATAAATTGCAGGTTGACCCAGTCTACCCACCAAGGAAACAAAATATAAGAAAATTCAACCCTGAAAGGAACAAGGCCATCAATGAAAAAGTCCAAAAGCTCATTGATAACAGGTTCGTGAGGAAGGTGTATTACCCTGACTGGCTGGCCAACGTGGTCATTGTGAAGAAAATGAATGGCAAATGGCGAGTCTGCATCGACTTCACATACCTCAACAAGGCAAGTCCTAATGATTCATTCCCATTACCACACATAGACATGCTGGTAGACGCCACAGTCGGCCATGAACTCCTTAGCTATACAACCAGATCTTGATGGACCCAGACGACCAAGAGAAAACAACCTTCATGACCAACTTGGGCATATTCTGCTACAAGGTCACGTTGTTCAGATTGAAGAACCCAGGGGCGACTTACCAATGATTAGTCAACAAAATGTTTGCTGACTTGCTGGAGAAGACAATGGAAGTCTACATCAACGACATGCTCGTCAAATCCCTCACTGCAGAGGACCATATCAATCATTTGATATTCTTAGGAAATATAACATGAAATTAAATCCAACTAAATGCTCTTTTGGTGAGACTGCAGGAAAGTTCCTTGGATACCTGGTAACTCAAAGGGGGATCAAGGCTAACCTGACACAAATAGAGTCAATCCAAAGGATCCCCTCTCCAGCGTGCATAAGAGACATACAGAAGTAAAATGGATGTATCACTGCACTCAGCCGATTCATCACAAAGTCTTCAAAACGATGTCACCTCTTCTTTAACGCATTGAGGAAATCCAAAACCTTTAAGTGGACGGAAGAATGCGAAGAGACGCTAACCAAGTTGAAGAAGTACTTAACCAGTCTGCCTATATTATCCAAACCAAAAGATCATGAGTTGTTATTCGTGTATTTAGTTGTATTTGAAATAGTAGTCAACACAATTCTGATCATAGATGACGAAGGTAAACAACTTCTAATTTATTATGTAAGTAAATCTTTGCAACACGATACAGTCAGATGGAAAAACTGGCACTGGCACTCGTCCACGCAGCAAGAAAGCTATGCCCATACTTTCAATGCAACCCAATAATAGTGCTGACAACACTCCATCTCAAGACCATTTTGCACGGCAAACTAACCAAGTGGGCAATAGAGCTCAGCGAGTATAACATATCTAACTGACCACAAACCTCGTTGAAGTCTCAGGTATTATCTGATTTCCTTATCGATTTTACACCTAACAATCACATGCAGGCAGAAAAAGAGCTCTACTGCATAACCGAGGGACAGTCACCCAACATTTGGAAACTCCATGTAGACGGATCAAGTAACATAAGAGGAAGCAAACTTGGACTCGTTCTGACCTCCCCTCAATGTGAATCAATCGTGCATCCAGTCAAATGCGGATTCAAAGCTACAAATAATGAAGCAGAGTACGAAGCGATGATTTCTAGACTCGGGCTAGCCAAAGCAATTGGAGTCAGACGGATCAATGTATTTAGCGACTCACAGCTAGCAATCAACCCGATGCAAGGTAGCTACCAAACTCGAGATGACAAGTTGACAATATACCTCAACAAAACCAAGGAGTAGCAATCAGGCTTTGACAAGTTCACCATCATCCAAGTATCATAGGGAGAGAATATTCATGCATACTCACTAGCCAACCTTGGATCACCCATCCAAACAACCAACCCCAAGGAAATACCAATAGTGTACCTTCAATGGCCAGCCATCTAAAAGGGAGAAGAAGAGCTAGTCCATGACATCTCAACTGATCTGACATGGATGACTCTAATACTAGAGTACCTGGAAAGAGACACGTGTCCTACAGACAAGAATGAGGCAGGACGAGTCAAGGCTCAAGCAGCCCGCATCTTACAAGGTAAACTCTATAAACTGTCATTTTCTGGTCCTTATTTAAGATGCGTTAACTCTGCAGAGGAAAAATAAATATTGGTTGAGTTACATGAGGGAGAGTGTGGAAACCATTATGAAGGGCGAAGCTTGGCACACCAAGCCCTAACACAAGGGTACTACTGGCCAACCATGAGAGCTGACTCCTCCAACTATGCAAGGCACTGTGATAAATGCCAACGATTTGCTCAAGTGTCTCATCAGCCTCAAGAACGCTTAGTGGCAATCACTTCCCCATGCCCATTCATGAAATGGGGAATGGAAATAGTTGGCAAGCTCCCAACCGCACCAGGACAGAAAGTCTACATGGTCACTGTGACAGACTAGTTCAGTAAATGGATCGAGGCAAAATTCTATCATCAAGTAAGGGACAAAGAAGTCAATAACTTCATTTGGAAAAACGTGATATGCCGATTCAGGGTACCTACAGAGATCGTGAGAGACAAAAGATCTCAATTCATCAGCTTTGATTTCCAAGAATTTTGCAAATTTTGGAACATCAAGATTATTTTCTCGACACCAAGGTGTCCCTAAGTAAACAGGCAAGCAAAGTCATCCAACAAGACAATCATGCATACCATAAAGAAGCGCATTGATAAGGCTAAGGGAAGGTGGGCAGATGAATTGTCGAAAGCCCTGTGGTCTTATCGAACCACAACCAAGACTTCAACAGGAGAAACACCATTCTCACTAGCCTACGGGATGGAAGCAGTCATCCCTACTACGAGTGAAGTTTCGACAACAAGATATGAACTGAC
This sequence comes from Humulus lupulus, assembly GCF_963169125.1. Classification (NCBI taxonomy): domain Eukaryota; kingdom Viridiplantae; phylum Streptophyta; class Magnoliopsida; order Rosales; family Cannabaceae; genus Humulus; species Humulus lupulus. The sequence goes on along the minus strand of NC_084802.1, from coordinate 33,771,479 downwards.
AACCGATAAAGAAAACTAGGAGAATATGTGCCATGAACTCAACACTGTCGACGAGAAAAGGGAAAAAACACTCTTAAAAGTCTCAGCCTACCAGAAAGGCGTAGCTAGACATTACAACAAGAACATCCGCTCTCGAACATTCAAAATGGGAGACTGGGTGTAACGACCCAAAATTACTAATAAGGCTTAAGGGCCTTGATTAGTGTGCCGGGAGGGCATAATTGGAAGTTATGTGAATTAATGGTGAAAATGCATGATTATGTGATATGCATGATCCCATGATTTTATGAATATGTGGAATGCATGTTTATGAGTATTAGATAGGCATGTGGGCCCTATTTAGCTTGTAAGGGCATAATTGTAATTTTGGCCCATTCGAGCATAAATGTGATTAACTGTTGAGACCACATTATTATGTGGATATATATATATTTGCAGCATTCGACACGAGGCGATCCTAGGGAGCAAGTAGCGGGAAAGTCACAACGGGCCCCACAACTTGACTCGGGGTGAGTCAAGGGGTATTTTGGGTAAAGGATATTTATTTGGGTTATTGAGTTATGAAAATAAATAATTGGAGATATATTTAAGGTTAGGAAGCCTAGGTGGGAATACCGGGAAATTTTACCATTTTGCCCTCGGGGACGTTTTCGGTACCCCGAGCCTTTGAGGTAATCTTAGAAACTTAAGTAAATAAAACAAAACCAAAGAAACTTTCAGAACTTTGTGAACCGACCCAAGGCACCCTCTATTTAGTATGAAACGTTTATTAGTGTTTATTATGCTTTATGTGTGCATGATTATTGTGGTTATTTGGACCTGGTTGTGGATTGGTTCGAAGTGTGAACCTCAGGGCTGAGGAGTTTAGTCAGCAGTGGCGGATGAATTCAAATTGTTTGCTCCTAGAATGGTTGAGTGGACTTGGCACTGTTTTATAGGGGCTTGCAGAAGTTATTCGGGGTTGGAAACTCCATCTGCCCCTGAAAGTCGCAGCAGATGTTCGCTAGTATGTGAGTAAGTTGTGGGGTTTAATAGCTGAGACTAGATGTCAGAACAGTAGAATTTTCTGGAGAAGGAGCTTCTTTGTATACTTTGATAGTGAGGTTACCAGTGTTGGTTTAATTTAGGGATACAGACAGATAAGAGCACTAAATGGAAGGCTTAAAAGGCGTTATCCTTTGGTTTTGAGGAAAGTTTGGGTTATGTAAGGATTAGTCAATGGATGGGAAAAGCTAATTCCATCCTTGGTTATATGAAGATGAGAGGTCATGACTAAGGGGTTGTGCTAAGTATTTATGGCAGAAGGATGCCTGGTAATGGTACTCGGGTCGGGATAATGGCATGATGGGTTGGAAAGAACTCAGATGGTGATTTGATAAAAGAGGTTATAAAGACATAGTTTGAGTTGCGGGGACTAATAGGCTTATAAGCTTGATTTGGAATGATAAGGTAATGATAGTGTATGTCAATGAGTTTTGTGAATTGGGTAATTCATTTTGGAAATTGATACAGGCGGGTGTAGCTGGGAATGACGACCATGTAAGGATTAAACTCTAGAATGGTCCAGGGTGTCAGGGCCGCTCCAATGTATGAGATCTTCATTTGTATTTAGGCATCAGGGAGGGCCATGTTATTTGAGATTTGGTGGAATGAGGTATGGAGCGTGAATGTCGTAGGGCAAGAGATGCAAATGACAGTATTTCCATTGGTGGAATTTAGTAAGGATAGATTCTCGGTAATCGAAGCAGAAGAACCCCAGACAGTGCTATGACACCTGGTTTTGACAGGAAGTGGTCTGATTTACAAGATAGTCGTCAGGACAGCGATGGGAACCAGTGAGGTTATTTAGTATACACCTGAGGTGGGAGATGCCACCTGGAAGGATGTCAGGTGAGGGCACGACTTGTACATGGAATGATTTAATATGTTAGGATGGATTTCCTATGATTAGGGAATGAAAGACTGGAATGCCTTATTGCATTCGAAGCCCAAGGCTAGCTCCACGGAGATGATCAGTTGACTGAATAGTTCACGTTGGTGGTTATATAACGAGCTGGAAGAGTTCAGTGTTAAGAATGTCTCAAGAAAGATTCGGATATAGAGAATATGCCTTAAGGGTACTGTGCAAGGGGATGAAGATATTAGTATTTGTTGAGGAGTAATTAGAAACTTCTGGAAGAGGAATTGGGATACAAGTAATAAAGGGGTTCGTAGTGAGAGTTAAGTTGTTAAGAGATAACCACGAATTGTAGGGGATATCACTTGGAGAATATTAATTGGACTGAGTGGGAACTAAGCTGACCAGTAGGGATTCAGATGGGTATACAAGGAAAGATTGGGTGCGCTTCAGGACTCGGCCACAAATAGGTTCGGTATCAGGGACATTGTGGGAGATGATAATGGTTTGACAGAAAGAATTACTGAAGCAGTCGAAGAAGTTTGACCTCGGGGTGGATCAGACAGAGCATCATGTTATGGGAATTGTTGGCATCACCTGTTAGAGGTGAAGAGTTTAAATGCATGGTTACAAGACAGGACAATGTATTCAAGAGTTGATCAATGATCTGGTTATTACCCGCTGGGGATCAAGGAAAGTGACATTTAAGGAATTACTAGTACCGAGTAGGGTGTGATGAATTGGTAACAAAGGTTCTTAATTGATCCAAACTTCGGCAACACAGGTAAGTTCTGCAAGCAGAAAATAAATGAACAGTGTGGACAAGTCACCTTCAGGTCTATTGGCGGTACGTTGGGCTACTCTCCAGTTAGAAGTGGAATGCGGACGACTACTACGTTGATGAGGTGGATACTAAGGAAGCAGGGTCACAGGTAAAGCTCCATGAAGTGTCAGTTTGGTCTCGCCATGGGTATTCAGAATAATGCTACATGAAGAAAAGGGAACAGGTATGAAGAAATTTGATCTGAAGCCACAAAGAATCTACTGAAGAACATCTGAAGGATAGGGAGCACAACAAGACTGGTAAACGTGTCATCTACTACGTAAGTATCTTCGAAGGCGACTACACCAGAGATTAGAAGGACAGTAAAACTTGAAGTTAGACTGAATGGATAGTGTCAGATCAGAAGTTCAGAGGACAAAGTAAGAATTGATTAGCGCTTGGTGATGTAGGAATATGTGTGTTGTGGTTGAATACAGAAGGATAACATAAAGGACCTAACTTTTGATAAAGATATGAAACTGTGAGGGGTGCATCACAGGTTGGGGCACGTCCAGGCTTAGACTGACGAGAGGATGGATCGAGCCTCGCGGGAGGTAAAAGAATAGGAGTGTGGTCGGTATACATGGAATGATAAGTGGGCAGTGTATGCATAGCGTAAGGTGTTTAAGTGTTTGGTCATCTATAAGAAAGATAACCTTGAGACCAAGAGTTAGTGAAATGTAATGGATGGATGGTTGGTGTTAGAAATCCTCTGTACGAGGAGAAAATTTAATTGAAGGCGAATCTCTTACTTAGGAGGTGTGTGTCAGTTAAAAAGAATGCCACATATTACAATGGAGTGGACAAGGTAACGATTGCGATTGGTATAGCATTAGTGTGTGATGATGAATGGATACGTATACCTTTGGACAATGGAATCCAAAGGGTTGGTATTGGTGGAGACAAGGAAGAACCCCGTCAAGGTAATATGAGTTAGGGCACAAGGATCGGATGAAAGGTTCGATGGGAATTGGGCGTGGAGATGAGGATTCGAAATGGATATCATTTCACCATCCTAGGTTATGTTGTACCAGGAAGTTTGAGCGGGTGACAGAGTTTAGTATACTTGGATACTAGAAAGTAAAGTGATATGGTGGTGGGTCATAGGAATGGACCACGTTAGACTATAAGTAAGGTGATTGGACAGGGAAAGTTATAACTCAGCTGAATGAGTTAATGTAACTTGGTTCGTATGAACTGGTAATGGGGCAGAGCATTGGTAATGCCGAGTTGAACCCTATAGTCTTCTAAGTTGTGGAAAGAAACTAGAGAACGAAGAGAACAGAGTGGAAACCTGGAATTATTGGTTGATTGCAGATAGGATAGCAATATGAGGGCTTAACAGCTATGTTAAGGGATTAGACGTTGAGTGTGCAAACATTTGGGGTATTAAGGAAAGTGTAATCCTTGATGAGATAGTCACGGTGATGAACGCTGAAGTACAACTAAGGTGACACAGCATAGGAAATGATAAGATAAAAAGCAAGGAGTACTATGTGAAGTAAGGAGTTGAAAGATAGTGGATACTACGATTCAGTATTGGTTCAGAGGAAAACCAAGGAGGTTGTCGGAATTCTTAAGGCAGGAATGTCTGCCTATCTGAAAGGACATAAGAACTTGTAAATTGTTAACCTTGGAATACGAAGTTCCAGGATGAGAGATTTGTATCTCTCTAAGTTATGCAGCAAGGAAGAGTATGATATTCTAAAGAAAAAAAAAAGGAGTTCTGACTCCCGATTCGACAGGAATTCTGAGGTTGTACCAAGGGTTAGGCCGGGGGCCTATAAGCTGATCTCACCCTGGTAGGGGTGATGACTCATAGGTATTTCTGGTATCGATGATACGACAATGAAGTGATCATTGTGAACTAAACAAACCCTGGAGTTTCTGCAAATCTAATGCGCGAGCAAGGTTAACGAAAGTATAGTTATCAGACAAGATCTTGTGGAACAAGATTTTTACTCTCGTAAGAGTGTTATCGAGGAGTAAAATTAAAGGCGTTGGACCTTGGGAATTATAGTCAGAGGTACGAGGTTTACTATCTGATGTGTTCGAATAAATTTCGAGGACGAAATTATTATAAGGAGGGGATAGTTGTAACGACCCAAAATTACTAATAAGGCTTAAGGGCCTTGATTAGTGTGTCGGGAAGGCATAATTGGAAGTTATGTGAATTAATGGTGAAAATGCATGATTATGTGATATGCATGATCCCATGATTATATGAATATGTGGAATGCATGTTTATGAGTATTAGATAGGCATGCGGGCCCTATTTAGCTTGTAAGGGCATAATTGTAATTTTGGCTCGTTCGGGCATAAATGTGATTAACTGTTGAGACCACATATATTATGTGGATATATATATATTTGCAGCATTCGGCACGAGGCAATCCTAGGGAGCAAGTAGCGGGAAAGTCACAACGGGACCCGGTACTTGACTCGGGGTGAATCAAGGGGTATTTTGGGTAATGGATATTTATTTGGGTTATTGAGTTATGAAAATAAATAATTGGGGATATATTTGAGGTTAGGAAGCGTAGGTGGGAATACCGGGGAATCTTACCATTTTTCCCTCGGGGACATTTTCGGTACCCCGAGCCCTTGAGGTAACCTTAGAAACTGAAGTAAATAAAACAAAACCAAAGAAACTTTCAAAACTTTGTGAATAGACCCAAGGCACCCTCTATTCTCTCTCTTCTTTCTCTAAGTCATACCAAGGAGAATTTTGAAGATCAAGCTAGGATTTGGGGCTCTAGAACTTGGATATTGTTCAGTGTCAATTTGTGGATTCAAGCAGAGCTAAGGTAAGCATTAAACTGTGATTTTAGTTATCTACTTCTGTGATTATTGGCTGGGTTTCAAGTTCTTTTGGAGGTGTTGAAGTTGAAGATTGAATTTTGGGTTTGATGAGTTTTAAAGCTAGAGTTTGTTAGGTTTTGTTGTTGGAATCATAGTGGAACCTCCGGGATGATTAAATTAACTTGTTAGATTGATTTAAGGGGTAATTGGCTTGATTTTGGTTGAGAAAATGGTGGATTTTTTGGGTTCGAAGGGGTCGGGCCGCGGCTCAGTTCTTGGTGTGCCATGGCCCTTCGAAGTAGGTGGAGGTTGAGGAAGTAGGGCGGGTCGCGGCATGGGGTATGCTGGGTCGCGGCCCGTGTCTGTTTCTGGGCGAGGCTGGGCCTCTGGTTGGAGGCGGGCCGCGGCATGGAGGGATAGGGCCGCAGCTCTTAAAGGCATTTTTTGCCTTTTGGAGTTTTTAAGCGCGGGAACCTAACCTAGGGTGCTTGGGATTGATCCCACTACCGTGTTTTGTGGAATTCAATGTCCTGGAAGTTAGAACTCTATTCGGAAACCTTTATACAATTATTGATGGAATCCTTTACCATGGTTGTGACTAGATTTACGCTTGGGCTCAGGGCAGGATCGTGCTTAGGAGTCGTCTTTCCTAATCAAAGCACTTGGAATTAAAGGTAAGAAAATTGCACCCGTTTATGTGGATAGGATGGGACTAAGTGTTCCCTATATTTGTATGCACTGTTATATGATTGTGATAAACCATGTGAATATGTTGGGACTAAGAGCTCCTTATAATTGTATGAATGGCATGAGGTGGTACTATGCTATGGGGACATGTGATGAACGACCTAAGGGAGCCCGAATCAATACTTGCGCACAGGGCGTGGCTCAGCCACTGGTAGCTGAGGACAACTTATTAATAACTGAGCTCGGTTAAGCTGGCCGGAGTCAGTGGATATAACATTGGGCTTGGCCTAAGCGAGCCATAGACAATGGATTAAATAGAGGGTGCAGCCTACGGGCGTTAACCCTAGTTTTTTCTTGACATGTATACCATTGTTAATTTGATGTATATGATATGTTGAATATCTGGAAACTAGATTGTTTGTTATTGTCTGATGTCCTTGATTGAATGAATGCTATGGCTTGCTGGGTAATTGATTAATGTCTTGTAAATCATTTGGTTATACTCTGTGAACTACTTAGTTACTGATACTAATTATGCTATGATATTATGTTTTCTTGCCGGGCCTCGGCTCACGGGTGCTACGTGGTGCAGGTAAAGGCAAGGATAAGATGAGTTGACCATGAGTTGGAGAGCTCTGGGGGCAAGGTGTACATTGTCAACTGCTCAGCCGCCACGGTTGAGGGATTGTACAGGAATGGAAACCTAAAACGTGTATTTTTCCATTAGAGTGGCTTTGATTGTTTATAACATTTGGGAATTCTGTAGTTATGTTATTTAAACCCTGATTTGGGATCCCATATACCAAACATTTATCTTAATGAAAATTATTTGTTTATAACCAAAATCTTTTAAACCTAACCTGTTTATGTCTCTAGTTTCACATTTTTATTTAAATGACTTGATTAGTAAGTCTCACTATTTCAAACACACAGTGTAATGGTCTTGGTTATCCAGGGTGTTACACTGGGTGTTGTGAAGAATGTTCCAGAACACTAAAGAAGCAGAAGCAGGTAAGCTCGCCCCAACTTGGAAATGTCCCTATCTAGTCACTAAGGTAGTCAGACATGGAGTATACAAGCTACAAACTCAAGAGGAACGAGACATTAGTAACAGCTGGAACGATGTCTACCTAAAACAGGAGTCAGAACTACATTTGGGATTGATCACTTCAAAGGATATGTAGGCAGCTCTATGGAGCACAACCCCCACTACAACAATTTTTATTTTTATTTTTGACAAACAAGAAAATCAGTCAAGAAGACGAACAAGCCTGACCATAAACACGTCTAAGGACGAGTAATCCATCAAGAATTAATATAAATAAGTCTAAGTTAAAATAATAAATATATTACACTTAAACCGAGGGACAAAGAGAAGGTAAGCCAAGTCAGCCAGCCATCCAAATAAGACGAACAACGATGTAATACAATCAGCTAGAAGAACATACCAAGTCTACATAAAACATTCAGTCATCTAAATAAAACGAACAAAAATACATGATTTGCTTAAAATTAAAATACAATAAGCTGACATAAAGCAGTCAGACATTTAGTTTAACCAACAAGCCATTCAGACAAGTCAGGCTACAACTGACATAAACAAAATTATAAACCAAAGATAGAAGCTACATAAACATACAAAAGAAAACAGAATTAGATCCCCATATAGTCAGCCAACATAATTATCTTATAACAAAGATAGAGTCAATTAGTTGTACGCCATGAGTCAGTCATCATGAACATGGGTGTATGTAGTCATATCTTCAAAGGAAATGACCAGATCTTTAGCTTGGGCAACCTTCTCAGCTTTCATCTGCTGCAACTCGTCATAATCGGTGATGTACTGAGTTATATCCCAAGACTTAGCCTTTTTATCACGATAGACAATCACAATTTTTCCATGCCATTGGACCTCAGCCTCCAAGCCAATATCAATCAGATGACCTTCCAACATGTCAACCTTAGCTTGAACAAAGCGAAGATCAACCAAGGTAGATTGCAAATGGCTATCATGTTGCTCCTTAGCATTTAACTCAGCCTGTAGCTCCCCATTAACCCTTTCCAATTCTAACTTACAACTTTTCAATGCCTTAACTTCAGCATATAGTCCGCCCAGACCACGAGTCTCCATTACACAATAATAGGAATGCAAACATAATTCAAACAAAACATGACATGTCCAAACATGCATCCCTCTTGAGGTGGGCAAAGTAGTCATCAATCACTTAAACAACATTTCTACTAAGCATCATACTAAAAGTGACAAGAGTAGTCACCAACCAGTTAGACAACATCATTTCAACCAGACATCTTAGCAGAAGTAACACAAGTGCCACCTAGTTAGTCAGCCTACTATTCATTAAAACAAAAACACAAACTACACAGCTGCACACGATATGCAAGGCCAACTGGATGTATATCGTCCACTTGGCCAATAGGCCTCGCACCCACCAGGCCACTTGGCCTCGCACTCATTCGGCCCACTCAGCCAGCCGAGAGCATTCGCTCACGCACTCAACCTCAAATTTGTCCTCGTGCGCGTACTCGGCCTTGCGAACGCGCACTTAGCCTTGCACGCCACTCGACCATCTGGTAAATCAGCCACTCGACCTCAAACTTGGCATCGCACGCCACCTAATTCATACGAACACCTGGTGCACTCAGCCACACGATACACTCGGTCACAAGATGCGCTCGACCCCCCCCCCCCCCCCGTGCACTTGAACACTTCTCATATGCACTCGGCCTCCCTGTATGTGCGCCCAGCCCCCTCGCGCGGTCCACTCGACCAACAGGTGGACCATTCGGCCCCCTTCGGTGGTTTACTCGACCTCTTCGACCAACCCCTTGGCCCATTCGACCACCTCCTTGACCCACTCAGTAGACCACTTGATGGTCCACTTGGCCCGCTCGGCCCCCTCGGTAATCCACTCGACCTTTTTAGTCAACCACTCGGCCCCCTCAGTCACCTCGATGGACCACTCGACGTTCGCTCGACCTCCTCAGCGGTCCACTCTGCCTCTTCAACCAACCACTCGACCCCCTCGATGGCCCACTATGCCACCTCGATGGACCAGACGGCGGTCCGCCCGACCCCTCGATGGTCCACTCGGCCTCTTCGGTGGCCCATTCAGTAATTTTCCTGGTCCATTCAAAAATCCGCTTAGATCACTCGGTCAGTTGGCCACCCAGTGTATCGCCAATAGGACCACCAGACGACCACAATTTGGCCTCTTTTCCCACCTGCGCCAATAGGCCATCATTCGGCTAGTCAAACCAGGTGGTCCCGCGCGCTCAGCTAATAGGCCACCAACCCCGCGCGTGCCAGCATGCCACTAATCGACCTCTTGGTCAGTCAGCCTACTAGCCTCACGCGTCAGGGCGAATCTGTGCCCGCGCACGCTTGGGCACTCGACCACTCAGACAACATACATCTACGCGACTCTATGCTCGTGCGCACCACGCGGCCAATCGACCTCTTTTCCACACGGACCAACTCAGCCCACATATGCGCACACCCTAAGACGTCAAACGTCAATCAGCCAGCCAGCCCAGGGCTCCACTCGTGCTTTACGAACATCATCTGACATCATAAAATCTCTAGCTAGAATAAATTTTAACTAGAGAGTGAGGGACAAATTTTAGTGGATAAAATCTGTCTACATGTTAAAAATTCCAATAAGCTAGTCGGACTAGCCAACCAAGCCCAATAAGCAAGCTAGACTAGCCAGTCAAGCCCAACCCAACATAAACGGGCTCACATATACTGAATGATCCAACCAAATGGTCAGTCCATACTTGGACCTAAATCCGAATACACTCAATCAGCTAGGGACTTTGAAACGGTCAAGATAACCACTTGGAGCGAGTCAGACGGATTAGGAGGACGGAAGAGCAATTGTAGGGAAAACCACTATAAGGAAGACCGTAAGGGGAGAGTAACAGATCATGGGATAACGAACGATCTCATTATTCTCTCTGATTGGCACTATTCTCTCGAAGTGAACCAGTCAAGCGAGTCGAATCAATCAGCCTGACAAGACCTACCCGGACCTGACCCGGTTGTTAAGTTCTACCGTCACCACTGTTGTCAACCTGACCGTTATTCTACCCATCCTTTCATCTTTACTTACATTATTGTTTTACTACTTTCAATTAACTGTTACTACAATCTGACTGACTTGAGCGTCGGAGTTCCTTTGGCTGACACCCAACCAGTGCTTCCAATTGAACTATTCTCTTTCTCATTGTTCGTGACAGGTTGTTGGTTCCCGTTAAGTCGATCATTTAAAGCAATTTGGCAGAAAAGTCACAACGGGGATTTATACCCGGCTCGGGGTGAGCCAAGGGGTATTTCAATAATTTTGCTTATGTTGGGAATTATTGGGATATTGTTGAGGAAAATATTTGTATTTAGAAGATTAGTGGATTAATTGGGAACTTAGGGTATCAATTGAGGTTTAGCGGGAAAGTGGTGTCAAATGACCTCTGTTCCCTTGAAGGGCTTCAATAGAGACTCTTAAGGCAGGGGCGTTTTGGTCTTTTGGGACCCTTAGAATGATTAAGCTAAGTGTTGAGGGGCTTAGCTTTGTGCTGCACGTTCTCTCACTTTCTAGAAAAATAAGGTTTTCCTTCTCTATGCTTTTGGAAGAGAGGTTCTTGAATTCTAAGCCTAAAAGTCACCTTTGGTGGGATTTGGATGCTTGTGGCTGGGAATTGGAAGCTGCTAGGATTGTATCAGCTAAGGGATTCGAATTTTCTTTAGGAATTCAGAGGCAAGACCCCTATTCTTGGAATTTCAATGATGTTCTTTGGGTGTTGAATGTTTTTGGATTATGAATTGTTAATTGTTTTAGTTGTGAGTATTATGAAGTGTGGGGTAGGTTTTGCTAGTGACTTGGGGTAGAATTATGGTCGAAACTATGTTAGAACTCTGGTTGAATCAATTTTGAGTCTAATATTTGAGCTAGGAAGTCGCAAGGATTAATTGGGGAAGAACACTTTGAGTTTTTGGGCATTTTTGGGTTTCTAGCAACCTAGCGCGATCGCGCTAGGTTGTGACTCGACCACACTGGTGTCTTAGAACCTTAGGAATTTGTTTAAATTTTGGGCTTCGAAGTCAGTGGCGTAACCACGCCAATACCCAAGGAAGCTCAAACTTTCTGCAGGCGCGACCGCGCCAGATGCCCTGAAATGTGGTTTTTTTGGTTTTAGGTTTAGGGCTCGGGGAGTCCATGAATCCATTTGTTGGCCCACTTGGGATCTCGGGGGATGTTTTTAACGTCCTAACACCTTAGAATAATAATCTTAAGGATAGGGTTTATAGTGAGGCTCGGGATTTGAAGTCATTCCCTAATAAGAGTATGTTTATGTTGTGACTAGATTATTGCAAGGCTCAGGATCAGAATCATACTTGAGGTCGTATCGTCTATCACACAGAACTCGAGGTAAGAAAACTGCACCCTGGTTGTGGTCAGGGCTTGACCCCTGTAAATGGATATGACTGTGGTTATAATTGTGATTATTTGGTTAGGCATGCTTGTATATGCTGCATCTGGTTGCGTGTTGTGCAATATATATGTGATTATATCTATTCTAAAGGTCAGCCTAAAGGCGCCGAGGCCGACAACAAGCGTGCAGAACGCAGCCCGGCCTAAGTGTGCCGAGGTCGGCTATAAAACCAAAGGGCTCAGCCTAAGGGCGTCGAGCCTGAACGTTAAACAAATAAACAGAAGTGTTGATTGCACTTAACTAACTACATTGATTGTTGAGATTGGCTTATGTGTTTGATTGAGCAGATTATTACTGCTAAGCTTATTGCTTATGTCTTAATTCTTATTGCTTATTGAACATATCGATCTAAGTTTACTGTTATATTTATTGTTGCTCATTTGTATCTGTTGATTTAATTTTTCTTAATGAGCATTGGCTCACGGGTGCTATGTGGTGCAAGTAAGGGCAAGAGTAAGTTGGATCAACCATAAGTTGGAGAGCTTCAGGGGCGGTGTGTACATATGCAACCTACTCAATTGACATGGCCGAGACAGCTTGGGAGGAACTAGGGTTGAACCCTGTTTTGCCCCTTAGGACGACTAATTTGTATTTTATCTGTCTTTTTCAGTCTGTAACCACTTTTTGAGATCCCGAGTATAAACTTAATATTTTTAATGAAAAATAATTACTTCGTTGACCAAAATTTTAATACCTAACCTTGATTTAGTCTTTAATTGTACATTTAAGTCCAAATGACCCGCTTAACAAGTTGAGCACTATTTTAAACACACAGTGTAACGGTCTTGGCTAACCAGGGCGTTACAACAAATATGAAAACCTTGTTGAGAAATTGTATCAGGAATGGCACCGCAACCCAGAAAACAATGACCATTCAACTACAATATCAAGTGAATTAATGCTATCTGCCATTAAAAATAAAGTAACACAATCAACAATTCTATTTTGAGTAATTGGTGGCAAAACCCACTTATTTTTACATTTTCTTACACTTAACTGTAGATCATATGTATAAATACATATATTTGGTGGAATTTTTGTTTGAGATTTTTTATTCTTAGCTGTGATTTTTGTTGAAGAATGGTACATGTTTTTGTAACGACCCAAATTTTCTAATAGGGTTTACTGCCTTGATTAGCGTGCAGGGAGGGCATAATTGGTTTATACGTGTGTGTTTAATTGGTTAAATGCGTGACTATGTGGCATGCATGACTTATATGATTATGTGAATATATTATACACATGTTTATGAGTATTAAATATGCATGTTGGCCCTTTATTGTTCATAAGGGCATTTCTATAATTTGGGCCCGTTGAGGGCATAAATGTGATTTTATGTGATAAATGGTTGAGACCACATTATTATGTCGATATATTTACAGTATATGGCTTGAGACGGTCCTAGTGAGCTGTAACGCCCTACTACCTTAGAGCCGTTACTAAGTGAGGTTAAAATGTGCAAGCAACTCGCTAAACGAGGTTTTTTTTAAATAAAAGTGTGATTAAGTGAAAGTCTAGGCTGTAATCTTTAAAAAAAGTACTCTATTTCATTAAAAGTTCAAGAGTTTAACATACGGGATCCCATAACTCAGTTTATAAAATATTTACAACGCAAAGCAAGTTTATAAGTAATTAACTATCAAAACTAGGGTTTATACAGCCATTCCTCAAAAATATCCCCAACCAAAGCAGTCGGGCAGGCCGAACATGTATGCACCGCCCCCACGCTCTCCGTACTCATGGCTGGTTGACTTTTTCTTTGCCCTTACCTGCAACACAGAGCACCTATGAGCCGAAGTCCAGCAAGAAAACTCAAACGGTACATAACATATGCATAATATACAGTCATCACAGCAGATAGCTCATATCTGGTCAAACAGTCCATAAAATCTAACACATATACGACCATGCCGTCCCAGAAGTGTTACCAAAACCTGGGATCTCGGTCTACACCGTAAGGATATCCCAGGTATCCCTTGGGTTTTACCCTAGCCACGAGCACTCCATGTGCTAAGTGGTATTCCCGGCCCCACTTCCGTTCTTGGCCCTTTGCCGTTCCCGGCCCTTCGCCGTTCATTATGCTATTTCCACATTTAGCATACACAAATAAAAATCAAATAAATAATCATTCATGTAATGCTACATCCTAGCAATAATACAATCTAGGGCCGCACCCTGCAACAAAACTATGGGCCCAAGCCCTGCTCTACGGGTGCTACAGTTCTCTTACCTGTATCCCAAGCTTCCGATACCCCAAAGCCGCGAGCACGGTCCTCTAACCCGAGCCTCTACAAAGACCTAGTCACAACACATATAAAACATCCTTTAATACTAATCAATCCCAAAACCACTTGCCGGGACCAATCCCGTACTCTCGGGACCCCTAATTCCCTAAAACAATGCATTGGAGCCATCCCCCGAGTCCCCGGGCAAAAGCCCTAAAAATACAATTTTTGGCTGTCAAAAATGGCCTAGGGCCGCGGCACTCCCTTCAAGGGCCGCGGCGCTCCTTCGCGAACCCAGATTTCTGGGTTTTTCCTTGCGTTTTTCCCGAGCCAAAACCATTCCAAATCATCCCAAACAAGTACCTAAGCCCCAAAATCAATTCAAAACCCCAAATGAACCCTTTAACAACCTATAAACATCATAACCACACTCAATTACACAATCACACCCAAAAATCCAATCTTGAGCTCAAATTTCAGAAACCTAAACCATGGCTTCTAGGAGTTAAACCGTAGCTTGAAAAATATGAACCATGCTTCTAAATTCTTAAACCACATCATAAACTAAAATATAAACATGTTAGAACTCTTACCTCAATCAAGAATCTGGTTTGAACCCTTCTCAAATCCAGCCTCCAACCTTTTTCCTCTTGGTTATCCTAGTTGAATTTCCAAATGAAACCAGCCATATCCCCTTTAGATTTCCACACTCAATCTCTGTAAATTCAGACTTAAAATCAACAAAAGCAGAGCACAAACTCTTACCTCTGAACCACCTTGGCCTAAGCTTGATCTTGGTCACTTCAAACCTCTTGATCCTCCCCCTAAGACCCAAATTCAGCTTCTTTCTTCTGCTTTTCTTTTGTTCTATCTCTAGGTTTCAATTCTTAGCATAAACTAACTATCACCAAGTGTTATATGTGTATCCCCTTTTCCTTCTGCTGAAGGTTTTCTATGTTGTCAAATGACCATTCTACCCTTCCTCAAATATCCCTTCCTAACTAAGCCTCAAGGGCACCTTTGTCATTTCATATCTATATTACAATTTTACCATTTTCCCACCTGAACCTATTACCCTCAGTGGTTACTAATAGTTACACAAGTTACCAAATTACCAGTTACCATTAACTCACAAGAACCCAATTAAAAAATCCCCAAAATACCCCTAGGCTCCTCCCGAGCTGGGTATTAGATCCCGTTGTGAATTTTGAGTTATCTAGCTTGCTAGGACCGTCTCGGCACATGCATCACATTAATATCACCACATCCACGTGGTACAAATCACATAATATAATTATCACATTTATGCCCTCAACGGGCTAAAATTACCAATTTACCCCTATCATGCAAACGAGGCTCACATGCATATTTATACTACCTAAACATGCATTCTAATCACATACTCATTTAAATTCATATATTATCATATTAATTCACTTATTGCCCTCCAAGCACGCTAATCAAGGTCCTAAACCTTATTAGCAACTTAGGGTGTTACAATTATCCCCTCCTTACAAGAATTTCGTCCTCGAAATTACCTGAACAACTCAAGATGCCGCTCCCGCATATCAGACTCAAGCTCCCACGTCGCCTCTTCAACCTTGCTGTTTCTCCACAACACTTTAACTAAGGCGATGGTCTTGCTCCACAGAACTTTGTCCTTTCTATCAAGGATCTGAACAGGCTTCTCCTCGTATGATAAATCCTGATCCAACTCCAAGTTCTCATAGCTCAACACATGAGTAGTATCTGCTACATATTTCCGAAGCATAGACACATGAAACACATCGTGAACCCCTGATAGAGCTGGAGGCATTGCTAACCTGTAAGCTACCTCACCAACTCGTTCCAGAACCTCAAAGGGGCCAACAAACCTGGGACTTAGCTTGCCCCGAACATCGAATCGTTTCACTCCTCTCAGGGGTGAAACCCTGAGGAACACATGATCACCGACCTGAAACTCCACATTCCTGCATCTTAGATCCGAGTAACTCTTCTGACGACTCTGGGAGGCGAGCATACGAGCTCTAATCTTTTCAATTGCCTCATTGGTCCTCTGAACCATCTCAGGTCCTAGATATCTTCTCTCACCTGTCCTATTCCAGTGTATCGGTGACCTGCATTTCCTTCCATATAGCATCTCATACGAAGCCACTCCGATAGTCGCTTGATAGCTATTATTATACGAGAACTCAATCAATGGGAGATACTTACTCCAAGATCCCCCAAAATCTAACACACAAGCTCGAAGCATGTCTTCCAGTATTTGAATAGTCCTCTCAGACTGCCCATATGTCTGAGGATGGTAAGCGGTACTGAACCGTAGCTGTGTGCCCATTGCCTTCTGCAGGCTCTCCCAAAACTTGGAGGTGAAGGTGGGGTCTCTGTCGGATACTATCGACCTCGGAGCCCCATGAAGTCGAACAATTTCCTTCACATAAAGCTCAGCGTACTGCTCCACAGTATAAGTTGTTCTCACAGGTAAAAAGTGGGCAAACTTAGTATACCTGTCTACAATCACCCACCCCGAATCATGCTGACCCATGGTCTTCGGTAATCCAACCACAAAATCCATCGCAATATCCTCCCATTTCCACTTAGGAATCCCTAGAGGCTGCAACAACCCTGCTGGCCTCTGATGTTCAGCCTTAATCTGCTGACAAGTTAGGCACCTTGCCACATAGTCTACCACATCTCTCTTCATGCCTGACCACCAGTATAAAACTTTCAAGTCTTGGTACATCTTCGTAGTACCCGGATGTAGAGAGTAGGGAGTGGTGTGAGCCTCATCAAGAATCTCTCGTCGAATATCTGGATCAATCGGAACACAAATCCGCCCTTTGTACCTCAACAGACCCATCTCTGAGATAGAGAAGTCCATAATCGCTCCAGTTAGGATATTCTCCCTACGCTCAACTAACTGGGGATCCTTTCCCTGTGCTTCCTTAATCCTCTCAAGGAGCGTTGACTGAAGAGTTATGTTGGCTAACTTACCAACCACTAACTCTATACATGCTCTGGCCATCTCCTCAGCCAGTCTGTCTGATATCTGTCTTGAACTATATAACTGACCTGGGCCCTTCCGGCTCAATGCATCAGCCACAACATTAGCCTTCCAAGGATGATATAAAATGTCACAATCGTAATCCTTTACCAACTCTAGCCATCTCCTTTGGCGCATATTCAGATCTTTTTGGGTAAAGAAATACTTTAAACTCTTGTGATCAATGTATATCTCGCACTTTTCACCATACAGATAATGCCTCCACACCTTAAGCGCGAATACCACCGCAGCCAACTCCAGGTCATGCGTGGGATATCTCTGCTCGTACTCCTTTAACTGCCTTGATGCATAAGCTATTACTTTCCCAGCTTGCATCAACACACATCCCAAACCCTGTCTAGAAGCGTCACAGTAGACCACAAACTTCTCATTCTCTGTCGGCAGACTCAACACTGGTGCAGTAATCAATCGTCGCTTCAACTCTTTAAAATTATTCTCACACCGATCTGTCCACACATACTTAGTCTTCTTTCTTGTCAACTCTGTCAATGGAGTAGCAATTCTGGAGAATCCCTCTACAAACCGTCGGTAGTACCCTGCTAATCCAAGAAAACTTCTGACTTCAGGAACACTGCTCAGTCTAGGCCAATCTCTCACTGCCTCTGTCTTACTTGGGTCAACCAGTATCCCCTCCTTACTAACGATATGGCCCAAGAATGTAACTTGCGGTAACCAGAACTCACACTTGCTAAACTTAGCATATAGCTTATGCTCTTTCAATCGCTGCACTACCAGGCACAAATGATGCTCATGCTCTGTCTCTGACCGAGAGTATACTAGTATATCGTCGATGAACACAATTACAAACTTATCCAGGTAGTCTTTGAAAATTCTATTCATCATATCCATGAAAGCTGCTGAGGCATTGGTTAATCCAAAGGACATAACCAGAAATTCATAATGCCCATACCTTGTCCGAAAAGTTGTCTTCGGTATGCCCTCCTCCTTAATTCTCAACTGATGATAGCCTGATCGAAGATCGATCTTTGAAAACACCGTACTCCCCTGAAGCTGATCAAATAGATCATCAATCCTAGGTAGTGGATACTTGTTCTTAATGGTCAGCCTATTCAACTCCCTGTAATCAATGCACATCCTAAGAGACCCATCCTTCTTCTTAACAAATAACACTGGAGCACCCCATGGCGAGAAACTCGGTCTGATGAACCCCAAATCCAACAATTCCTGTAGCTGGATCTTCAATTCCTTTAACTTCGCTGGAGCCATTCTATAGGGTGCCCTGGAAACTGGCTCCACCCCCGGTGCCAACTCTATGACAAACTCAATCTCTCGCTGCGGCGACAATCCTAGCAGGTCCGCTGGAAATAAGTCTGGAAACTCACATACCAACCTGGTTTCATTCGGTCCCACTATCACCACCTTAGAAGTATCTACAACACTCGCTAGGAATCCTATGCAGCCTTCCTGCATCAGGTCTCTAACCTTCAGTGCTGAAATCATAGGCACTCGCAGTTCATTCACCGTCCCCACAAATACAAAAGGCACCTCACCTTCCGGTTCAAAAGTAACCATATGCCGCTTGCAATCAATCGTTGCTCCGTACCTCATTAACCAATCCATTCCTAATATCATATCAAAATCATCCATATCTAATTCAATCAGATCAACAAATAGTTCCCTACCATCTATCTCTACTGGTAATGCTCTAACCCATCTCCTAGAGACTACTAGTTCTCCTGTTGGAAATAAAGTCTGAAAATTCCTAGCATACACAATACTAGGTCTACAAAGCTAGTTTATCACCCTAGCAGATACAAATGAGTGGGTAGCCCCTAAATCAATCAATGCAGTATACAAAGAACCAGCGCTAGAGATCTGACTTGTCACAACTGAAGGACTAGCCTCTGCCTCAGTCTGAGTCAAAGCGAATACCCTGGCGGGAGCAAGAATATCTCCCTGCTTTGGCTCCTCCTTTCTAACTTGTGGGCAGTCTTTCTTCAGATGGTTGGCACTCCCACAGACAAAACATGCCCTAATCCGACACTCACCCTGATGTCGTCGCCTGCACCGAGGACACACTGGAAAACTCCTCCAGTTGTCACCACTGCCCTGACAGCCACCAACAGAACCTCGCACTCTCCTATCAGAACTAGGAGGAGTGAATGAATCTGGAACCCTTCTTTTCTGCTCATTAGGGCCACTGCCTCGACTAGACCCAACGAAAGGAGGCACCATCCTCCTGGCATCGCGCCTGACAGCGCTGTCCTTCCACATCTGATCCTCAGCTCTCTCTGCAGTAAGGGCCTTATCCACTGCTTGTGCATAAGTAGTGGTCTCTGGAACCAGTGTAATATTCACATCACAGGCGATCATCACATTCAACCCCCGTATGAATCTATCTCTCCTGGCCGCATCTGTCGGCACTAGGTCTGGCGCAAACTTCGCCAGTCTGTCGAACCTCAAGGCATACTTTGTAACTGATAACCTGTTCTGTGTCAGGTTGATAAACTCATCAACCTTCGCAGCTCGAACTGCTATGCTGTAGTATTTCTCATTGAAGACACTCTTGAATTCTTCCCATGTCATGACTGCAACATTCCTCTGCTGTCTCACCACATCCCACCAGATGCGGGCATCGTCCCTAAACATATAGCTAGCACAAGCTATCCTTTCACTTCCTTCGACCCTCATAAAATCCAAGATCAAAGAAATCATGTTCATCCACTGCTCTACCCGCAGTGGGTCCAATCCACCCTCGAAGGTAGGAGGTTGTTGCTTCCTAAATCTTTCGTACAAGGGTTCCCACCTGTTCTCAGTCACAAGCTGAACCGGCACTAGCGGCACATTCTATTGTATCGGCAACCCTGCAACCTGTGGAGAGGCCTGTTGCCTCATCTGACGGAGTTCTTCCTCTGTTCTCTGCAGTCTAGCCTCCATTTCGGCCAATATCTGCTGCCAGTTCTGTGGGGCAGGTGGAGGGTTCTGACCCTGATTGTCATCCTCGGCTCGATTGCCGCGAAGTCTGGACGATTGCCGAGGCATTACAACTATATGCCTGCAATCAGTGACACCGCTTATCAGTCATGATAACAAAATCCAATTCCACCTCCCATTCTCACCAATCAACCAAAATCAACAATCCAAATATAATACAAATAGCATATAACACACAATGGGCCTTGCCCTGGCATCATGCATATGTTATTTCACTCATCATACTCTTTATAAACTAAGCAAGCAAACAGGACAACCAAACACATATTCAAGCATAACAATCAACCATACCAATCAACCCTGAGTCAAGCTTTTCAATGGCAGCGTGCGTACATATTCGGTCAATCTCTAGAACCAATAAACCTTGGCTCGCTTCGATACCAAGTTGTAACGCCCTACTACCTTAGAGCTGTTACTAAGTGAGGTTAAAATGTGCAAGCAACTCGCTAAACGAGGTTTTTTTTTAAATAAAAGTGTGATTAAGTGAAAGTCTAGGCTGTAATCTTTAAAAAAAGTACTCTATTTCATTAAAAGTTCAAGAGTTTAACATACGGGATCCCATAACTCAGTTTATAAAATATTTACAACTCAAAGCAAGTTTATAAGTAATTAACTATCAAAACTAGGGTTTATACAACCATTCCTCAAAAATATCCCCAACCAAAGCCGTCGGGCAGGCCGAACATGTACGCGCCGCCCCCACGCTCTCCGTACTCATGGCTAGTTGACTTTTTCTTTGCCCTTACCTGCAACACAGAGCACCCGTGAGCCAAAGCCCAGAAAGAAAACTCAAACGGTACATAACATATGCATAATATACAGTCATCACAGCAGATAGCTCATATCTGGTTAGATAATCCATAAAATCTAACACATATACGGCCATGCCGTCCCAGAAGCGTTACCAAAACCTGGGATCTCGGTCTACACCGTAAGGATATCCCAGGTATCCCTTGGGGTCTCACCCTAGCCACAAGCACTCCATGTGCTAAGTGGTATTCCTGGCCCCACTGCCGTTCTCGGCCCTTTGCCGTTCCCGGCCCTTCGTCGTTCATTCTGCTATTTCCACATTTAGCATACACAAATAACAATCAAATACATAATCATTCATGTAATGCTACATCCTAGCAATAATACAATCTCGGGTCGCGCCCTGCAACAAAACTATGGGCCCAAGCCCTGCTCTACGGGTGCTACAGTTCTCTTACCTGTATCCCGAGCTTCCGATGCCCCAAAGCCGCGACCATGGTCCTCTAACCCGAGCCTCTCCAAAGACCTAGTCACAACACATATAAAACATCCTTTAATACTAATCAATCCCAAAACCACTTGCTGAGACCAATCCCATACTCTCGAGACCCCTAATTCCCTAAAACAATGCATTGGAGCCATCCCCCGAGTCCCCGGGCAAAAGCCCTAAAAATACAATTTTTGGCTGTCAAAAATGGCCTAGGGCCGCGGCACTCCCTTCAAGGGCCGCGGCACCTAGCAGCTTTCCCCCATCCTGATGCAACCTCGCACCGCGGCGCCCAAGAACAGGGCCGCGGCGCTCCTTGGCGAACCCAGATTTCTGGGTTTTTCCTTGCGTTTTTCCCAAGCCAAAACCATTCCAAATCATCCCAAACAAGTACCTAAGCCCCAAAATCAATTCAAAACCCCAAATGAATCCTTTAACAACCTATAAACATCATAACCACACTCAATTACTGTTGTGAAAATTAATACGCAAGTATACGCAGTCACACAAGTAATATAATGATAAGTAAGATCGTCTCCTCAGGGATTGCAAACAAAATTCAATGTAAAACCAACTAATTAACAACTTAAAATAAATGGAAAATATGGGAATGATTGAGTAATGAATCTAAATTTAAATGACTGTCAATAAAACCTGCTTAAAATGTGGCTACAATTACTGGAAAATTAATTGCAAGAAAAAGTATCTATGGAATGATAGACTTGAATAGCTAAATCTGCCCTATGTTTTATCTGCCCAGTTGTTACAGCATTCGTTCAGCAAAGTTGCACAGAGTTAACAGAATTCTAGATATGCTTGTGAGGTTTTTCCAAAACTCACTGATTAAGTTCTACTACTTAATTGAATATATTCCTATATTTAATCAGGTTGCAGAACAGCAATTAAACACCAATTCTCAAGTTATGCAAGGTGGTAAAATATTCCTATCTTACTTACTAAGAACAACCTAAACATGTAAATTCTCTTGCATCATCCAAGTTATATCCACTAGATTTAGCCTTTCCAGAACCCAAATCTAGCTTAGCAAATTGTTACTCGTGGCCAATTAATAACAATTAAATAACAGTAAGCTCACTTGAATGAACAAAGGCAAAATTGCTAAACTCATGTATTCACATTAATCAATCACAAGCATAGGGGTTCATAGCCATCCAAGTCTCAAAAGATTTAGCTCATGTTCAAACCAGTGATTACAATCCAAAACAGAGTTTGTTCATCCATAACTAATACTTCAGTTTCACAAAATGTAGAATTAAGAGTATATACTACAGAAAAGGAAAAGATAGAAGAAAGAGAAGAAATAGAATCAAAGTATGCTATCGTCCTCCTCCTTCTATTCTCGTGGATATCCTCTCATGGGTACTTGGTTTTCTGTGTATATCTCTCTGCAATATTGCTTCTCCCTTTTTTTTTCAGCTGAGTTAATCTCCTTCTCTCTTTCTCTATTCGGCTGTCCTTCCTTACCTCCTCTCCAGGGTACAATTTTTCCTTTACCCTAATTAGAAAGCCCACTTTCTTCTCTTTGGTCCACTAGTCCAATCCATATCAGCCAGCTGACATAATTTTAAGTGATTGCCACATAGGCGCTGAATTAGATGCATAAATTCCTGCTGGTATTTTGTCCACGTCATTTCCTCGTACCCAGAAATGCTATAGCATTTTGTTCTCCAGCAAAACAGAAGCATTTCCAGCTTTAGTGTTCACTTTGGCCTCGAATTCCTTTCTTTCCCTTGGCACTTCAAAAATTCCTTTCCTAAACAACAAAACAAACAGAATTAATTAATTAATTACATTTAACACTGACAACCTAAAAGACTCCTAAATTAGTACACTAACTAGAAAATAAAGATAAAAACTAATCAAACTTACAAACAACATCACATTCATTACTCTTTTCATGAAAAATCAAGTTTAAAGTTAATAAAAATAACTCTATACCATAGAGTTATCAATTACACAATCACACCCAAAAATCCACTCTTGAGCTCAAATTTCAGAAACCTAAACCATGGCTTGAAAAATATGAACCATGCTTCTAAATTCTTAAACCACATCAGAAACTAAAATATAAACATGTTAGAACTCATACCTCAATCAAGAATCTGGTTTAAACCCTTCTCAATTCCAGCCTCCAACCTCTTTCCTCTTGGTTATCCTAGTTGAATTTCCAAATGAAACCAGCCATATCCCCTTTAGATTTCCACACTCAATCTCTATAAATTCAGACTTAAAATCAAAAAAAGCAGAGCACAAACTCTTACCTCTGAACCACCTTGGCCTAAGCTTGATCTTGGTCACTTCAAACCTCTTGATCCTCCCCCTAAAACCCAAATCCAGCTTCTTTCTTATGCTTTTCTTTTGTTCTATCTCTAGGTTTCAATTCTTAGCATAAACTAACTATCACCAAGTGTTATACGTGTATCCCCTTTTCCTTCTGCTGAAGGTTTTCTATGTTGTCCTCAAATGACCATTCTACCCTTCCTCAAATATCCCTTCCTAACTAAGCCTTAAGGGCACCTTTGTCATTTCATATCTATATTACAATTTTACCATTTTCCCACCTGAACCTATTACCCTCAGTGGTTACTAATAGTTACACAAGTTACCAAATTACCAGTTACCATTAACTCACAAGAACCCAATTACAAAATCCCCAAAATACCCCTAGGCTCCTCCCGAGCCGGGTATTAGATCTCGTTGTGACTTTTGAGTTATCTAGCTCGCTAGGACCGTCTCAGCACGTGCATCACATTAATATCACCACATCCACGTGGTACAAATCACATAATATAATTATCACATTTATGCCCTCAACGGGCTAAAATTACCAATTTACCCCTATCATGCAAACGGGGCTTACATGCATATTTATACTACCTAAACATGTATTCTACTCACATACTCATTTAAATTCATATATTATCATATTAATTCACTTATTGCCCTCCAGGCACGCTAATCAAGGTCCTAAACCTTATTAGCAACTTAGGGTGTTACATGAGCGGATTAGCGAAATAGTCACAGTGGGGTTTAATACCCGGCTCGGGGGAGCCTAGAGATACTTTGGGAATTCAAAGAATATTCTGGGATTTATTGAGTAATGAATAGGTATTTGGTAATTAATTGGACATGGATTAATTGGTAAATGGTAGGAACACTTGAGGAATTAGTGGGAACCAGGGAAAAATGACTATTTTACCCTTAGGAACCATTATAGGGATGAATAAGTTTAAGGGGGGAAATGGTCTTTTTGGGTTAAAGATATACTCATATATTTTAGGAAGTGATTAGAAACATCAGGAATACTCTCAAGCTCACTCTTTCCCTCTCACTCACGTACTCTCTCTCTACCTCTCCTATACCTTGAAGCTGAAGGGAAATTGAAGGGAAAAAAAATTGGTTTAAGCTGGGATTGGGGCTGAGTTTGGGCTGGGTTAAACTGAAGAATTAAGGCTGGAAGTGGGCAGAGAATAGCTGGAGAAATTCAAGCCATAAACTGAGGTAAATTTCAAGTTCAATTGTTGAATTCTGTTGGAGATTATGTTAAAGTTAGAGCTTGCATGATTCTGGTTCTTAAGCTAATTTTAGGTACTAAGGGGGAGTAAGAATTGTATTCGGGCTAGATATAATGTTTGGACCTAAAGGATAGGAATTCTAGGCTTAAATCCAAGTTTGGCTGCTGGTTTGGGGTGTGAATTTTAGGTTAGGCTCGAAGAGAAATGCTGAGAAATGGTGGATTTTCTGGGTTTAGGGGCTCGGGTCGTGGCCTTGTTCATCAGGCACCGCGCCCCGCGTGTTTTTGGAGGCTGGGAGCCTCTGGCTCGCCAGGCGCGCCACGACCTAGAGGGGTGCAGGTCACAGCCTGTGCCCTTCAGCAGGGAGGGTTTGGCCTCTGTCTTAGGGGCGGGCCGTGACCCTTAAGGGCAAGTAGCGACCCTAAATGGGAAATTAAGGGAAAACAGGGTTTTCGACTTGGGGATTCAAACCTAGGCGCTCGGGATGAATTCTACTACCTAGTTTAGTAGAATTTGAGGTCCCGGAGGCTAATATTTGTTCCCTGAGCATTTACTTGGATTAGAGATTGATGGTTACCCATTGTCATTGTGACTAGGATTATCGCAAGGGCTCAAGACTAAGGATCATGCTCGGGACTGTTCTTTATTCTTCGCTTAGGATTTGAGGTAAGAAAACTACACCCTTGTGGTTGTGAACGGGACTGAGGTTCCCAATAACTAAATATGTGAAATGTGCAATTGTACAATTGTTATGTATATGAGAATGAACGACCTAAGAGTGTCGGGGCTGATGATAAGCGTGTTGAACGCAGCTCGGCCTAAGCAAGTCGGGGTCAACTAGATAAACAGAGGGCTCGGCCTAAGTGTGACAACCCTGAACATTGTGTAACTAGTTAAGATATGTACTTGAGAATATATGCTCATCATTGTTTAGTTTAATGCTTGTATTATGTTAAATACTGAACTGGTTGGATTAGAGTTGATTGAATGCTACTACTGCTATATGTGTTTATTGTTTATGGTTTTCTTGCTGGGCCTTGGCTCACGGGTGCTACGTGGTGCAGGTAAAGGCAAAGGGAAACTGGGCCAACCATGAGTTGGAGAGCTCTCGGGGCGGAGTGTACATAGTCAGCTGCTCGACCGCCACGATCGAGGGATAGTTACAGGGGCAGAGCTCTAAAATTTGTATTTTGCCACTAGAATGGCTTTTGTTGTATCAACTTTTGGGGATTGTATTTACCACTTATACCCTGTTTTTGAGATCCCATGTATCAGACATCTATTTTAATGAAAATTAACCGTTTATGATCAAAATCTTTAACCCTAACTTGATAGTTGACCTTAGGATCACATTATTGCTCAAACGACTTGATTAGCAAGTCTTGCACTATTTTAAAACACACAATGTAACAGTCTTGGTTATCCAGGACGTTACATATTTTATCTAGGTTTGTTGTTGATGATGAAGAGAATAATTTTGATGAATAATTATCGAAGGAGATTAAGAGTGTTATCCAAAAAACAAGCATGGATGACATGGCAAACATTTAGTACACGTGGCTAACATCTGGCAGAATTCGTGTTCGACTATCGACCAGGAAAACATCTAGTGTCACGACATTCGATCTCTTCATACGACCAGCCTGGTCGTACGAATGATATACGCGGAAAAGATCTTATGCAGTTATGATAGTATTCGAAATTATCTCCCATGATTTCCTGAGTATCCGATTATTTAGGAAATGATATCTGTAACAAATTAATGTAAATCCTCCTTGAGCCTATAAATAGAGAAGGAGGGCTCAAAGGAAAGGGATCTTCTTCTTCTTTCTTGCTTTCGGATTACTAGAGATTAGAGTTATCCTATTTGAGATATTGTATTGTTCTTCAGAGGTTGTTGAAACTCATTGAACCCTAGTTCTTTGATCACTCCTTTGAATCCTATATAAATAATAATTCAAGTGGACGTAGGTTATTACCAGATTCTGGGGCCGAACCACTATAAACTCTTGTCTTCTTTATTATTTCATCATCACATTCTTTCCAACGTGTTTGTCCACATCAAGCAAGTTTGACTCCGTGTCAGTTGGCCAAAATCAGGGTCAACATTCTAGTGCTTTCATTGAGAGCTTGATACATTATCGTTGAAAGATCAATGGCGAAAACTACCAGGAAAACTAGACAGGCGGTCGGCGCTGCGCCATCTCACCCGCCTCCTCCTCCTCCAAACATGGCTGAGGATGAGCCACATTTGGAATTTGATGAGGAAGAAATGGACGACGTGACGCTGAAGAATACCCTAGGGGCATTGCACGAAGAACTGGCCAATCTGAGGGCCGGCCAGGAAAGTGCTGCCGAAATCATGGAGCGGCAGCAACAAGAAATTGAGCGGCAGCGCCTGGAGCTGAGTGAAAGGCAAGCGGATATGGACCATCACCAGAGGGAGGCCATGGCAGCCCTCGAGGCAGCCTTATAATTGGCTAGGAATCAGGCTGCACCTTCCTCGCAGCCTAATCAACCCGCGAATGGGCCACCTCACAGGGGTCTCAATCCTAACCCGCCTATCCAACCCTCGAGCCCACAAAGGCCCGAGCAGCCACCGGCACCTCAGGACGACGTCCCGCTGATGGACCCTGAGGCACAGCCTCCATCCCAAGCTGGTCGCGGCAATCCCCCGCAGCAAAGGCAGAATAGGGCTGGGCAGCCGCCTCGCAGTCCTAGACGCCATAGGGGCGACGAGACAAACCCTCCGAGCAGAGGACAGCATCCACCTGGTAACATGAGGAACTCAGAGTTAGGCTCTGCGGTCTGGGGCCCCCCACGGCATGATAATGCACGGGGACCCACCGACCAACGCAGGCCACCCTTTAATGCTCGGGAGGTTCCAGCCCGGGAAGGCAACCGCGGGAACAGTCGATCCCACCATAGCCAATCAAGATTCAGAGATGGCCATGGTTATAATGAGGCTGACTCAGGCAGAGGAAATGCCGGTCGGAGGAATGAAGAAAGAGGTGGAGGCAGGAGCCAACCACCTCAGGATGACTAACCCGACAGACGGGACGCTGGGGGGCAGCCCAGAAAAAATAATGTCTTCAGCCGACTCGGAGTTAGCGAGCAGCGGAGGAGAGACGAGGACTTAAGAGACGTACTCAACGATCGCCGCGAGCGGCACGGCCACGACGATTCCTAGCGCCGTGCAGGCCCAGATAGATGCCCTCAACCAGGCAGTGCAGCAGCTGGTCGGGGGAAGGACATCTTATATTGACCACGATAGGAGAAAAGGCACTCCCTTCATCCAGAGGATAGCTATGGCAGAAACCTCTAGCAAGTTCAAAATGCCTACGCTTCCGAACTTTGATGGGTATGGTGACCCGTTATCTCATGTCAACAAGTTTGAGATACAAATGGACATTCAGAAAGTGTCCAAGGATGCTCGGTGCAGGATCTTCCCTGCAACACTTTCTGATGCCGCACAGGAGTGGTTTTTTAAATTCCCTCCTGCAAGTATAGTTTCCTGGGAAATGTTCGTAAAGGAGTTTTACGGACAGTTCTACGCGGGTCGTGTGCACCAGACTGAGGCAAACCAGCTAGTTGAAATACGCCAGCATGATGGAGAACCAATGAAGGACTACGTTCAGCGCTTTATGCAAGCAGCTGCTGGAGCAAAAACAGTGGGAGACGAAGGCAAAATGATGGCCATAACCGCAGGGGTTAAGCGTCGTACGCCTCTCTGGGAAAGCCTCCGAAAACATGGGGTTAGAACTACCCAGGAATTCTTGGATTGAGCTTATCGCTACATCAAGCTCGAAGATGCCATAGCCAACGAAGGAAAGCCCCCAAGAAAGGATAAGGGGACTGACGAGCCCGCCAAAGCCGCCAATGGGTCCAAGCCCAACGGCAACGGCAAAGGCAACGGGAACGGGAACAGCAATGGCAAGAATGGGGGGAAATGGCCACACAATGAGCCTTCCACCTCTAAAAATAAACGAGCCAAGGGTAACCGTTATGTACCTCGGTTCACTAACTATATTGCCCTAGTTGAGTCTCAGAGAGAGGTTTATCAGGCCACGAGTTCCAGTGTGCCTTACAAGAAACCTGTTCCCATTCGAAAGGATATTTCGAGAAGAGACACTACCAAGTTCTGTCGTTATCATAACAACTACAGGCATGATACCTACGAATGCAACCAGTTGAAGGATGAGATCGAGTTCCTTATTAGACAAGGACACTTGAGGAGATATATACGGGCCTGGGAAAATTCCCAACGAGAAGCTCCAGGTGGCAACGAGCAAGTGCCCACACGCCAACGCTTGCCACCTTTGCAGCCTGACCCCGTGACTGGCACATTGTTAACCATCTATGGAGGCCTGCACCTCGCAGGAAACAGTGGAAAAGCCAGAGAATGATATGCTCGGACTCTGTGCCACAACCAGGACATCGAGATGATGACTGTGGATGACCGTGCGCCGAAAAAGGCTCGATCAGAAGAGGGCAAAATAACCTTCTCTGATAGCGATGCCCAACATGTCCGGTTCCCACATTCCGATCCGCTGGTCGTGGATATCCAAATGGTCAGCATGATGGTGAAGAGAGTGCTGGTTAATACAGGAAGTTCGGTGAACATCCTGTATAAGTCTTCACTGGAACGCATGAAGTTGTCCTTTAAGGACCTGGAGCCCTGCAACCAAACAATATACGGCTTCTCTGGTGAGGGACTCACCCCCGCAGGGTCAATCAGACTACCAGTGACAGCAGGTACAGCGCCTGCTACCAAGACATTACTCGCTACTTTCATAGTAGTCGATTGTCCTTCGACGTACAATGTCGTCATTGGGAGGCCTATACTGGTTGATCTACGGGCAGTCACCTCTATGTGGCACTTAGCCATGAAATTCCCGACAGACGCAGGGGTAGGATGCGTGTTGGGAAACCAGAGGGAGGCTAGGGAGTGCTACAATGCCTCAGTCATGAAGGCGAAGAAGGGAACGTCAAAGAGCACTCCCCCAGATAGGTTGCAGATGGCAATTGATACACAAGCCCAATCCGGTGATGAAGTCACCAAATAGGGTGTTGCCCAAAGTGAGGATAAAGATTTAGATCCTCTCTTTGGGGATTTTGAAGAAAACGTTGGACCCGTCGAGGACCTGGAAGAGGTCCAACTTGACGAGAAAGACCCGACCAGAGTCGTGAAGGTCGGAAAAAACTTAGAATCAACCACGAAGCATGCACTGGTGGAGTTTTTGCGGAAAAACCAGGAAGTCTTTGCCTGGTCGCACAAAGACATGGCTGGGATAGATCCTACAGTTATCAGCCATGTCCTGAACATAGACAAGAGTTTTCCACCTGTGCAACAGAAAAGAAGGTTGCTCGATAAGGATCGGTCGAGAGCCTTAAAAGAATAAGTTGAGAGATTAAAGGAGAATGGGTTCATCAGGGTGGCGTTTTATCCATCGTGGGTCTCTAATCCAGTACTGGTTCCCAAGCCTAACGGCAAATGGCGAACCTGTGTGGATTTTACAGATCTCAATAAAGCCTGCCCGAAGGATTGCTTCCCACTCCCAAGGATCGACCAATTGGTCAATGCTACTACAGGACACGAGATCCTCTCTTTCATGGATGCATACTCAGGCTACAATCAGATCAGCATGTGTCCCCCTGACGAGGATCACACCAACTTTCGGACCGATACGGGATTATACTGTCATAAAGTAATGCCCTTCGGACTAAAAAATGCAGGTGCGACTTACCAGCGGTTGGTTAACCACATGTTTAAATAATTGATTGGAGTAAACATGGAGGTATACGTGGACGACATGCTGGTAAAGTCGAAAAAGGCAGAAGGACATGTGAAGGATTTGCAAGAGTGTTTCGATGTATTGAACAAGTACCAGATGAAACTAAATCCTCTCAAATGTTCCTTCGGAGTTGGATCAGGGAAGTTTTTGGGGTTCATTGTTAATTCAAGAGGAATCGAGGCCAACCCCGATAAGATAAAAGCCCTGATCGACATGAAATCGCCAGAGAAAATCAAAGATGTACAAAGTTTAACTGGGAGGATTGCAGCCCTAAGTAGATTTATTTCAAAGTCAAGGGATAAGTGCGTCCCTTTCTTCAATCTACTTAGGGGCAACAAGAAATTTGAATGGACAGGAGTCTGCGAGCAAGCTTTTCAGGCCTTGAAAGCCCATATGGCATAGCCTCCTATTTTATCAAAGCCTATCGAAGGAGAAACTTTGTTCATTTACCTGGCGATCACTGAAGGTGCTGCTAGTGCGGTACTAGTACGAGAGGAAGAAGGCGTACAAAAAGCGGTTTACTATGTAAGCAAAAGGCTAATCGGAGCAGAACTGAGGTATCCTCCCATCGAGAGGTTAGCATACTGTTTAATCTTGGCCTCAAGGAAGCTACGTCCTTACTTCCAAGCCCATCCCATTACAGTCTTAACTGACCAGCCCCTTCGGCAAGTCCTCCAAAAACCAGAGGTGGCTGGGCGATTATTAAAATAGGCAGTCGAACTGGAACAGTTCGATATTACATATTCACCGCGAGCAGCAGTAAAAGGACACGTCTTGGCTGATCTTATTGCAGAGTTCACCAAACTCCCGGACATCGTACAGTGCAAAAAGCCTAGTGCGCCTGAGCCTCAAGATGAAGCTCCTTCATGGAAGTTATTCACAGATAGGTAGTCAAACGAATCTCACGCAGGGGCAGGAGTGATCTTGATAACGCCAGAAGGGCATCGATTTCACTGCGCCATTAGATTCGACTTCACCGCGTCAAATATTGAAGCCGAATACAAAGCACTCCTCGCTGGATTAAGGATGGCAAGAGACATGAGTATAAAGGTGCTGGATATTTACAGTGATTCACATCTGGTAGTGAATCAAGTTCTAGGGGAATATCAAGCGCGAGGCCTAAAAATGATGGCCTACTTGAACAAAACAAAAGATCTATTGGCCCAGTTCAAGAAGTTTACCCTCCAGCAAATACTGCGGGATCAAAATTCGAACGCAGATGCCTTAGCCAAACTCGCGAGCGCGAAAGATGCTGACACTTTGAATATTGTGCCAGTAGAAAGATTGAGCAAGCCAAGCATACGAGCAAATGATACCAGTATGGAGATCTGAATGGAAGATACATGGATGGCGCCTTACTTGGAGTATCTGACAAATGGTGTACTACCAGCAGATAGAAACAAAGCCAGAACTCTCCAAAGGCAGGCTGCTAGGTATATACTGGTTGATAATGTTCTATACCGGAGGGGATATTCCATGCCACTGCTTAGATGTATTACACCAGAGAAAGCTAAGGAGCGAAGGAAGTACATGAAGGCTTTTGTGGAGATCACGCTGGGGGGCAAAGTTTGGCAAAAAAGATCCTAAGGCAGGGCTATTTCTGGCCAACTATGAACGAAGATTCAATGGAGTTTGTACGAAAGTGCGATAAGTGTCAAAGATTTTCAAAAATCCCACGCGCAGATCCAAACGAATTAAAACAGATGCAAAGTCCTTGGCCTTTTGCAGTATGGGGGATAGACTTGATTGGGTCCCTGCCAACGGGAAAAGGCGGAGTGAAGTACGCAGTTGTAGCAGTCGACTACTTCACCAAATGGGCCGAACCTGAACCACTCGCTACCATAACGACCAAGAAAGTTCTTGACTTTGTCATCAAGAACATTGTTTGCCGATATGGTTTGCCTCGAAAAATCGTCTCAGACAACGGCACCCAATTTGATAGTGACTTATTCACCGACTTCTGCGAAAGGCACGGGATTATCAAAAGCTTTTCTTCAGTCGCGCATCCACAAGCAAACGGGCAGGTTGAAGCAGTGAATAAAATGCTTAAGGACACCCTGAAGAAAAGGCTTGAAGATGCTAAAGGAGCATGGCCAGAACAGCTGCCTGAAGTCCTCTGGTCGTATAGAACTTCTCACCGAACAGCGACAGGTCATACCCCGTTTTCCTTAGCATACGGATATGAAGCCATGTTACCTGTCGAATTAGATCCCCCCTCACATCGACGCATTACATACGACCAGAGCCAGAATAGCCAACTGATGATGGAGTCCCTAAACTCAATTGAAGAAATACGAGAAAGAGCCCAACTCCGAGTTGCTGCGTACCAGCAAAAGGTCTCCCGGTATTTTAACTCAAAGGTGAAAGAAAGGAAATTCAACATCGGTGACCTGGTGCTACGACAAGTTTTCTTAAATACCCGCGACCCCACTGCTGGAGTACTCGGACCAAACTGGGAAGGACCTTACCAGATTGAAGAAGTCCTTCATCCGGGCACCTACAAACTTGCACGCTTAAATGGAGATCGCGTTCCACGCTATTGGAATGGAGAACACCTGCGCAAGTATTATCAGTGAACAGTCCTTCCTAAAGGACTGGCTTGTATTAATTTTTACTTTTTACAAGTTTCGAAAAAGGGCTAGCCACGTTGTATGGCTAATCGCTTATAATGTAAGATCTTTTTAAGATCACTCGCAAAGACATGATTAGTCCATTTTTAATACGAGATCATAAGGGACTGTGCGCAGCCAGTCATTCTAGCCAACCTTTGTAAATTTATTTTTACAAGTATTTGTTAATTACGTATGTTGTTTTGCTGTATTATAAGTGTTATGTTTACTATCGAGCAGTAATGTTCGCACAGGTCTTGGTCAAGGCAAGTGACCAAGGACCTAAAGCTCCTCGATCACTTGGGGGGCACATAAGGTACATCAATAACAAAGCATACCAAAGGGTATGTAAACACATGAACAAGATGAGTGAAAGCATGGTACGGTACTTAGAGTATTTTTCAAAATTTATGTTTTGTTAAATCAAACCAAAGTACTATGCTAAGTTCGGTCATGCAAACAGATATTATAATAAAAGAAATTATAATATCAATAAAGCAATCTTTTACACCGCGAGCAGTATCGCTCGAATGTAATTGTTCAATTAAAAGTAAAAAGCTTTTGCACCGCGAGCAGTATTGCTCGGATGCAATTGTTCAGTTATAAGTAAAATAGTTGCCCTTGCAGCAATAAAAATAAATTGTCTTTACAAACAAACCCGTGGGCCATAAAAGAAAAATAAAAGAAAAAATTTTACTGAGCATGAGGGTCTTGAGGATTTGGGGGAGTGCCCTGGTCGGCAGGAGGACCAGCTTCAGCATTGGCAGCAGGAGCCTTAGCCTTAGCCTTCTCCTTTGCCTCCAACCGGGTGGCGTACTGCACCATCAAAGTTCTCTTCAACCGCTCGGAAAGATAGTTGAAGTTGGCCTCCCGGTTGTGCTTCCATAAGTCATAAAAGCAGAGGAGGGTGGCCTCCTTATACTTCTTCAAGTTCATGACCCCTTCCTCCTCAACCTCCTGCACTCGCCCCTCGAGCTCCCGCACCCGCTCTTCAAGCTTTTTCGCCTCATCCCTGCTAGCAGTCAGATCGAGTTTGAACTGTTTACACTCCTGGGTGATAAGTACAGAACTTTCCCTCCATTTATGCCGCTCCTCGTTGGCTTTCTTCAAGGCCCCTTGGTTGTCCTGAAGCTCCTAGGTGAGAGTGGCTTGGTCCTCGCACAGTTGCTCATTCAGCTTGGACAACTCATTGTTCTCTTCGAGCAGCTTGTTGTTCTCATCCTCAAGTGCTTGCTTAGCCTGAGCAAGTCGGGAGTTGAAGTTTTATCCCCGGGAAACCAACGCCCCAGCACGGCGCCAGCTAGCAGTTAAAGACAGCAGCCCCTGAAGACAAAGAATGAGAAAGTAAGGAAAAGAAGTCAGACATAAATGATGAAGTAGCAGAAGATGACTTCCGCTGACTATCTCATTCAACCCTCTGTTGATGATTTGGTCGACCTCCATTGAGGCAGTTTCGTTGATGGCGGCCTGGCTGCGTCTGTGCTTCGAGAGCTTGTATATCCTCTCCTTGGCCGACCCGACCACGAGGCTGGGCTGGGAGCCTTCGGACAGGTTGTCCAAAGTCTCCTTGTCAGCGGCCCTAGAGGAGGGCTGTGGATTCACAGGTGTGGGCGTCGACTGTTCGATGGGGGGCGGAGGTGTCATGTTTTCCTTAGAAGGGACGGCGGTTGGAGTATCTTCTGTTCGAGCCTTCTTCGAGGGGGTCTTGCTGCTTTCCCCTTGAGCCCTCTTGCTATCCTTCTTTGGGACAGAAGAGGCAGCGGTAGCCTCGTAATGAGCGAAGACGTCTCCAAAGTCCATACCTGCACAAAGGGAAACAACTCGAGCAGTGAGATTAAGTGGTCATAGGGGTTCAGAGATAAAAGTAAAAGGATTACAAGCAAAGTACTCGAGCTACAACTACTGGTCGTAGCAATATTTACTGAACTACCTAGTTCCTGGAAGAAATCTGAGTTTAAAGAGGGAGCATTCCTAAAGTTGCCGTCCCCATCAAATGGATAAGAGGGAATTGGCAAATTATTTAAAAGCGAGATTACTGTACCGTTTACATCTGACGAATTGTCAGAAAGCTCGGTAGGCTCGACAGCCTTTTGTTTTCCCTTGCCCTTGGGGACTGAAGGTTCCTCTGCTCGGGGGGGGGGGTGAACGGCAAGTTCCCTGATCGTAACCCCAGTTGGCTGAGGTTGCTGCTCGGGTTCCGCGTCAGCTTGAACATCGCCCACCGAGGGTTCGTTCGTCGTAGATTGAGATCCCCAAAGGCCGACCAGTCTAAGGTTGGCCTCGTTGACTAAGTTTTTTACACTCTTATCAGCATTTGGCATGTTGGCTAAGAGTGTTTCCCTTGACTCCATCCCTGGAGTAGGGGTTGTACGTAGCCACGGGCCTGGAACATGATAGATGTCAAGATATTATGACAGAAAGACACTAAGTAAAGAAGCTACTCGTGTAAGAATTTTTACCTCCTCGCGTGAAAGCCAGGTTGTCCGCAGCAAGGTCAGGAGTGCGGAAGTATTCGTGGTGATACTTCCCCACATTAGAAATATGGGTGGTGTCAGACAAAAAAGTGCGTCCGGATTCCTGATGGCAAAAGTGAAAAAACCCCGTACCATCTTGGTTGGGGTTGGACTTAAGGTCAAAAAGAAAATTGACCTCGTGGGGGGAAGGTACTGGCCATTTTTTGAGCTTATAAAGGATATAGAGTGCGGTCAGCATTCTATATCCGTTCGGGGTGATTTGAAAGGGGGCTACTCCGAAGTAATTAGCCACCCCCTGAAAAAACGAGTGGAAAGGTAGGGTGGCACCTGCCTCAATATGGAACCTCGACCAGGCGCTGTAGGCCCCGCCTGGCAGGTTGGCACGCTGGTCGATAGATGGTTTGACTAAGGTCACACCCGCCAGATTGTATCTGTTTAGATAGTTGGCAATCATCCGCAGTGTCACCGTACTTTGAGGAACGACGTGCCACGCCATGTCTGGCTGGTCGACATTGTAATGCCCCAAATTTCCTAATAAGGTTTAGAACTTTGATTAGGAGTCCGAGAGGGCCATAATTGATTTATTATGGTATTTAATGATTATATGCATGTTTACGTGAATTATATTATTATATGATGATGGATGCACGCATATGGGTTCATATTTTAATTATGAGGGCATTTTGGTAACTTGGTCCGTTGAGGGCGTGATTGTGTATTTTGGGTGCATGGTTGTGATTAATTAATATAGCCACATTATAAGGTGGATTGGTTCGAGCTAATCGACATGAGACGATCATGAGATGTAAGTGTTCGGTCTAGTCATAACGGGTTTAAGTTCGGGGCTCGAGGTGAGTCTCGGGGTCATTTTGATGATTAGAGCATTACCGGGAATTAAAGGGTAATGGGGTATAATTTATTGGCATTTGAGAATATTGAGAATAGCGGGAATTGGAGAGTGTTAATTATAATTAACAAGATAAGTGGAAAGTACCAATTTTACCCTTGGAATGGTTTTAGAAGCCTTAAATGACTTAAGGGTATTTTAGTCATTTGGATGGATTTATATAACTCTTTAGTTGGCTGTAGAAGGATATAGAATAAACAGAGCCAAAACAGGGGTTTTCTTCTCCAACCCGTACACCATCCTTCACCATTTCTTCTTTGAAGTTTTTGAGCTCAAAGTGAGGTTTCAAGCTAGGAAATCCAAGGGCTGGGTTTGTGGACTTGGTTCAGCCATTGAAGAAGGTTCAAGTCTGGATTTGAGGTGAGTTTTAGTCATTGGTTTCTGGTTGTGCTCTGTTTTTCCTTTAGTTTTTCAGCTTATGGATTCTTGTTGATAGTTTGGATTTGAAGAGGTTTTGATTGAAGCTTAGCTTGGGTTTTGATGAGGGTGAGTTATGGGTGATGTTTAGAGGTTAAATTGAGTGTTTGGAGGAGGTTTGGAGCTGGTTAGAGGGCTTGATTCCAAGGGAAAACGCAGGGGAAATTTGGTGTTGCGTGCTGTCATTTTGGCTGGTCTGGGCTGGGCGCCGCGGCATGGCTGTGGTACGCCGCGACCCTTGGCGTCTGGTAAAGAGGGCTGCCTCTGTTAGAGGGGCGCGGCCCTTAGGGAAATTTTGGCCAGAATGGTGTTTTTAGCTTGAGGATTCAAGCCTTAGGCCTCGGGGTTGAACCTAGTACCCGGTTAAGTGGGGATTGATGTCCCGGAGGCTAGATATTGGTTTGGGAACTTATGTTGATCATTTTTATTGATGGTATCCTATATTTGGTTATGACTAGGTGACCGCTAAAGGACTAAAAGTTGATCGTTCTCAAGGGTCGTTCTTTAAATCATTCTAGCTTGAATCTGAGGTAAGAAAACTGCACCCTGTGTATATGTGACATGCATGGCTATTCTTGATGCATGTTGGTTGATTATTGAACGTGACATGCATGGCGGTTATTGGTGCATGTTGAATTGTTAGATATTATGCATACGATGCATGAGAAACATGTGATTAGGAAGTATGATATCCTTCAGAGCTTGAGCCTCTGTGTTTATGCATGACCCTAATTGTACTAGTACCTGTTTAGTAAGCATGCGGGATACCTTGTTTATGGATATTGAACATGTGATATATGTTTGGTGGCATGGCTTACCTGTCTATTGCATTAATGCTGGACCGACCCTAAAGTCGATGAACATTCATTGAATGGCTCTATGGCATTAATGTAGGACCGACCCTAAAGTCGATGAACTTATAAGCGCTTACCTGGTCTAAGACCAGATGTTCATAGCCAGGGCATATGGCCCCGGTGACTGTTTGTCACATGGCTAGGGGACGCTGTCCATAGTTACGACTCTAGAGTCGGGAGGAAGGTTATGTTGGTGACCATTCACCTTGCACCTGTCCTGATCGAACTTATGAAAGGACAACCTACCAGTTAAGCCCTGGTGATCCTATCGTCACATGGCTAAAGGGTGCTGACCCCACATTTGTGACTCTTGTGTTAGTCACCTATTTTTTTGATTCGTTGGTCCTGAATAATCAATACAATTACTGTTGATATTATATCATGTTATATTGTGTTTTCTTGCTGGGCTTCGGCTCACGGGTGCTATGTGATACAGGTAAAGGCAAAAGGAAGCTAGACCATCCTTGAGTTGGAGAGCTTAGGTGATGACATGTACATATGCAGCTGCTCGTCTGCCACGGCCGAGGTTTAAAGAGGAATAAGGGTTGAACCCTGTTTTGCCGCTTAGAACGACCTGTTGTAAATATTTTTCTGTAATAGACTCTGAAACCATATTTTTGGGATCCCAATGTATATATTAAACGTTCTAGTGAAACGTTACATCTTCACCAAAGTTTTTAATCCCTAAACCGCTAATCATACTTAGTTCACGATTTTGGCCAAATGACTCGATTAGCGAGTTTAGCACTGTTTACAAGGCACACCGTAACGGTCCTTGGAGTTGGGGCATTACAGACATGGCAGGGGCGGGCACGCCTTTGGACATCGGTCTCTGGAGCAAATTCGCCTCAACCGCTGGTCGAGGGGGCATCAGCAGAAGGTTGACCTAAAGAGTTAGGGTTATTCCTTTTTCGAGATTTTGTTTTGGTTCGGGCCATTTTTTGGTTGGGGACTGGAGGACAGTTTGAGCTAGGGCGAGAAAAGGGGATCTCTGGTATCAAAGTAGATGGGTTCTCTTCGCCTTCAAGGAGTTGGGCCAAGAGGTCGTCTTCAATAGGTCTTTCTCCCCCCAAGGGTCTTGCATAAGAACTGCAAACAGACAATGGAGGAGATAAGACATAGTTTGCGAAGTAGTGTGGAAGATTGGGATAACGTTGCTCGTGTCTAAATAACTAGCAGCATCCTACTCCTACGCTAAGTTCAGCATTAATGGTTTGAAAAACGGATCAAAGAGGGAAAAAAACCGTTTTCTGAAAAATAACTGTTTCGACTCCTAAAGGGCGGGAAAATACCCAGTTTTTCACCTAGCTTAAAGGTTGAATTTTTACGTCGATCTTGCACCCTAAGCCTATGATCCTTACTATCAAACTAAGTCCTAACCTATACAAAGCATAAAGACGCCCTATTACCTGGCAATGGTAGGTTTATGCAAAAGAAAAAATCCTCATAAAACCCTATTCGAGAACACAGAAATCACAGAGCATACAAACGGCGTGCATGGCATAATGAAAAATTTAGAAAGACAGTGATTACCTGGCCGAAGATGGAGGTTCGGAAGAGAATGAAAAAGTTCGAGCTAGGAAGATCCTCAGCTAAGCGACTGTCTGGTTTCGAAGCTCTGAAGGCAAAGTTCTTGACAAAGACGGTAAGAAAAACTTTTTTGAGAAGAAAAATGAGGTATTTATGGAGACCGAGGTATGGCCAAAAAGTAGCAATCATTATTTTTTAATTCTCGAAACGTGGGGAAATGTATAAGCCGTCAATTAGCTTCTTGAAAACTGAAAGGGCTTGATTAGACATAATTATGTCACGGTTTTCAAAAACGCACGAGGATTCTAACAGACATCGTGGGGATATGAACGGTTGCTTCCTTAAAGTTTCTTTATTGCTGGTCGCACTAAACAAACTTGGGGGGCAAATGTTATCCAAAAAACAAGCATGGATAACATGGAAAACATTTAGTACACGTGGCTAACATCTGGCAGAATTCGTGTTCGACTATCGACCAGGAAGACATCTAGTGTCACGACGTTCGATCTCTTCATATGATCAGCCTGGTCGTACGAATGATATACGCGGAAAAGATCTTATGCAGTTATGATAGTATTCGAAATTATCTCCCATGATTTCCTAAGTATCCGATTATTTAGGAAATGATATCTGTAACAAATTAATGTAAATCCTCCTTGAGCCTGTAAATAGAGAAGGAGGGCTCAAGGGAAAGGGATCTTCTTCTTCTTTCTTGCTTTCGGATCACTAGAGATTAGAGTTATCCTATTTGAGATATTTTATTGTTCTTCAGAGGTTGTTGAAACTCATTGAATCCTAGTTCTTTGATCACTCCTTTGAATCCTATATCAATAATAATTCAAGTGGACGTAGGTTATTACCAAATTCTGGGGCCGAACCACTATAAACTCTTGTCTTCTTTATTATTTCGTCATCATATTCTTTCCAACGTGTTTGTCCACATCAAGCAAATTTGACTCCGTGTCAGTTGGCCAAAATCAGGGTCAACAAAGAGAAAAAAGTAAAAAAATATTTACTTCTTAATTTTTTTTCATTCTTTGTTTTTTATTTTGTTATTTTAAATTAAAAATATTCTTTTATTATTTTTAATTAATTAAAATAATTTTAATTTATTTTTTCATTTAAAAAATTAAAAATTAAAAATTTATGAGATGACATTAGTTTAAACTGTCACGTGGCTCTACGTTGGCTGTCACGTGGCTCTACGTTGGCAGATAACAGAGCGTAACAGACGAGATTGTACAATTGCCAACGATTGTCAAGGTGATTGGATCGAGTTATTGTTGTGATGCCTAAGAGAAGTGTGGTTTGGGAGGTTTCGCCACAAAAACAAAAAAGAATAGAAGGATAAGTGTAAGAAAATGTAAAGATAAGAGAGTTTTGCCGCCAATTACTCTTCTATTTTTCACCTCTAGAGAGTCAATAGTGACACAATAACATGACACACAAAATGAAATAATTCATGAATATGAAAAACAGTACAAGATCGATCTCAGATAAACACCATAATAAGTATGACCTAATTCAAAAAATGTATTGCCATCGCTAGAGCAACACCAAAGCAACAACAAGTCACAATTGTCGTAAATATTTGAAGAAGATGAATGAATATAGTAAGAGATGGAGAGAAAGGTGTTAGGCTTGAGAACCAAAATAAGAGAGATAATGGGTAGTGTATCATATTGATCTCTGAAATAAAAAATGGAGAAGATGAATAGAAAGTGAAATTGGTGTGGGGTATTAGGCAACAAGCAAGAAAAAAAAAAGAAAAAAAGTGATTAAAAGATGCCAAAAGAAGAAATTAGTAGTTTGTCATATCACTTGTTAGTTGCTAACTATTTCTACACATCATATAATAATAATAATAATAATAATAATGTGGGAAAGGTGATGAAGAAGAAGAACATGCAATGACCATTAGGAAAAAAAATGGAATATATATATAAATAGGAAAAATGGAACATTTTTCTTCAACCGTTATGAGAAATTTGAATCATCATTTCTTGTTTTGATATCTTTCTTTAAATGCATTTGGGCAATGGTTTTCTTCCCCATTGTAGGTGCCTGTTTTTTAGACATTGAAGCTTTAGGAAAAAAAATAGAGGGAAAATAGAAAGAAAATTGAGAAATGAATGCGTAATCGTAAAGTGGAAGAAAAATTAAAAAGATTGGGAAGTGTGTATAACATGGGAGAGTGTAAAAAATAAAAAATAAATGTTATAATAGTATTAAAAATTATATATATATATATAATATTTAAAACTTATAAAACCGTATATAAGTAAAACATAAATAGTAAAAAAGAAAAAAAAAGCCGCTTGACAATATTTTGGTAAAAGATGTGTAAAAATTTGGCACTTTTTTGTAAAAGGTTCTGATACCAACTTGAACAAAAACGTACTGACTCAAAACAGAGAAAAGACAAGAAACACTTTGAAAATAATGTATAAGCTCAACCAACAATATTGAGCTGTGGAGCCCAACATCTAAGAAAAACTAATTTCATAACAACTTATTCACTAAATAAACCAAAAGAGTTAACTTTCCCAAAAATAAATAATATGAGAAACATAATATTCTGGTAATGAAAGGAATTACTCCACTTATTTTAAATTGGGTTGAATTGAGATTTTGAAAAAAGTGCCAAGATTAAAAGCCAAGACTAGATTCTTGGTTTGAGACTTGTTTCAATTTGGTGAAGTATAGCTAGTGGAATGAGCATCCTGAGACAGGCTCATTAGTTTTCGTCGCAGTTGGAAACTCCTTGGACTATTAGTATGTTAACACTTGTCCCGAAGATCACTCCATGGGCCTGTTTGACATTGTTTTCTGTTTTTTGTTTTCAAAATTGTGTTCTCATAAATGAGAACAGAAAACTGTTTTTGTAGTTTAAAAAAAACAAGAGGTGTTTGGTTAATGTTTTCTAAAAATAAATTTTTAGTTTTATTTTTTTAAAATCTTAAATAAAAAATTAACAAATATATTTACAAAGAGAAAAATCTTTTAAAAGTTTGTAATAAATAATGAGATAAAATAATTTGAAAGAAAAAATGATGAAAAATAAGAAGTGGGAAAGTAAGGAAATAAAATTTGAGAATAACAGAAAATAACTTTTTATTATTCTCAAATTTTTTTGTTTTTTGTAACTTTTTTTTTAAAAATTATTTTCTGAAAACAATGTCAAACACTCCAACTTATTTTCAAAACACAGTTTTTAGCTTTTAAAAACAAAAAATAATTTTTTAGTTAAGGTACCAAACACCCTCATATTTTTGTAGCAGAGCTGGTGAAGATAATTTTTGTTGAGAAATCCCTTGGAAATGAGTTCAAAATCCAAGAAATAAAAATAATGTTATTTGGTGTCCAAGAATTGTAAAGAGCTTCATCAGTGGGTGGTGGCTGGGGAGTAGAACCATTGAGAAATCCTATCTTGTTCTCGACAGATAAGGCTATGTAGTATGTATGTACATAGCTCTACTCCATGATGTAGTTTTTGCCTTTTAATGGCTGAGATACTAGTACATTTCCGGGGTGCTTTCTATTGGTGGATCAGCAGCCATGGAAGACTTGGAACCGAAAACAGAAAAGATTGAAGAAAAAATAGAATCACTCTAATTCCATATTACTTTGTATGAAAATAAATGATCTTATTCAACTGAATTGGAAAACAAAGATTACAAAGAAACTGTTTATATAGCAAACAATATTGGGAAATAAAAAATAGAATTAGGACAAGTGTCCTAACTATATTAACTAACTCGTTATCTACATAGATAATCAATAATTAAAGGAATACTCATGACAAATGGGCTCCTCTTATAAAGTTCTATCATTTCCCATATTCAGTATTTGATTCCAACTTTTCATGTTGGAAAATCATTGGTCTTGTCATGATTATAAATTTTATGAAATAGCAACATTCTTTGGCAAATCCAACCTTGCATATATGGATGCCAATTGGAGTTGTCTTTTTGTTTCTTGGATATATGGTGTCATTCTACCTAAGAACTAAATTGAGGAACTAGTAAGTGGAAGTAGCAAGCATCGTTTACTAGCTAGTTGGCTTGAATATCAGGAGCAAAGTTTTGCAGCCAATTGCAGGCCTACCTAGA
Source organism: Humulus lupulus (assembly GCF_963169125.1). Lineage (NCBI taxonomy): Eukaryota > Viridiplantae > Streptophyta > Magnoliopsida > Rosales > Cannabaceae > Humulus > Humulus lupulus. Next base: position 33,728,044 of record NC_084802.1, on the reverse strand, counting down.
ATAATCATTGGGATCATCAGCTAACACTAAAAACCAATTATTAAAACCAAAGTTTTGTACAAAAGTTTGAACTCATGATATGAGAGATCTGACAAATACAATTTTATGTCTTGCCAGAACTTGGGTGGTTGGTTGCAACATCAAAATACAACAAACAGGCAGTAAAACAAGGGAGCAGATAAAAGAAAAAAGCCATACAAAAGTCAAGCTCAAGAATCACAAACATGCCCACCCACTGTTTGTTCTTGGTCCTTTGTAGCTGGGTTGTTTACCATTATTTTATTTGAGATTTTTTTGGAAAAAAGTTTCAACTTTTCTTAATCCATAAATAAAGAAATACAAGAAAACAAATGTAAAAGCTTTAGCATGTTCTTGGTAGCTGATTGGCTAAGAGATGGGTCCAATGCTCTCATGCCTGCACATGCAGTGAAGTTTGTCATTTTGTGTTTGCAATTAAATACTTGGAAATTGGGTCATTTTTCTGTTGTTGACTTGTGGAATGGATTAACTTGCATTGAAGGAGAATCAGCATAGCCAAGCTTATCTATAGAATATGAAATAAATATTAATCTCATATAAGCTATATATTACAATAATGTGTGGGAGCAGATAGAGAAGAGTGGCTATGGCACTGCCCACCTTCCCCAGACTTTGTCATGTTTTCAAACCTCTCCAATTGTCCAAAACAATACTTATTATTACTTGTAAAACAAAGACTGAGAAAGGGTCAAAGGCCAGAAAGAAATATTGCATAGCAATGTAATGAAATATCCATATAGGTATAGATGTTGACATATAAAGTGGTTTGTATTCCGGAAGTGGAAATGAATTTATTTGTTCCATTTAAACAGAAAGAAAGAAAGCAAAAACATTTACTTAAAAGCAGAGGCATCTATTCCTTTGCCTTCTTTTTTTATTGTATATGACATGAGAATTGAGATGGGCCTATGATCAAACCTCACAGATGTCTAGTCTTTCAATTCAAAGTGGGTTGCTTTCACCATGGATCGACCAAAGTGGGGTCAAGTTATATGAAAAAACATTGCCAGTGGCACCAAGTAACTTCATTTCTTCTTTAAACACTGGTTAAAATGAATTCAAATCAGATTAAAGGGTGGGTAGTAGTAGTAAAGTAATGCTATATTATCTGACTTTGTATTTGTGGCCAAAAGTCTAAAAAAGACCATTGTTTGTCCACATTGGATGCTGAATTTGTTGTGGTGTTTCTAAAAACAAAGACTTGTGTGCCCATTTTTCTAATGGCACCGCACGCTTCACGGTGGTTGTAATGCCATGCCATGAAAAAAGAAAAGACTTTCTTTATTATTATTATTATTTGTATTCTTCATTTTTACCATAAAAAGAAGATTCCTTCTCTGTTTAGACACAAAAACTTTCCTGTTTTAAAGCTTCCCTGCCTTAGCCCCAAAGGGTTGTTTGCCTTTTAGATTGTTTTACAAATTTAGCAATTGCATTACGCAAATCTCTTGCCAAGACTCCAACTTTATAGGAATTGTTCTCATGGGTTTACTTTACATTAATTTCTTTTAAGGAAAATGTTAGTAACAAGATGATATGATACTATAACTATGATTATTATTATGCATATGAATATGATTAGTATATAATTAAGTTGTAGTGTGCGAAAGAGGGAGAGCCAAGGAGTATATAATAAATGAGTTGGTCAAAGAGAGACCAAGGAAAAAGATAGAGAGAAGGCTAAGCGTTGGTTACAGCTGTATTCACGAACTCCTCCTAACTTTTTATTTATTTATTTAATTAATTTATTTATTTTTACATTTGTTAAGCCAAAGTCCAAGAGCAATATCCAATAGTGATAGCATAATAATAATAATAATAATAATTCTGGTTTATAGAAAGAACTCTTCGTTTGTCAATCTCAATGACTATAGAATACAGCTCATTTGGTTTGAGAATCTAATGGAAATGTCTATTTTCTCCTAAACCAATATGGCAAGTGTTAGTGTTAAGATAAGCTATATGGGACGACTGACAAAGGCACTGGCCTCTTCCTCGTGATGCGTGCACGCTCTACCTGATATATCCACTCAAACTCAAACCCTTCTCACTTCTTCCTTAATTTCCCCCCAACCCCATATCTTTCTTTCTTTCTTTTTATAGAATCCATGATCAATATTCATCCCCTGACCTGACCCAAAATCCAACTTAACCCATAATCCCATATTTTTAGTATTAGTACCAAGACACACAAGATCTGCCATTTTGGCTCTTTCTCCTTACCCCTCCTGCTATGGCTTCCACTTCTCAATTAAGGTGACCTTCCTTCTCTTCTTTCTTTTCTTTTTTTGCTTTTATCTCTTGTTACTTTGTGCCTTCTTTCTGGGATTTTTCGGGTTTTTGATTGTGCTAACTTCTTCTACCGTAATTAACTTGTTTATGTTGTTAACTTAGCACTAGTAACCAACTTCTTCTTAATCTAACTATGTTTCAAGACCATTTTGTTATCTACTTATGTGATAGTTAAATAGATGATAACCCATCAGTAAAGCATGAAACTTGGAGTGTACTGTTGACTTAGGATATATAATATTTGCTTCGGATTATAATTCTTTGTTACATCAAAAAAAGAGTGGTTAATTTGGTGTCTTCATAGAGTCTAAGGATAACCCGAATGGTGTCACAATTTTGCTAGAAGTATTTGGTTTGTCGGTGGACTTAAGTGTGTTTTGACAAAAGCACTTTGAAATTTGGATGAAGCATCATCTGATTTAGCTCCATTATCATCCTTATTCATATTATCGTTGTAGCTGTTTTTTGAAGGGAAAGTTATGTTGGCTAAAAATTAAGTTAAATTTAGTCCTCATGTACGAAGTTTGAACTCAAAGAATTCCCAACTAATTTAACTACTTTCTCGTGGAGAATTTCCAATCTTTGCCAACTAAATTGTTCACACGATTTACCTATTGTCGCAGAATGATGACTTGAATATTAGGAACTTGAATATGGGAGAAGACCCCAAAATCACTAGTAAGAAAAAACACAATAGATAATATATAATGAAACAATAAGGTGATAGTAATAGATTGTAGTCCAAGTAAGTGATTGAGTATCAGACGAAGAACCAAGCTGTTGAAAGGGCGTGTCAAAGTCCTGCGTACTTAAGTGTTTGTATAAGCTGCAAGGTCATACCTTGTACTGATGGGGCGGCCTAATTAAGGGTATAGATGTTAAGAAGAGTTTTTTCAGGTTGATAAAAACTAATGAGGTAAAGGTTTAGTTTTTCATCCTGAGTTTAAAATATGTTCAGACTTTATTGTCAAGTCATTATTATACACTATAAATATGAAAATTACTACTGGTTTCTCTGTAATGCGAAGTGTGCAAAACATTATATTTACCATTGCTTGTTTCTAGCTCTGGTTGGCTGTAAATTAGATGAGCTTGTTTTTAAATTGGAGTTATCATTGAAAGGATCACAGAGAGCAGGTTTTTGTGTTTTCTTGACCTTTTCCCAAAATAATACGGACCATGGTACTTGTATAATCACATTTAATCATATAATGTACGAATTAGACTGTGGATTGACAGGCTGTTCCTTGGTCGCAAATATTCAGGAAACTCCAAAAGTTTGAGAAATTAATGTTACTGCATGAACCTACAAGCTTTAAAGAACTGTCAATACTTGTGAACACACTTGGACATACTAACATTGTAATGTGTCTGTTTCTCCTATTTAAGACACTGATCTTTGTCAACATTTTGATTTTGTTTGGCCATCTGGGACTAGATCTACTTCAGTGAAAAGATTTTGCTTAGGAATTTCTTACCCTTAACTATTTTGTCAATGAGAATCATATCCGTTTTCCCTTTATGATCTTATTGCCGCTTGTCTGATGTGTGGCAGGATTCTTGACTTGTCCAACATTATAGCTTTTGGTACAATGGGGCAAAATCTTTGACCAGGATGGATCCTCAGGCTTTTATTAGGTTGTCAATAGACTCACTGGGACTGAGGATTCCCAGAACAGCTTTGAACTCCACAAAGTCTGAGATTCACGCATTCTCTTCCCCGTGTTCATGTGAAATTCGTCTTCGAGGTTTCCCTGTGCAGACTACTTCTGTTCCTTTAATATCTTCTCCTCAAACCACACCTGATCCTCATAGCATTGCCCCAAGTTTTTATCTTGAAGAATCTGATCTGAAAGCTTTATTGGCACCTGGCTGTTTCTATAGCACTCATGCTTGCTTGGAAATTGCTGTTTTCATGGGTAGGAAGGGAACCCACTGCGGGGTCACCATCAAAAGGCAGCAAATTGGGACTTTTAAGCTAGAGGTTGCTCCTGAATGGGGTGAAGGGAAGTCGGTGATTCTTTTCAATGGGTGGATAGGTATTGGAAAAAACAAGGCAGACACTGGAAAACCAGGTGCGGAGCTTCACTTGAGAGTCAAAGTGGATCCTGATCCAAGATACGTGTTCCAGTTTGAAGATGTAACCAGATTGAGTCCTCAAATAGTTCAGCTTCAAGGCTCCATCAAGCAGCCAATTTTTAGTTGCAAATTTAGCCGAGACAGGTGATATGCTTCTCATAGTTACTACATTTCTAAAAGTTTATAGCCTATTTAACTCCCCTTATGCTGTGTCAGGATGCAAAACCAAGTAAAGGACAAAGAATCAAAGTAATCCATTTTCAATGTTGATTGCAAACTCTAGCTGCTAATAGAAAAAAATTGTTGCGATGGCTAAATTATTGTTTTGAGACCATAATGCTCAAGTAAACATTCTTTGCAGCTACAAGTCATTTACTTGTTGACTATATTTGCTTTTGTCTACCCCTATTGTATTTCAGATTAGCCTTTATCACTTGTGTTTCTTCTTCTTCTGGTTTGTTTTTCATTCATCTGTGTCTGTCAGGCCCTTATTAGAACTGAAAGCAGCAAACCAAGTGATCATCTTCATCCAATAATAATTTTTTTTTAAGAGAATTGATGTTTTAATTTTTTTATACATTTGGGTCGTAACTAAAATTCATAGTACTTAATGAATCAACAGGGTGGGCCAGACAGACCCTCTGAGCAATTACTGGTCAGGTTCTAGTGACAATAATGCTGATGTTGAGTGCGAGAGAAGGGAGAGAAAGGGATGGAAGGTGAAGATACATGATCTTTCTGGCTCGGCTGTTGCCGCAGCATTCATGACAACTCCGTTTGTGCCTTCAACAGGTTGTGATTGGGTTGCCAAGTCGAACCCAGGAGCTTGGTTGATTGTTCGGCCTGATGCTTGCAGGCCAGAGAGCTGGCAGCCATGGGGTAAACTCGAAGCCTGGCGTGAACGTGGCATCAGGGATTCTGTTTGCTGTAGATTTCGTCTCATGTCTGAAGGTCATCAGGAGGCAGGGGAGCTTCTCATGTCTGAGATTTATATCAATGCCGAAAGGGGAGGGGAGTTTTTCATAGACACGGATAGGCAGGCGCTTGCAACGGCAGCAACTCCAATCCCAAGCCCACAAAGCAGTGGAGACTTTGCAGGACTCGGCCCAGTTGTTGGAGGCTTTGTCATGAGATGTAGGGTGCAAGGGGAGGGGAAGACTAGCAAGCCATTGGTACAGCTTGCCATGCGTCATGTAACATGTGTCGAGGATGCGGCAATCTTCATGGCTCTTGCTGCTGCAGTTGATCTCAGTATTGAGGCATGCCGCCCCTTCCGTCGGAAGATAAAGAGAGGATCATGTCATTCTTTAACAGTTGAATGAAAAAGATTACTACGAATACATAACAACTCTGCTTATCTTTCTTTTTTTTTTTGGTTGTAACATCTTGGATTGTGTGTACAGTACAGAAGGAACTTTTAATTATGTTTTCTTTAAGAACATGTTCAGCTTATCCCGGTTAGCATGGTAGTTTGGATTTGAAGGAACTTTTTTCCTTTACTCATTCCAAAGTAGTTTGTACATAAAATGAGCTCGTGACCTGTCATATGTGAAAGGAAAAATTTGCTGTCAAAAGAAATACCAAATTATCAACCCGAACATGGGCAAAGGAACCTATTTTTCAACTTATATGTAAAATACATTATATAATTTGATAGTTATTACTTCCATTGTTACAAAATTTCATTAAATGTGTATGAACAAAATGAGTGACATTTCATTAGATATCACATCAGCCATCACTACATACAATCAAGAGCATAAAGAATAATCAATCAGTCAGGCTTTTGATTCTAAATCTTAGGATCCACAGGCTGCTACATGTTTTTCTGTTGTCAATGCTTCCTTTCCCACTTACCCTCACGTCTGCCATCTCCTCGCTGCTCCCTGCGTTCTACTACCTGCCTAGACTTGCTCCCTCGAGATCCATGCCTCTGAGAAGATCCAAATCCACCAAGCTGTCCATCCAAGTCTGGATCTCCAACACTACCTGTGTCACCAGAGTCCTTGCTTCCGTCTATATTCTCTTCATAACTACTGCCACATTCATCTACACGATCACGAGATTGCAAAATGGTAGGAAGCTGGCCCGAAAATTGTCGGGACCCAGACAGTACAACTGTTGGCATCGCCACCATAGAAGAATTAGTATCAAGCTGCAAACTGCCACTAGTACTTGTTCTTGTGCTCCCTTCATTTCCTGCTCGTCCATTATCCCTTTCTCGATACCTTTCCCGGGGCCTCCTGCAAGTGAAGACACAAAACCTTATGGACCAATATGTGGCACATTAACATTTTTTTAGCAAATTAACTTTGAGAAAGAAATCATTCGTATATTAGAACAAAGACCCAGCTGTTCAGTGAATGCCAAAAATCTTTTGCTTATACCACACTTTAAATAAGAGGTAAAAGTTCTAAGGATATACTAAATGATAACATGACTTAGTTCAATGTAGTACAACATCTCTAAATAGCCTCGAATATGGCCTCCAGATAGCAAACCCAAAACGAAGTCAATTCTGGTATTTCATACTGAAAAGAAGCATGGTAACAAAGACAAAATTCTCAGATATTCAAGACTAGTTACTTTAAGCGTAAAGATATTTTACATAAACCGATATCTTAAAATGATGCTGCTATTAAACCCCTTAGGGGTTGGGGCTATCAGACCTCCATCTATGATCCCCCTACATTTGTAGAGGACCTATTAGTGCACTACACAGTTTCCCAGGAATTCATTGCCCCTGATACTCCTTTGATATATTAAACAAGAAACAAATTATATATACTTCATATACTATCTAGTGTTGAAAATTTAATCATTCATGGGAAGATATCCGAGGTTAAATTTTGGGTGGACAAAAGGATTGTAGAGATCTCTATTAAATATCCTAACCTCATTTTTTTTAAAAAAAAAAAAGAGAGACTGACCCCCTCTCGCATGTATAGATAGCCCTCACTTTTGGCGAAGGAAAACCGTGGTAACAAACAAAAACAAACACAAAATAGAAAAGACAAAAAACATACAACTATATATCCCAACTACACAAACAAAAAATTACTCCACTCCCTAGCGAGGTCCAAAAAAGTTAACCCCTCAAAACCCTTTGTACGAAACACCCAAGTGGCAACCCAGAACTTAATCCTCTCTCAAATAAGATCACACAAGGCTGAATTATTGTCAAAAATTCTGCTATCTCGCTCTAACCATTGCCCAAAAACAAGCCAACATTGTAGACCTCCAAAGCTTATTCAACTACTTATTCCGCCCTAAACCACAACAAAGCAGCTGACAGCAGGAACCTGGAAGGCACCAACTCAAGCCAAACTCACCCCACACTCTTGACCATAACGACTGAGCCAGATCACAAAACAGAAACAAATGACTGAGAGATTCTGCTCCCCACCCCCCCACCCCCCTCTTTACAACAAACACACCAATAGGGAGAAAGGCACTGATAAGGGCGACGACATTGAAGAACATCGTTAACACTAAGTTTCTCAACAAACAATAAACCAGTCGAACACCTTCACTTTAGAAGAAACTCGACTCGTCCACAAAATCTTAGCCCACAACATATCAATCCCCCCATCAGCGAATCTGAGCTTCTGAAAAGCAGACTTACAAAAGAACAACTCGCTAGAATAAGGCTCCCAAACCCTTCTATCATCCAGAATCGCTGGCAAATTAACAAACTCTAAGATTCTTAGCAGCTCAACCAAAAAAAGAACTTCTCTATCAAAAAGGGGTCTTCTAAAGCGCAAATCCCAATCCACTCTTGCTCCCACCTCCCTAAGGTAACGAAAAGTGAGCAACATCTGGTTCTCTAATAACGAATTATATTGGCGAAAATGCATGACTTCAAAAATACCTGGTTGATTGCCCAAAATGATTTCTGGAAGCTTGCCTAAACTCCCAAAAGTTGATTCTTCTCCCTCTATCAAAAATCCAGCTTAGTAAGTGTTCCATTAGTTGCAGTAAAATAACCACACTTAGAAGTAATACCCCATTGCATCCTTGCACTGCAACCTCCGCCATGACTCCCAAAACAAAGGTCAGATCCGACAAGTGCAATACCTCCTTCTGCCATTGAGAGACTTGGAGTTGGTGAGTGGACATGAAGAGATTAAATAATTCGTCAAAAGCAATAGTAGGGTTCTGAATAGAATTTCCTCTACCTACACTCAAATAAGATGACACATGGGCTTGTAAGCTTTGCCCTAAATATTGGGCTTGATGCTTACTAGGGCCCATGATGTTGAGCTTAAGACCAACAAAATAAAAATGCAGCTGGGCTGCATCTTGAGCATGAGCAGAGCATCAGATTCCAACCCATAGATCGTGTCCACTCCATTTGGACAGAAACTGCGGCACCCCTGACCTTGCCGACATTGCTCGGTAGTGTAGCTCGTCCGACAATGAGTTGTGAGTGCCCCCAACGTGGACGAAGGCGAAGGAACTTCGGGTCCCAAACTGGCCTTGCCAACTGAGAGAAGGCAAGTTGAAGAAAACACTATCATGTGTGGTATTTGACAGAGTGGAGATTTTCTTCTCCGACGCCGGTGTAGGTCGAATCGGCGTCGCGGACGTAATGAGAGGACACAAGTCCAGATCCATTGCTTGCGAATAGCGCAAATGCGATCTGTCTCAATGGTGATGGTGATCGATGCACTTGCCTCGACGATCCACAAATCCAGAAGCATCAACGACCACTTCCTCAACTGTAGTGGCCTTGTCAGGTGACTTGAATGTATTGGACACCTTACTGATATTTGAATTCACCTTTTCCCCAATGTGAACAAGGCCATTGGTGCGTTCGGAGTTTTCGTCTATGATCCTAGTCGCCGTCACTTGATCGACCATTTCCTCTTTCTCTAGCTCCATTGGTTGTGGCAACGATTCGAGTCCCTTGCGTTGAAGGAGATGGACCAACAATCGATTCATGATGTCGAGCTTGGTGGTCATCTAACTGAGGCTGTCAAGGTCGGGTGGAATTGAGGCTAGCGCTTGCTGAACTGATGCAACAAAGGAAATATCTCCCTCATCCACAACATCTACGCCTACTCCCATGGGGGATAGAACTGGCTTTGATACCAATTGATAGGAACCAAAACCAGTAAAGCTCAATATAGAGAGTCAATTAGCCAAACTACTGTATATTTTTGCTGGAATAGAAAGTAAAATACAATTGATAACCCAGGTACTTCAAGGGACCTGGAGACCTCCCAAGAGCTCAATGCTCACTACAATTCACTCTCCCTTTTCCTCCCCTTTTTCTCTCATATATATAATACTCTAACAACCTAATTACCCCTACAAACACCCCAGCCATTCTCTTTATGACAGATGTCATACTTTAGTCCCTTCCTAACATAAACCTGAGCTTCGTGTTTATACTAGACGACGATTTCATCAAACTAATGAAGATCAGTTGATTGCTCCACCCCAATCGTCTCCTCCGGAAACTGATCACTTGGATGCCTCAGGTAATTCTTCTCCTAACAATTTCAATAATCCTACTTTTTCTGATTTAGATCAACCTAGGTCATGTACCCAACACTCTATTGCAAAATACTTATCCTACCATAGATTATCAGAAACTCATAAAGCATTTTCTTCTAATATTTCTCATGTTTTTGTACCAAGAAACATCCAGGAAGCACTAGATGATCTGGATTGGAAGTTAGCAGTTTTAGAAGAGGTGAAAGCTCTTCATAAAAATTTGACATGGTAAGTGGTAGATCTACCTCAAGGGAAGAAGACAGTCGGCTATAAATGGGTCTTTCCTATCAATTACAAAGCAGATGGCAGCATAGAGAGATACAAAGCGGGACCGGTGGCAAAAGGCTTTACTCAAACCTATGACATCCATTACCAAGAGACCTTCTCTCCCATTGCTAAGTTAAACTCATTACGCATCCTACTTTCTCTAGCAGTTTATCATAATTGGCCCTTATTTCAGCTAGACATTAAAAATGCCTTTCTAAATGAAGAACTAGAAGAGGAGGTGTTCATGGAGTTACCTCCTGGGTTTGAAGGAAACTTTGAAAATGGAAAGGTGTGTAAATTAAAAAAATCTCTGTATGGCCTCAAACAGTCACCACGAGCTTGGTTTGAACGGTTTGGGAAGACAGTAAAAGGATATGGCTATACACAAAGTCAGGCTGATAATAGCATGTTCTATAAACACTCAAAAAGTGGTAAGATAGCATTATTAATTGTCTATGTTGATGATATAATTTTGACTAGGGATGATCACACAGAACTTGCAGAGATTAAAAAATTGTTGGCAAAAGAATTTTAAGTCAAAGACCTTGGAAACCTCAAATATTTCCTTGGTATGGAGTTTGCAAGGTCTAGAGAAGGGTTGGTTGTCTCGCAACGTAAGTATGTGTTGGACTTGTTGAAGGAAACAGATATGCTTGGATGTAAACCTGCTGAAACACCTATGGACTACAATATAAAGCTTCAACCTAAAAGTTCAGATGAACAAGTAGATAAAGAGCAGTATCAACGTTTAGTGAGAAAACTCAGATACTTGTCCCACACTCAACCAGATATTGTCTTTGCAAGAAGCGTTGTTAGCCAGTTCATGCATTCCCCTGGAGTAGAACACTAATGCAATCAAAAGGGTACTAAGGTACTCCAAGAAAGGGGTTGCTAGTTTAGAAAGAATGACACTATTGGAGTAGAAGTGTATACAGATGTTGACTGCGCAGACAGTATCACTGACAGACCTCAGGCTACTGCACCTTTGTAGGAGGAAACTTAGTAACATGGCGGAGTAAGAAACAGAACATGGTGGCACGGAGTAGCGCTGAAGCTGAGTTTAGTGCAGTTGCACTTGGCATTAGTGAAATATTATGGATTAAAAAACTTCTTGAAGAACTAAAAATGGAAATTGAACTACCAATGAAGGTGTATTGTGATAACAAATCAGCTGTATTCAGAGCCCACAATCCAGTTCTCCATGATCGAACCAAACATGTGGAAATCGACAAACATTTTATAAAAGAGAAATTAGAGAATGGACACATCTGTATGCCTTGTGTTCCCACTACAGATAATATTGCAGACATTCTCATCAAAGGGTTACCAGCCAAACGATTTGAATACTTGATTGGCAAGCTGTCCATGAAAGATATATTTTATCCCACTTGAGGGGGGTGTTGAAAATCAAAACCAAAATAGTAAAGATTTGGAAACTTTATGTACAATATTAATTTGGTCATTCCCTATGGAATCCAAATTATTTGTTTCCCTATATAGTTTTATTCTTTCCTGATTCTTAGTGATTAGAATAGTCTAGTATATTTTGTAATTATTTGACAGAGTCACATACTTTGTATTTGCCTATTTAAAGGCTCTAACCCTATCAAATAAAAAATAGAATCGTTTTTCCTCTGAGTTTTTAGGGACACCATATAATAATTTTATCATCAGCACATGAGACCGATTCGACCCTTATTCCTAAATTCCTCTATATGCCTCCCAAAATAAACTTCCACAAGTGTTGGCTATTGCTTCGAAACACCATCACAGCATGACCCTTCTTCCACGAGTATCCTTGAATGATATGAATTATATCATTATCAGCATCCTCACCCTCTCCCTTTTCGGATACCACAGAGGCCCAGGACTTCTTGAGGGCCCTGGACCTTGGTAAGTTCTCTTCTGTGGAACCCCTTCATGTCTTCCAGCAATTCCAATAAGATAGTTGTTCAACTCCATCCAACTAGATTCCCATCCCTCATCAGGTATGATGACACATCTGACAACATTGTTCTTAATTGTTGAAACTTTGAGGAAAACGCCTCTAATGTTCCTAAAACATTCGATTATCACATTCTGATTGTTGTTCCTAAACGATCTCTTAAAACCTTTCCTATTGTCGTCCTTCAAAACCAACAATCACCTAATCTCTTCAATCAACCACCTTGCACCTTCTAAAGTCGGCCTAATCTCAAAACCTGACAACCTCGTTCTTTCACACAATCGAGCAGCCTCTCCATCTTTGGTCAGAGTCACCATAAAAACCTTATGTTCTGTTTTGAAACTCTAACGTTTGAAATCGTTACTAGAATTGTCAATAACAGAAGCACTATTTCGTCCAATTCCATAGGGGAAAGGGAGTTTTTTCTTCCCATAACTAGTGGGGTTATGGAAAACTCTCGAACTTACTCTCCCATGACCGTAGGGGCCATGGGAATCCATCCTGCAGGTGCCCAATGTTCACTCAAAAGAGGAGAGAGAACATAGCATTTTGACACTTTTTGACTCAAGCATAGAACTCATTCATCTCACATAAATTTCCCAACCTCATATACTGTAATAGTCCATACATATTAAAAGAAATATAAGTTGTAATAAGACACATCAAAATTTCTAGAGCTAAAAGAAGTCACAAGAATAATTGAGCACTCCATGACTGAGACTAGACTTACCCACTATGAGCGAAGGAAGAAAATTCACGCCTAGATGGTCGTACTCCTGATTCGGCCTGCTCCAATTCCCGCTGAAGTTCTCTCTGCATAGTTTTATAATATATAAAGAAATCCCAGAAACAACTTACAACAAAATTATCACTTCCGGCTTAGAGACCAAAAGTATATATAATCCTAAAAGTCACTCTGTATGTTTCATTAAGCTGATAGAACAGAAGTATTTGAAATCAAGTAAATGCTGTCCTTAGCAAGAGTCATCCAGACAACATACTTCCTCAATGATAAAAAATTCATAAATTAACAGAGCAACAGGGATAAGATAAAACACTTGAACTCTTAACATAATAAAACAAACTTACTGCCATTAATCCTTCAAAAAAAAGAAGGGGAAAAAATGTGTGCATATGTGTGCACAGAGAGAGAGAGAGAGGACAAGCACAATCTAACCATAGTTCTAAATGTACAGATCATAATAAAGCTATCTTCCAATGCTCTTTTTTAGCCAATTGGTTGGAAAAAAGATTTGTATAGTGCTCATATTATTTGAACTAAAAGTCATGCACCCTTTACTTTGTATTAGACTCTTATTATTAATACCAAAGTTTTGCTTCTTCTAAAAAAATATTATTTGAACTAAAAAACTAAGCCACGTCTCTTCACAAAGAATGTGAACTGAAATTTTAAGACTTTCTTCTTTTATAAAAAATTAAGCCAGATTTTGGCCATATAAGAAAGTTCTATAAGATAATGCATCCCCAATCCCAAAAGCAAATGTGTTATAGAATTGTAGACAGACAAAGGTTTCTACCTGTGTTTGCCTCTCCTTCTCCATATCAAGATTGTGTCGCAATTCCCTGGTTTTCGCACGCTCAAGTTCTAGCAATCGTTGTCTCTCAATTTCCTTCTCAGCTTCAGCTGCTCTCTCCCTAAAGGATTGAAGGTCAATAATATTGTAATATTGAAAAAATTTATATTTGTCAAAATCATGAATTCAGTTGAAGAATACAACATAAGCATATTAGGATGTAACACCTATCAAGTTCTTGTAAAAGCTCTGCTTCTTGTGCAGCTGCCTCTTCCAAATATTTCTGACGGGTATGTCTCGTAAGAAGTTTTCTTTGCCTGCGCACTGCTATATCTTCTCGGAGTTTCAACTTTTCTCTAATAGAAGACCATAAAATATCAATATGAGAAACTGCCAATTAAATTTCTAATATGTTCTTGCTTAGCAAATCAATAATCAGTAAACATTAGGATAGCACAAATCAAAGATAAAGTAACACAGAACAGAGTAATATGGCAGTAGGCTATGTTATTTACTAATGCACCAGTACAAAAGCTTTCCAAGTGGTTCCAGACTTGGAAAATTCTCCCTTGAGCCGAGGCTCACCCCAAAAGACTGGTACTAATTGCCTACCCTACCAAAATAGCTAAGAGAGGTATGTATTCCTGCTCATCATTCCAAAGCATAACTACCACTACACCTTACACCGCTACGTAACCAACCCATAGACAAAGGACCACTACCATAAACAAATGAACAAACTACACCATGACTAATCCTTATTTCTCCTGCTATAAGTGAAATGTATTGGATGCCTATCAATTTCCCAATAGGAAAAGAACTTTTCTTATGAAGATCAATTGCTTCTAAGCATTGGCAAGGACTTAGACTTCACCTTTACATTCAGTTGTAGAAAACAAAAGTAATTATAGCAGTAAAAAGAAATTTTTATGATTAAAACAAAATTATTTATTATTATGACAAACTTTTTATGTAGCAAAAATAAAACGCAATAGTAAGAACAGAAGAGTCTGTCCTCCAAAAAGAGATTAACAACCAAACAGGAGGAATCAACTAAATACCAAGACTCCTATTTTCACATACTACATATTGCCAAAATAAAACAGAGTAAAATTAGTACATACAGGGAGCAAATGGACTCCTTGATTTGTTTAAGGCGTGAATCATCTTTCACAGTAGCTGGAAAACATAGTAACAAAGATAAGCACATGAGAAGTGTTAAAAATAAACTTTGAAGTGCACTAAGGTCCTTGGATATAACTGAAGCTACGGAAAACAGAATTTACATGTCAATGAAGGAAATTCTTCTTTTGAATCATTAGATGATTTTTGCAAAGCCTGTTCTTTTTTAAGAATATCCAATTCTATTTCAGCCTCTTCCATTTCCTGTAATTTTCACAATTAAAATAACACCACGTATAGCTTGAAAATATAAATTGACATTTGTAATAACCCAGCTTACCATCTCTTCTTGGTCTACTTTGTTGGAGAAGAAATCAAAGTATGACTTTACAGATGTTAAATTGGCCATGACCTATCATAATTTATAAATTAGCATATGGGAATTCGATACAAAGTCACACCATTAGATGAGTAAAAGAAATTATGACAATATGGATCAAAGGGAAGTCAAAAGAAAAGAAAGAAGCATCTATGTGAGTAGCTATGGTGTAAAAAAGCACAACAAGAAAAACCAGCCAATATATATATATACACATGGAAGAGTTTTCAATAGTTATGTCACCACGGTGGTTACATTTTAGTGACTTGTATCTAGTGAACAAGATACTGCTTACATCTTTGCCTTGATTGCTATATTATACTCCTTTATAAAGTATAGTAACTGCAAAACATGACCAGCTATAGAGCACTGTTTATCTCATCAAAGGAAAACTGTATATGCATAGAACCATACAAGACAAATTGAGTAAAATATATGTAGATATCTAGCATGCCCAATTAAAACCATACAAGACAAATATGATGTTTGCTTTCCCTATTTTTCTACATCATTGTGACTAAACAAAATTGAGTAAAATATGAATCAAATAGAATCATTTGATTAATTTCTTTTTTTGAAAAGAGAGAATCGTTTGATTCTCAATTGATTAGGATTAAAACTGTGTGTGTGCATGCGAGAGGGGACAAAATCCTAAGGTGTGTGTTTTCTCTTCATATTTGGTCATACTCGATACAATAAATGAACCCCTTTTGTGGGTTCTTTTGTATTATATGTGTAACTACTAACTCTCTAGATATATTTTTTAAACACTTGACAGCTTTACTAAGGATATGGAACCCAAAAAATTTTAATAAAATTAATAATAATAAAAAATTAAAAAAAATAAAGTGTCAAGGAATTTGTCTTATTATCTTTCTCAGATTTCTTAACGGACTGGGAATAATTGTTGCAGTTTTAAGTTCATTTTTGTTTTGTAATTCTGGTTTTATGTGCTTCAGTGTCTGATCTTGAGTCAGTCACATAAGTAACAATGGAAAAGAACACTAACTTTTTATTAATTGTACTCAGAGCGGCCAAGCTCACTTCGCGCCAAACCAAAAATCTACACGCTTAGCCGCATTTTTTATCTTGACAGGGAAGCAGAATGGAAGGGTCTGAATTGTGTTTAGGAGCGCAAAAAAGAAAACAAACAGTGTATGCTAGGATAATGTGTTTGGTAGATGAATTCAATGCATACATGACACAATGAGTATCATTCAGGTCTTAATGAATAAACTCCCCCTTAATGTGTTGTTCTTGAACTCCAAGGGGTGATCTTAGTCGTTGAAACTTTGCTGATGGAAATGCTTTCAGTCAAAACCTCTCCTTCTTCAATTGCTTCTCTAATGAAGTGATGCTTGATTGCAGAACATAAATCATAATGTCAAAATGTCTTTGGATTTGGATTTCATAGACTGCTCACATACTAAAGACATAGCTGAGGAGATATCAGCTTCAAGAGAAAAACACTCTGTTACAACAGTGTTTTTATCACAGCTGTTAAATTAGTTAGTCTTTTCTGTTTTCAGTGATTTTTGTTCTTGGAGAACTCATTTTGAGTTGGTATTCGTGTGGAGTTCTCTTGTGTGATCTGAACATTGGTGTTTGAGTTGGAAACAAATTTTAGCATGTTTTAGCAGAAAAAAAAAAAAATAGATGTCTAGATCTAGGTCTAGTGGGCACCATTATCCCTTTGGTTATGGGAGGAAAGTTGTCCATTTCCCCACTGGATTTGGTCAAAATTCTCATTTGGTAAGCCCCAATTCGGTGTCTGGTCAAAAATATTGGAGCTTCAGTACGGCTCATAAGGTTTTTATGTTGACCCTTTCTAGGGATGGTGGTTCTATTCGAATCTGTGGAAGGACAAGGGTTTCAAGCTTCGAGATTTCGTTGTCTTTAGACGCCTCTTTGTGGCTGTTAGAAGAGGTGGAAGGGGCGCTAGGTGCTAGAGCTAATCTTTCTGGTTTTCGGAGGAGAACCTTCAGGAATCATTTCTTGAGGGTTCTGTTGGAGTGTGTAGAGAATGTCAAAGGAAGATTTCAGTTTTAAAAAACAGTGCTTTTAATTCGATCATCATTCCTCAGGAGAAGTTCAGCAAAGGATGGAGAGGTTTAGTGGACTGTTTGAGTCAATTGGTCAGGAAGAGAAAAGTTGAATATCAAGGGACTCTTGGAGGGAGGGTGGACAAGCCAGGTTCTTGGGCCTCAGTTGTTAAGAGGAATTCAAGTTTGTCTTCAAGAGCAGTGAAGGAGACGGGTGTCGAAACTGATAGAAGGAAACTGGGGGACTGCCAATCAGATGATTCAGGGGAAGAGGAAATTCTCGACTGGCGTTTGGCTGTTCTTTTGTTTAGATTGGATAGTCGATCCTCCTGGTTGTCTATTCAAGAGGGAGTGCAGAAATGGGTGGGTCAAAAATTAAGATTCTCTTCCTTCTCAGATGACAGGGTGATAATATGGTGTGAAAACGAGAATATGCAGAAGAATTTGGTCTCCTGTGGATCGGTCAACATTCCTGGACTCACTTCAGTTTCTTTTGTCAAATGGTGTTGGGCGATCAGTCGATGGAAAGGAAAATATCATGTAAATATGAGTGGATCGATATTGAAGGAATTCCTCTGAATTTGTGGAACTTTCAGGTTTTTGAGATGGTTGGGACAATCTGTGGAGGGTTATTAGAAATAGATGGAGATACGTTAAAAGGGAAGAATCATTGCCGTGCTCGCCTCAAATTGGTTGGGATGACTTTGGCTTCATTCCCAGCTGCATTACAGTTCCAGTCGATGGGGAAACTTTATCCCTGAGACTGTTTAGAAGCCTACCCGTTGAAGGGAAGCGCCCTAAGCATTCCAGACAAGTGTGGATGAGGAAATTCCCTTCGAAGTCTTTCAGTGGTCAGAAACGCCCAGCGAAGCTCAGTGCGACGGTCTCAAAGGGCTTCGGTCGTGGTATAATGGAGTCTAGGGAGGAAGCCGCTGGTGTTAGGGGAGGAGTTACGGTTGTCGGCGGTGATACGGGAGTTTTTAATGCAGAGCAGTTAGAGGTGCCTCTCTTGGCAGAATCCCAGGGATCACGTAACGGGTGCATGTCATTAAAGGAGATTTTTAAAAGATTAAAGTCAGACTTATCTTTTAAAAATTCAGAAAAGCAAGACACGTGTTCAGTTTTTAAAAAGAAAAAGATTTCCTTTTTCACGTGGCAAATGGAGGGTTTAAAAGTCTCTCTCTTGACCAAGGATTTGGGCTGGATCTCAGTTTTTAAGGTTGATGGGCCTTGTTTGTTCAAAGTTGATTTAAGAATAAGGGCTCTCTTCAATCCAAGGTTGGGCTTTAATTTTCTGGGCCATGAAATTGTTGCTGGGCCTCTTTTTTCTAACTGTTTTAGACTTCACCGGGGTTTTAATCCATTGGGAAGGGGTAGATTCTCTCATGGACAAATAAATTACTGGAATGATTCGTTCAGGATGACCCAGTCTGGTAAACACTGTGTCTTGTTGAAAAGTACAGAGGACAATGATTCACAATTTGAAGCAGACTTGAATGGCTGGAAGGTGTATTCTCGCAAAACTTCTCAAAGGAGCACAGTAAGTCCTGTCTCAGAAGAGGAAGAGGGATGGGCCTTGTCTTTCTCTGACCCTGTTTTGGAGGAGGATAATTTTATTTATCCAGTGGTTGAAGAGCTTGATTCTGGAAGCTCAGAAGAAGAATTTATCGATGTTCTTTCCAATGATGGAAATGTGGACGGGGATGATATAGGATTACAAATAAGAAGTTTGTGGGAGGAAAATATTAGTAAAGAAAATGACTTGCTTGGCGATGAGGTCAAGGGTGAGGCACTGGAGGAAGGCTCTACTCAGGAGAACATGAATGAGGTACTGGTGGAAGAGACGACACAGGAAAATTCAGTAGCTTTGGGCACCTCCGCGGAAATGGAGGACAAGAGTTTGTTTGAGTCTCTTAGACTTATTAATTCCATGCAGTCTCTTGGTATCTCGATCATTCCTGGTGTCTTGGAAAAGGTAGATAAAGGGGGTTCTGTAAGTCTAAGAAAAGTTGCCGCGAATTACGGAAGCTCAGCTTTAATGTCAACTATGACAAAAGAAAGAGGAATGTTGGGGGGTATAATTTGGACTTATGAAGATTCTTTCTTGGAATGTGAGGGGTTGTGGTTCCAAAGAAAAACGTAAAGCGATTAAGGAGTTAATATGCAAAGTTAATCCAGATATTATTATTCTTCAAGAGATTAAAAAGGCGTCTATAGATAGGAGGTTCATTGGAAGTATTTGGAGATCTAGGTTTAAAGGTTGGATTCTGCAAGAGGCGATTGGTCGATCAGGAGGTACTTTGGTGGTCTGGGATACAAGGAGTGTTTCCGTTATTGATTCGTTAGTTGGGGATTTCTCCGTTTCTATTTTCTTGAAGGCTGAAGGGAAGGATCCGTGGTGGCTCTCAGGTGTTTATGGACCGGTAGTGCATGGTAAGAGAGCAATTTTTTGGGATGAATTAGCTGGTTTGAGTGCTATTTGTGGTAATAATTGGTGCGTTGGGGGAGATTTTAATGTGGTTAGGAGGGTTGATGAGAAACTGAATAGCAAGTCAAATACATGGAGTATGAAGAAGTTTGATGCTTTGATTAGAGAGTTAAACTTGGTTGACCCTAAACTGCAAAATGGGCGGCTCACGTGGTCAAATTTTAGACTTAAGCCTGTTTGTAGTAGATTGGATAGATTCCTGCATACTCTCTCTTGGTCAGGACTTTACTCCTTCGTTCGCCAGGAAGTTATGGTTCGAATAGTTTCTGATCATAGTTCGGTGGTGTTAGATACGAGCCCTCCTTGGGGTCCCGCTCCTTTCCGCTTTGATAATTCATGGCTGGAGCATAAGGAGTTCTCTAGCTATTTCAAGAAGTGGTGGGAGTCGGCTAAAGTGCATGGTTGGCCGGGTTGTCACTTTATGTCTAAGCTTGCAATGGTCCGAGATAAATAAAGAAGTGGAGTCGGGAGGTCTTTGAGGCTAGGAAAGTGCAAAAATTTGCGCTCGAAAGAAGGTTGCTTGATTTAGACAGATTAGAGGAGGGGGGATCGTGGAACGACCATTTTCGAAAGGAGCGTTCTAAGGTAAAGGAAGAATGGCAGCAGATTGTCTTTGAGGAGGAAAGAGGTGGTTGGTTTAAAGTGAAGTGTCAATGGGCCAAGGAAGGGGATGTTAATTCCAAACTTTTCCATAGCATCCTCGGTGCGCGGAAAGCGAGGAACTTTATCTCTAGGATTGAGGAAGAAGATGGTACTATTTGGGTTGAAGATGAGGATATTGAAAAGGCTATTTTGGGTTTCTATTCTGCTTTGTATTCAGCGGTCCCCAGAGAATGGATTGGAGTGGAGGGCATTTCGTGGTCACCGATCTCAGCAGTTATGGCTTCCTTTTTAGAGCGGCCTTTCGAGGAAGATGAAATCAAACAAGCAGTTTTCGCTTGTGATGGATCTAAGTCCCCGGGGCCGGATGGTTTCTCCATGGCTGTGTATCAGAATAATTGGGATGTTATCAAAAATGATCTTCTCGCAGTCTTTCAAGATTTTTTCAACGACAGAATCATTCATGGGAGGACCAATGAAACGTTCATTTGTCTTATTCCTAAGACATTAAATAGCTTCCGCGTGAGGGATTATAGGCCTATTAGCCTGGTGACTAGTCTTTACAAAGTAAAATCAAAGGTGTTGGCTTATAGACTTAGGGGGGTTCTTTCAAACACAATTGCGGAATCGCAAGGAGCTTTTGTAGAAGGTAGGCAAATTCTGGATACAGTTTTGATCGCAAATGAGGCAGTAGAGGAGTACAGGAGAAAGGGTAGGAAGGGTTGGGTTTTCAAAATTGATTTCACTAAGGCTTATGATTGCGTGGATTGGGGATTCCTGGATTTAGTAATGAAAAAGAAAGGGTTTGGAGATCTCTGGAGAAGGTGGATTCGTGGTTGTCTCTCCTCCACTTCTTTTTCAATATTTTTAAATGGTCGTCCAAGGGGTAAGTTCAAAGGTTCAAGGGGTCTGCGGCAAGGGGATTCCTTATCCCCGTTCTTGTTCACTCTAGTAGCAGATGTTCTGGGAAGAATGATTGATGCGGCTAAAAGTAATTCAGCTTTTAGAGGTTTTTCAGTAGGAAAGGATTAGGTGGATGTCAGTCATCTTCAGTTTGACTATGATACGATTTTTTTTGTGAACGATGAGGAGTCTTTGGTTGTACTTTTGGATATTCTCAAGGTGTTCAGTGTGGTGTCTGGTTTATCTATCAATCTGCAGAAATGTCAATTGTTGGGGATCAATTTGAACGAGGAGGTCGTGGAGCGGCAAGCAAAAGAGATAGGTTGTCAGGTGGGACAGTGGCCTATTCAGTATTTGGGTCTTCCTTTGGGGGACTCTCATCGTTCCAAGGGATTTTGGGAGCCTGTTATCTCGAAATGTGCTAATCGTTTGGAATCTTGGAAGAGTGTTTTTTTGTCTAGAGGTGGTAGGTTGACTCTTATTCAGTCGGTTTTGTCTTCAATCCCTGTTTTTTATTTGTCGTTGTTCTGTATCCCTAAGAGTGTGGTGGGGATTATTGAAAAGCTGATGCGGGATTTCTTGTGGGAAGGGGCGGAACAGTCAGGGGCAGACCACTTGGTATTTTGGCACGAAGTATGTAAATCACGTAGTCACGAGGGCTTGGGTATTGGAAATTTAGCATTGCGGAATAAGGCTTTTCTCTTCAAGTGGTTGTGGCGGTTTCCTATGGAGAGTACTTCTTTGTGGCATAGGGTGGTCAGAAGCAAATATGGGAGTGATGGGGGCCAATGGGATACTAATGTTGGAGGAAGATTTTCGGTTCGTGGCCCTTGGAGAGACATCTCGACTTTGTATGAGTATAGAAGCTTGGTCTATTTTAAAGTTGGAAGGGGAGACAAGATCGTTTTTGGGAGGATGTTTGGATTGGTGAGTCCTCTTTCAAATTGAAATGCCCAAATCTATTCAGGGTAACGGAGGCCAAAAATTATTTGATTAGGACTTGGTAGTGGGGGAGGAGGTCAACAGTTCGAGCGGCCTTTGCTGGGACTTTCGATTCAGAAGGAATCTTTTTGATAGGGAGATTCCTAGTTTGATTGAGCTGTTAAATTTGATTAAGTTTGTGGATTTACCCCCGATCTTGGAGGATAAGAGGATTTGGATTCCAGACAATTGTGGAGTTTTCAACTGCAAGACTGCCTTTCATAATTTGTCCTGCGCTAATTTAGGTCCAGAGTTACCTTGGTCTAAGAGGTTATGGAAGAGTGTGGTCCCTTACAAAGTGAAAGTGTTTGGCTGGCTGTTATTTTCGAATAAATTAAGTGTCTTCGACATTTTGCAGAGAAGAAGACATTTTCAATATTTGTCACCAAGTTGGTGTGTTTGCTAGAAAAACAATGGTGAATCAATTACCCATCTTTTCCTTGATTGCTCTTTCTCCGCGGCTTTGTGGAGTAAAGTGTTAAAAGAGTTTGGGGTATCTTGGTGTATGCCTTCTTCGTGTTCGCAACTGTTCTTGTGTCAACTAAAGGGAGAGAAAAGAATGGCTCGTCTTTGGCAAAGTACAGTCATGGAAACTTTCTGGGTTATTTGGTTGGAAAGAAATAGCAAGATCTTTGATGAGTCCTCTTGTTCTGTTGATTCCCTTTGGGATAAAATAAGATTCTGGGTGGCTACCTAGGTTTATAGGTCGAAAGGATTTGAAGATGTTTTCTTTTTGGATCTTTGTAGGGAATGGATGTATTTGTGGTCTTAAACTTTTTGTTCTGGTTTTTCTAGGGCTTTGTTTTTGTCTTATTTTTGTTTCCACGGTATTCCTCCGCCAAAAGTGAGGGTTATAATTGATTTTGAGAGAAGGTCTTTCTGACCTCTGACTCATATTTTCACAACAAGGTCTTAATGAATAAAAATGTTGACCCTCAAGGTTAGAATTCCAAAAATTCAAAAGAAAGACTCCCCACTCCAGATCAGAAAATGAAACACCCACAAACCCCTTTTCATCAATAAACCAAAGAGCATAGTGGTGAACTATATTCAAAAGAAAAGTTATCCTACTAGATAGCTACAGTAAGAAAAATACAATACAATACACAAGTTACAATTTTATAGTCAATACAAGCATGTGTTGTGAATTTCAATGAATTAAGTTTACAATGCTTCTAACCTGAAGAATTGCTTCCCGAGTACTCACAAAATCTGGGTTGAATTGTTTTGAAGAGCTTGCAGATAGTACTTCCTTTAGAGCCTTAAATGGTGTTCAATCAATAAACAACAGTTAGAAGTAAAACTTTCAATTTTACTTAAATTTAACTCAGGGAAAAAAAATAAAAAATTAAAACTTATGTCTCTACGTACTGCATACCTCTTTAGCTTCAACCTCGTCATTTTTTAATCTACACAGAATTTGGCATGCTCTTTTCTCAAGATCTCCAATCCTGCCTTCTGCAAAACGAAGTAGAATAGTCTAGATATAATAGTGCATGGATACACATACAAGTGCATTAATACATACAAAGTAAACAAATAAATAAAAGAGCTATACCAGATTTCGACAATCCTAAAGTCTCAATATCTGTCCAAACATTTTGAGGAATCAAAGAAATATCTTCAGGAGAGCTGTACAGACAAGCGGCAGCAATAAGTGCCAATGAGAGTCGTAGCAAGGGGCCCTCACAAGTTGGTTGACCAAGCTTTCCCAGCCCATGAACACTATCTGCTGCTGCTAGGAAAGATTGTAATTGGTGCCTACGAGCAAATGGGACATATTGTACAAGAAGGGCCATTGCACAGTTCCTCAGATGTGAAGACACGTCAGAATACGCCACCACGACAACATGATCCCATGTACTTGATACCAAATAGGTAATTGCAGACTCAGGAATAGACATGACTAAGCCAGGGGAAAGACTGTTGCAAAATCTAAAATCTTGTAGGTCAGTTCTTCCATTCATATCTTGGCCAACAAGTTTTCCTAAGAGTTGAAGTGCTATGAATCGTTGCTCAGGCTCACGATGACCCAACAGTGTACAGAACAAATTAACCAGAGAAGCCTCACATTCATTAACGGCATGGAGATTTCTAGCCAGTAAGATCGATAACCATTTCTCTGTCTGCAAACGCCAAGCAATTTTTGGTGCACTGCATGAATTACTTTTTATGGCAGAACAAATAAAACCAATGACATCACTCAGCACAAAACAATGGGGTACTCTAAGTAGACAATCGAGCATCACAGATGCAACTTCCCAGCAACCCTTTTCTTGAAGGGTCAGAATGGTTTCAGAAATTCCTTCAAGACCAACCCTCCAATGAACAAGGAAATGGTCAACTGACTTGGATGTACTAGAGGTTTCACTGTCAATGTCTTGCACATCATCAGCTTTTTGTGCAACTGATGACAAACACCTCAAGTAAATGAAACATTCTGCTGATGTAATTGTAAGCTTCTTAGCCAGTTGATGATGAAGATTCCAACATGAATCAATTGCTGGGTTAAGTTTAATAATGAGAACCTCTAAGTCTTTAGAAAATTCTTCAATTTCCTCGGTGGATAAATCGAGAACTTTCTGATTTACATTTGCAGCATCACTGCTATCCTCCAACTTAATAGGGGCTTTGTTCAATGAGTTTTGGTAGACATCACTTAAAAACCCTAAATGTGAATCCAAGCTGTCATCTGGGAGTCTACCAGTCGATGGCTGAAGTGGAATAGCACCAAATAACTGTAACATCTGAACTAACAAAAGTTTGCAACTTTTCATAACATTCTGGAATGCAAAAAGATAATCATAGAAAGAACTTGTTGGTTCGAATGCAGTAAAGTTAGCCCAAGACAACAAGGACTGCAGCATCTCCCTTCTACGCTGAATAGACAAATCAGGAAAAACAGAAGCCAAAATAAAAATTGTCAATCCTCTACTGTACATTTCTTCAGTAGTTCTGTCCTGATTTCCATCAGATCTAATGTTATTGAAAAGTTCATCAAAGCACAATGATTCATAATTAAGGCAGGAGTCATCGTGTAATAACCTTTCCTCATCAGACACCTTACTTAAGGTATACGAAATGATTGGCTTCAACAAACACAAAACAGAATCAATAAATGAAACGTCACAATATGAAGCTTTAGAAAGGGACAGAAGCACTTGCACTACTCTAGGGATCTCAGGCACCATAGCTTCCATGTGCTCTGTTATGATAGTTTCTAGTACATAAAGGACAACCACCTTAGCATTCTTTGCAATGTAACCTTTCAAATAATCATAACTACTTTGTGAAGTCATTTGATCCACATGATAAAACGGCCACAAGCACAACTCAGAGAACCAACATAAAATATCTGGCACGACAGTGGAAGGAAGAGATCTCAACTGCAAGCCAACAGCCTCCAAAATGGTTTCCCCAAAACCTCCAAACTGGTTTTTCATACTAGGAAAGAACTTGTATAGATCAGGGTAAATAACATGGAAAGAATGAAAAGATTGGTATTCAAGTCGTTGATTGCCAGATTCTTCTAACTTCACATTTTCATATCCATGATTGATAAAACTATCCACTACAGCAAGCTCATCAACAAATATGGATAGCAAATTTGTCAGCTGTTGCAGATCAGAAGCAAGGAAAATTTGGTCCCGTATATACTGCCTTGCATTACGAGATACTGCCATCCAGCCAAGAAACCGAACAAGAGGAGATTTACATCTAGAAAATGAAGAGATTCTATTTGTCCAGGCTGAAGGTGGAATCAAATTTGTATAACTGAAACCATTGTTCTTATTGATAGCAAATCCTGCCCCTTCATCACCACAGCTTGAAGCAACTACCAATCTCTGAAGGAGTATCCATCGGCGTTGTATCCCATGTATTGTTTCTGGCTCCAAATTAGGTTTTCCTTCTTTTAATTGGTGATAAAGGGATGTTAACATCCCATTTAAGTACTCAGCAGATCGTACTATAATATCAATCACATGATCAGCACTGCAATATAGCTTCGTGGCTGAGTGCAACAAAAAAACAAGACTCTGCAAAAGAATTTCATGCAATGAGTGATGTTCTCTTCTCAGCCTTTCAATTAAAAAGTTGCACAACAGAGCTTGATTTTGTCGAACCAATGTGATGGCATCCACATCCTGTGTGTCAAGTGGAGACAAGTTCACAACTTGTTCATCAGATATACCATCATAACACGAATAATCTTCGCCACCAGATATATTTTCCTGAAATTTCCTGTCTAATTCAGCAGCCTCAAGCAAAATTTGGAGAACAATTTTATCTCTTTTCTTTTCAAGTAGAGCTATTGTTTTTAAGTCGGTTCTAGACTTTCCAGAGACTTTTCTAAACTGAAACTCATGTTCTTTTAGAGCTCTAGTCTCCTTGATGTTGATCTGGTTCTTCAACTTTGGCCCATTCTTGAAGGTCATCATAAAAAAGGGGTTGACATAGCATTCAGCAGCCAAGAGCAAAGCATCTATTGCTGCATCATGGCTCTCCATTGTAATCTCGTCTTGGGAATGAAAATCTAAGGCCAAACGCCGAAACTCGGATGCTCTAAGCTCACAATCTTGATAGTTTATAAGTTGAAAGTAATCTGCTTGTAAGTTGAAGTATTCGGCATTGAAACCTGTATCTATTATCAAGTCAACATGAGACTGCTTGGGAAAGATTTTTTCAGCCTCCAGCTTTGCTTCTAAACTGACACCCCCGATGTTAGAGCCAGAGGTACACTCATTCAAATCACTATATATATTTGTAAGTGACATGCTACGTAGTTCTATTGGAGCAAAGAGAATATTGACATCTTCAAAAACATCCATCTTAGTAGCGCTATCACTGACACCTGTTTTTGCATCAAGTTCATCTTGGTTGTTTGATTTTAAAGAAACTACCCCATGGCAAGGAGTACTAGAAAAAGATAAACCACTTGAAGATTCAAGTTCTAACGGCTTCAAAATAGAGGTGCAAATGTCTATTTCAGGAGGTAATTGCATGCGAGGTTCCAGTATTGCCAGAAGAACACTGCAATAAGAAATAAATACTCAAGATGAGTTCCATATAAGAACATTAATTGTCTTAGGGAGTTTCTGTCTTTCTTTGATTAAATGCAGTTAGGTTGCTCTGTTGTTTTCTTTTATAGAAAACAATAATTTTTATTGATTGAAAAAGGGATTACGTGGGTGAATGGGTGGGGGGGGGGGGGGAGGAGAATAAGATATCCTCCCAAAGAAATAGAAAAAAGAAAAATCACCAAAAGTACAAAACTAAAACTCTTTTTAGAAACGTTAATAACCATCTAAGAGAAATTAAGAGGAAAATCATTAAATTCTCCATTATAACTTTGCAGAGTGGATACCCTGTTCTCTCCCTTTTTCTTCATCAATTGTTGCTCTAGGGGTAGAAGAGGTTTCACAATGCTTAAGCTAAAACTATTAATGGTTTCTGAGAACGATTCTCTAAATTAAGTTCTCACAAGACATTTTTCAATCTTAAGAAAACTAGGAAACTAGATAGCATGACCACATGAATTATATTACCTAGGAGTAACTGAGCCACGCCTCCATTCAGATTCCAAAGAAGGTAAAACTGATGGCTTTTGTACTGCTGTACGAATCACATTGAGAGCAATCACACAATTGCTTTCTTGTTTTTCAGGATAAGTGGAAGAGAGATCTCCACAGGAAATTGTGCTCTTAAATGAAGCAATGGCAGGATCAATAAACGGCTCTAGCATCTCCACAAGAAAGAGAATCTTATGCTTGACTTCCTGAAACAATGACAGAACAACAAACTAACATCACCATTTTGCAATATCTACATAAAAGCGCTGTTTTACCAATACCAAGAAATTCTACTTGTTAAGGATCGTATCACTGTCACACAGGAGAGCTTCCCAATAGTATGCATTTAAAAAAAAATTGTTTTTCAGCCAGATAAATATAATCCCTTTGCCAAAACATGTCCTTAGATACCATACATTAAGAGTACACATTGACTAATTCTTTTATTCTTTACATTTTTTCTGAGACAAATCACCAAAGCAAGAAACTTTACCTTATACTTTCCCAGAATGTCATCCATATGACCAGAAATAGCCAGCACAATATATTTTAAAGCAGCACGAGCACGAGCCAGAGAATGTTTAGCACCCTAAAGCACATGACATGTCAAATAGAAGAACAAGTACTGTGTCTAAATAAAGCAAGAGAGCACACTCAGCCAGGAATAACATATCCACCAATAACTCTAATAAGTTAATAACTGATGCAGTGTAATGGGAAGAGAGTACTTAATTACCCTTAATTGAGAAAATGAAAGCTTATATAACTTCAATATCTGTACAATATAGATCCAAGTGAATAGGTATAGCCAAATTTTTATTTCTCTTTTTAATAGGTTTTTATTTGATATTTCTTTTAAAGACGTTTGAATTTTAGGTATTAGACAGCATTTTTATAGCTTTCAGCAAGTTGAGACAAAACATGAACACAAGCCACAAAAATATTTGTTTTGCTGGTAGAGAATTGCAAGAATACCTGGATTGTACCCAAAAGATCCTCCAGAAGTTCCACAGTCAGATCAACCTGTAATAAGTAAGCTTGCAGAGTTGAGAATTTAAAGAAGACAAGACCACAAGTATACGTGCCAACCAACAATTCATTAGGGAAATTTCAGTTTCTATGCATCATAGGGGCTTCTAATTAAAAAAAAAAAAAATCTCTTGGTATATTCATATTTCATTTTAGTGCTATTCTTTCCCTTGTTTCCAAAAATACCCCTCTCATTATTTTTGCACCCAACTCTTCCTATTCTCTCTCTATCTTGGTTTACAACACCACACACCCACATCCCTCTCTCTTTCTCTAAAAATGGCAGCCACACACCACCTTTCTCTCTCTCTCCTTCTTGGAAGCTACACAAAAAGACTCATAATAGTTTTGAATGATTTAAAAATTAAATTTATAAAAAGTATCACTTAACACACTAAGAATTGCATTTCGAACAATTTTGGGAATGATTTTTGGTGTTTTTTGCAATTTTTTTCAGATCTGAAATCTGCAAAAAATCGACTTTGCTCAATGGTACCGATGCATGTTCGATGGGGCCTTCAAAATCAAGATTTTCATGAAAAAAATTGACTTTTCTCGATGGTGGCTTGATATTACTCGATGTAATTCTTGTAAGAGGCATAATTTTTTTACTCAAGTGTCCATTTGGGGTGTTTTTTTTTTTTTGAAATTGAGCAGTTTTTCGAGATCTACACGTTGAAAATAATTATATACACATTTGAAAAGTTTAAAACTTGAAAAAAAAAATACAAACATACCTCATGTTTAATACATGTTTTGGTATGTTTTCAGGTTTTAAACTTCACAAATATGCATATGCACATCTCAAACGTGTAGATCTTGAAAAAATACTCAAATTCAAAAAAAAAAATCACCATTAACGGACACCCAAGTGAAAAATTACGTCTCTTGCAAGAATCGTATCGAGCACCATTGAGCAGTATCGAGCAACCATCAAACAAGGTTGATTTTTTAATGAAAAACTTGATTTTGAAAGTCCAATCAAGCTGGCATCGAGCAAAGTCGATTTTCTGCAGATTTCAGAGTTTCAAATTTGAAAGTAAAAAACCCAAAAATCATGCTCAGGTCAATATTGCTCAATGTCAACTCGATGTGGCCCTCAAAATCAAGATTTTCATGAAAAAATCAATTTTTCTCGATATTGTCTTGATGCAATTCTTGCAAGAGACGTAATTTTTCACTCGAGTGTCTGTTTTATGTGATTTTTTTTAAGGGTATTTTTTCAAGATCTACACGTTTGAGATATGCATATTTTTACATGTGTGAAAACTTGAAAACATACCAAAACATGTCTTAAACATAAGGTATGATTGCATTTTTGTATTTTTTTTCAAGCTTTAAACTTTCCAAATGTGTATATGAACATTTTAAACGTGTAGACCTCGAAAAAATACCCAAATTCAAAAAAAAAATCACCCAAAAAAAACACCAAAGTAAAAAATTACGCTTCTTGCAAGAATCACATCGAGCACCATTGAACAGTATCGAGTCACCATCGAGAAAAGTCAATTTTTTCATGAAAATTGATTTTGAAGGCCCCATCGAGCTGGCATTGAACACCATCGAGCAGAGTCAATTTTCTGCAGATTTCAGAATTTCAAATCTGAAAAAAATCGCAAAAAAACTCAAAATCATGCCCAAAATTGTTTGAAATGCAATTCTTGGTGTGTTAAGTGATACTTTTCATGAGTTTAAGTTCTAAATCATTCAAAACTATTATGGATTTCTTTTTGTGTAGCTTCCATGGAGAAATTAAGCGAAAAAAGCTAGAGATGAGATTCGGAGAGAGAGAGAGGTGGTGTGTGGCTGCCATTTTCAAAGAAAGTGAGAAATGCGGGTGTGTGGTGGTGGTGGTGTTGTGGCTGCCATTTTCATAGAAAACCAAGAGAGAGAGAAGAGAGAAGAGGAACTGAGAGGAGTATTTTGGGGAAGTTGGAAAAGTTTAGCATTATTTTTTAATTTACATAATGCCTAGCATCATTTTTAATTAGCAACACCCAATAAACATAGAAAGTGAAATTTCTCTTACAAAAATCTGATTGCAAAAAGTTCAAAACACAAAATTTGCCTTAGCCGGACCTTTGCAATCACTTGAGTCATCCAAGGCGCTAGAACACTACAACACAGGTCAATCAGGACACTAGCAGCCTTACTCTGTAAAAGGAGTGCTATTAAATAGTAAAACAAATAAACAGAAAGAGTTCCACTAAATGAAAAAGACTTCAAGCCATAGAATTAAAATTCACACTTTTGGCGGATGTATATAACATTTTGTGGTTCATATCTGCACAAGTACTTATTGAACATAAGTATGTTGTGAACCACCAGATGTTTACTCTTTATCAAATGAAAGAAGAAAAAAAAATATCACTTTGTTAATGGAGGTCAAAGACAAATTAAACCTGCACAATCTGCTTCAGTATTTACCAAAAGCCATCATGCAATACTGAAACAAGACCGCGTGCCACTTTGCCAAGCATGAATTTACAACATCAAAACGAAAACAGCTTACATTCTGCATACATAATGTCAATAATGTTGCATGCTCCCCCACCCCTTGTAATACAAACAACAATATACTTGCACTTCCTACCACTTCAAACATGACATATTGTTTAAAACCTCTTTTATAGATATTTTCTTTTCTTTCGTTTTGAGGAAAATAAGAAAACCTTTAAATCTGTTGTTATTTAGGCTGCTTCACCTTGATGTTCTTTTGCACTTCTACAGTTCCACTAGCTATTTTTTTCTTTCTTTTTAGTAGCTTCAATAAAATAGTATTTTTATTTAAATGAAAATATATCTCTATTCAGCAATAATCAGCATAGGAAGTTATTGATAAA
Source organism: Humulus lupulus (assembly GCF_963169125.1). Lineage (NCBI taxonomy): Eukaryota > Viridiplantae > Streptophyta > Magnoliopsida > Rosales > Cannabaceae > Humulus > Humulus lupulus. Next base: position 33,696,428 of record NC_084802.1, on the reverse strand, counting down.
TGTATACACCTATACGGCTATAAAGATGAACACAAAAAAAGCCATAATGAAGATTAAACAAAAATATAACTAAAATGAACCCAGAGAGACGAACATGGGATTGAGAAAACGATGATAAGTAGCCAGCACAAGCATAGAGTAGCGGACGGTATAATGATGATGACGAAGTTATTACGATCTGCAATCATAACCAGAACTGTCAGCAAGCTATTATCTAAATTTTGGCTTAAATTAAAAGGCCAAATGTAACAATAGGAAATAAACAAAATGATTTCATGTTGACATTGAGCCCAACCTGAGATAGGGCTTGTTGTACAATAGGTTGTCTCCACTGAGAAAAATTATCATCAACCATTTCAGAAGGGCTGCTCACTAAAGGACGAAGAGCTACAAAACCACCAAGAACAAACAACGAGCTATTAAACTACAAAAGTCAGTTTAATAAATTGACAATCAAGCCACCAGTCAAGTGGGAGTGGCAAAAGTTTTGGAAGGGTTTAAGATGACTATTCTAAAAACTTGAGTGGCCATCCAAGTCTCTCCCTTTTTTTTTTTGGATAAGAAACCAAACCAGTATATTCATTAGGAAAAATGCCAATTTCATGTTATGCTTAGCTGCTCACAGTTAACTAATCAGTAAATACATTGTCCTACACTAAACAATTTGACACCTCATTCACGTAGCCATATATGTAAGTGCTTCATCATGTGATACTCACCTGGCAGCAATGCTTGTACCAATGGTAATGCGGACCAGAATTCAGAACTGCTCCCTGCCAATTTACTGCAGAGAATAGGCTGAGAAATATAAAGGTACAACAGATGAATAAGAAACTGAACAATCAGACAGATGAATAAGTAACTGAACAATCAGATTGTGAAAAAACAACAGAAATCATATATGTTGACAAAATGGTTATATATCCATGTTCCTGTAATTAACCTGTGACGCACAGGCAAAAAGAACATGTAAAATTCCTTCTTCCACGGCCCCTAAATCCAAGATGTTAAGATAGTTGGAATCCCACTGATCATCAGGTAGGTGGAATTCTTCCCCGAATAAATTTGAGTAATCAAGTAAGAGGACGGGATAAAGTAAATCAGATTTATATGATTCATCCCCAGATGTTGCTTCACTAGGAGATGCTGATGTTTCTTGCACAGTAAGAGGTTCTAAAAGCTTTTGCAGGATTCGAGAAGCCTGAGAGAAAGGTAGAATTACAGTTAAAAAGTAAGAAAAAAGGTTGCAATCATTGATCAATATTTGAGTAATTAAATTAAAAGATCAAAGAGAGAGAGAGAGAAGAAATACAGAAAAATTACCGTCCTGCAAACAATTCCCAGATCAGAATCTTTGTATGCCTTTCTCAACAGCATGAATATCAGATCTGGACGAAACACCATGGAACTAGAGGTGGATAAGAAGAAAGGTGCACTGCGTAATCTCCGTGGCTGTATGCAGAAAAGAAGAAAACAATAAATATCAAGATCATGATGAAAGTTCAGAAACAATCTTGAATATCAAGAACAAAACTCAACTTATTTGTAATAAATCATTTTGTCTTTTTCTTTTTCTTTTTCTTTTTCTATTAAAAAATAGGACCAAAATTATCAGAAAAAAGTTTACAATTAAGAATTAATCCTGCTTGTGCAGATACGAAAACCAGATTCCCAACATCAAATGAGAATAGGATAAAAATTACTAAAAGAACTTGTGATAATGTGCTCGAATAACCTAATATCTCCAGCAAAGTAGGTATAATATTGGGTAAGGTACAATGGAGTATGCGAAGCAAAATTACATAGACTTGAAAACAAAGATAAAACATTACCTCAAAGTTAGATGAAACAGTCAAAGCTGAAGATGGCTGACTATTCCTAGAAACTTCAGAGTCCGAAACACTGCCTGCAGACTTTGTTGTGGCCCTATAGTATCAAAGGTAGTTAGAAGATTTGGTTGAAGAAACACCATAGCTCAAAACAATAGGACTTATCCATGATGCATACTATGACAAAGAAGAAAACAGCTCGGGGAAAAGGTAATGACCGAATGAAATGAGGAGACCTAAAAGGATGGATCCTCGTCCTCCATCTAAAGGCATGTAATGGGAAAATTGTAGAGACTATAGAATACTTGCTAAGGATATTAATCGCTCTCTTACATATCACATATAATATTTGTTATACTTTTTAAAAAAGCTTTGGAAAGTGAGGACACTATTTGTGATTTTCCTTAGAAAGTTCTCATGAAGTAAAAAGGATAAGTGCTTTGGATGTACACCTCTATGACTACTCCGTCGGTCCTGATACTTTTTTTTTTGAAAAAGAGATGGAGGTCAAAAATAGACTGACCCCCTCCCAATAAGATTGAGAGCCCTCACTTATGGCGGAGGAATACCGTCGTTACAAAAACACAAAAGCAAAACCCCACAACAAGCACCCCCAAAAATTAAATCCAAAAGTTGTCCCAATCTCTAATAAGATCAAAGAAGGGAATCCCCGCAAAACACTTGGTTCTATACACCCAAGTAGCAACCCAAAATTTTATCTTATCTCAAATTATCTCAACTGAGTTAAAGATATCTTCAAAAATTCTATTATTCCTTTCCAGCCATAAGGCCCAAAAAGTGACTAAAAAGGTAGTTTTCCATAAACGAGACACCCTCTTGCCACCCCCTAACCGACTCAGAAACAATTGAGAACAGTTAGAGGGCATACACCAAAGAATACCAAACTCAGCTAAAACTTTTCCCCACACCTCTCTAGAAAAATGACACTCCATGAATAAATGGCTAGTAGATTCCCCAGCCTGCCATCATATGCACGCATGAATTTGTAAAGAATATAGCCCAAAATGGACAAACGAGGAGGGCATATATCGAATGTTGGTCTAGATTCCTAAGTACAATGATATATTTGCATCGACTCTGCTAAGATATCATTAATTATCACTAGTAGACAAAGGGTACTTACATCATAATCTTGTTTGATTGCAAAGTTTCAATTTCATTCCGTACAAAATCTTGAAAGCCATCATTTTAGTTGTCTTGTTTCTCCCAATAATTCAAAACTTGGACAAAATCACTTTGAGCTTATTATTTAAGGCCATCCCTTCCTTCATGCAGTATTTAATAGTTTGCTTCCCCAAAAACTCCATAGCATGCGAGCTTTCTATTCTATTTCTAAGAACTATTAGACCCCTAATGAATAAGGAAGTGTTTGGGAAAGAGTTCTCAATTCTTAGAAGAGTGATGAATATACACACCTTTCATTTATGACATAAAGAATCGGATAAAATGGACCCGCAAGCATAGCAAGAAACCGTAAGTTAGGTTCGGCAGCATCTGAAAAGCTGTTAAGCTCTGCCTATAGAGTTTGTAAACAAGAAACATAAAAAGATAAGTTATGACATAATACAACTTACAGGCGGAAGAAGGGCAAGCAAGAATGTTAAAAACAATAAAAATACCTCAAGTTGGGGGATGAAGGCATGTAAGCGATTGGTCATGTCTTGAAGCAACTACATAGTGATGAGCATCAGAGACACCAATGATGTTAAAAAAGAATTGAAAGAGTAAAGCAGAGTTGTTGCATATAAAGTGATCCACCTGAAGATGCATATCATGGGCATCTTGTTTATGGGAAATGATTTGAGGCAACAAGTGGTTCACAACAGGTTGAAACTCTGGTTCAAGGCCAATCACTGAAACTCCAATCAGCTGCCATGAAAGGATTGATTTTACGTGTAAGAAAGAGGAGTTTTTTATTTCTTCTAAGTAAATAAATTTGTGCAATATAAGAAAAGAAAGGACCTGTATGAAAAAAAGAGCAATTGGGTTTCCTCGTAAACAAGATATTCTGACATAACGACATGGAGTGTAGTTCATCGGGTACACAATGTCTCGTCGAGGAGCTTCACAACGCGGGCGTACTTTGACAAATGTCTCGGGCTGCTTAACAATAGAATTAGAATTAGAAAAGTGGGAGATGGAGATGAATAAGTGAGTTGAAAAGTAGACTAGAATGATGGAAACCTTGAAGCGCAAACCAAGAGAAATTTCCCATTCGAGAACGGACTTGTTGTGAATCCGAATATGAGAGAGCAAGCAAGGTTCCTGGGAATGAAAATTGAAAGAAAAAAACCCTAAATCAAAGAAAAAGAGAAGATTATGAATGTTGAATTGAAAAGTGAGAGGAGTAGGAGTAGAAGTACATTGAGTTGGAGAAGAATCCACTCCTTGGTGTTGGTAGCAGTAGACCAGTGGGTGCGGAGGTCAGCGTCGAGGACATGAGCAGCTTTCTGAGAAGGAGACTCTCTGGACATGGCCTTGACTTTGAAAGGCAGAGCCTTGACCCGCCCTTCCATTTCCATCTCCATCATCTCTTTCTTCTTCTTCTTCTTCTTCTTCTTTCCCTCTTCTCAATTCAGTTCACAATCCATACTGTTTACTCCAAAGTCTCTTCTCCTTCCTTCCCATTTTACATTCCAGTTTCTTTCTATTAATAATTATTACAACATTTTACATCTCAGTCCTTTATTTTTGACAAATGGTAAAATGCACCCCAAACTAAATATGACTGACATATTTCGCCCAAATTTTGACATATTTCTATTAATATTATATTATAAATAAATTTGGATAAAATGGTCAAATTTAAGGCACAAATTATTAAAATTAATTAAATTGGGATAAATTGCATCATTTGATAAAAATTATAAACAAAGAGCACACAACTTTTTTTTTTCAAATAAGTAGAACTTCCATTAGATAAACATGAAGTACAAGAAGCCATTACAAAGTTACAAGAATCGAACCATTCCAAACAACCTAACCTCATCATCTAGCCCCAATTCTTTCCTAGCAATGGTGTGAGCCAAAACGTTGGCCTCTCTAGGTACATAGGAAAGTTTTATATCAAGGAAAGAAGATAATAAGGATTGAATATCCTTTACAATATTCGAAAAATGTGACTCTATCCACCACAAGTTTAGAGTCTACTTCAATATATGTAATAGGTAGTGATGTAGCATGACACCATTTGAGAGTGCATAACAGCGCTTCTGCCTCCATTATCATCAATGAGTAATTCCCTTTCTTTGGAATGGCTAACCCAGCAATAATCCGGCCCTTATTATCTCTTACTACAGCTCCAAAACTAATTGTACAGCTTTTTCAGGCTGTTGCATAAACATTCACTTTTAATTTGTCTAAAGGAAGGGTAGTCCATTGAATATTGTTCCTTAATACCTTACTCTCCTTGCTCAATACCTAAGATTGTTGAGCATCCCAATAATTCTGAAGGAAAGATGTAGCCCAACTTGGCACTTCTTTTGGAGGAATGGTTGATTTCCTGAAAAAGCACAGAATTCTTGTTGTTCCAAATAGCCCATATTAAACAAAGTAAAACATTAAGAGCCCGTTTGGTTGATGGTAATGGGCCAGAATAGAAAAGAATGGAATGTTAATGGGCCGGATTCTTTTGTTTGGTTGAAAATAACAAGTTTGGAAAAGAATTCCATTGTAATGCTTATTCCCCCAAACTAACGGAATAACTTTTCCACTTTTGAGTCAGTGGAATTATAATTCCATTCCACTACTTACCTTTCCTTACCCTTCTTTTTTCATTATTCACAGATCGACAAAAATGGTTCTCTCTTCCACTCTAGCCATGGAGATCTTCCTCACTCATTTTTTAGATTAGGTCTATGAGGTTAGCTTAACCGTATTTTTGGTTCCGCAGTTCGTCGCCATCGCCGCTAAGCTCTGCCCATTGCGAATCAGGTTGGCTATGCCTTTCTCTCTCTAGCTTTTATTTAACAGTTTCTACAATTTCTGCCATTTTTGTATCAAAATTGGTTTTAGGGCACATTATTCTTCCATGCTTAGTTTCTCTCGCTCTCAAATCAATATCAATTTAGGATTGATTTTGTGTCTAACATTACTTCTTAATACATATATAAACCTTGCCTATTATTTGTTCAGCCAAATAATTTGTAAATTGACGTTTGGAACATACTCATAAACCAACTGAAACTTCCTTAGCATTGTCTTCTCTTCTTTCAGTACTCCTATACAAATAGTTGTTGTACATACACTTATTTATATGGGTATATTGATCATTATCATATAGTATATATATATGTATGAGTGAGGTACCTTTTGTGATATTGTAGAGGGGTGATTGGCGTTTTCTTAGAGCTGGGAGTAGCTTTTTTATGAAAAGGTAGAACAAGAAGGCAACCAAAAACACAATCAAAATGCCAATACCGATTCCTCCCCATAAATGCATCTTATTACCATCATCAGAATTATCAGTTGTTGCTGACGAAGTATACATTTTCACTCTGTCACCAAGTAATCTTGCATTAATACCCTTTTCTCACCTAAGCAAATATTAGTTTTATTTGTATTGAAGATATAGCATGCGGATTCCACACTCTTTCACTCTGTACTTGCCAACATTAAAAAGTTCTTCCCAATTATTTTGTTCAAGGTAAAACTCAAATGAAACCTCTGTTGCATCAACACAATCATTGTAGTCCTCATCAATATACCCCAAAAACATGTGATCTGAACTCAGAAATTTCATTTCTAATTCATCCCCTTTAGCCTTTTGCATTGGTATTATTCTACTCCTATCCGATATCTGAATTTGATGAGTATAACTTTATTTTTTTAGGAGCTAAAGCTAGTCTTCACAACATATAAATCGTGGTGACCAGGTTGGGAAATCCTTCCCCAGCTCATCCTTTTCTATAAGTTTTTTTTCATATGATATTTTAAATATACAAGTTGTTCTTATTAAGTAGAATGGAGCAACTAAAATTTCCATTATTTATTGAGGATAAATTTTGTTTAAGCCATGTTATCACAGAAGTGAAATGAGAACTTAAATAGTTGTTTGATAATTGTGACTGCCAATAAGGTTGGACAACATAAATGGAACTTAGGCCAAATTGATTCCTACATCATCACAAGAAAGAGACATGATTATTTCTAATGTGAAGTACTAATAACATGAAAGACACACATATAGGTATATACCTCTATTGATTCTCCACCTGTTAGAGCCAAATAAGTTGCCTCTTTCATGACGAAAAGCAAGAACTTAAACACCAACTTATAATACTCCTCAGTGTCCCATCTTGAGCAGCCACAAAAAATATTTGGCATTTTAACATAGGCTGAGAGTTTGCATCGCCATGAGATGAAACAATCAGTGAAACTGGGAACATCAACAACTTTTTCTGTATCACCCTTGTCTAACATAAAGAAAATCATGTTAGAAAGTGGCTCAATACTAACAGGTCTCATGTCACTCATTGATCCACATGAATCTAGCATTGGTATGGAAGATAAACCGTAGATCCAATCAGATAATTTCAATAGGTTGTTATGACTAAGATCTATTTCAATCTTAAAATGAAAACCAAATGAGGACACAGCTGGTAAACTTTCTAGTTTTGAACATTTAGAAAGGCTTAGCCATTCAAGGCCACTCATATTGAAAATGTTGTTTGGAACAAACTCAAGATTCTTGCAGTCCCTTAAAAATAGCCAACGAAGCCCAATTAGTTTCTCAATTGTTGAATGCAACTTGATAATCCCTGTTCCATCTAAAGAGAGATCCTTCAAACACTCCATCGGCTCAGCTGCTATAATTTGACCTGTGTATAGAAAAAAAACAAAAGCAGCTTCAGAAATTTCACATGGGACTTAGCAATATCAGAAATTTCACTAGGGGTGGGTTAAAAGCATCTAAATACTTGCAAGTAGATGAGCAAGTGGCCATGTTTTTACATGTAATTGCTCATCATGTGAAAAATAGAGTCATTAGATTTCGATTTATGAGATCTGGTGAGACTATTAGCAAGTTTTTTCACAATGTGTTACATTCAATCATTCGACTACATGGAGCGTTATTGAAAAGACCTGAACCGGTTGTTGAAAACTCAACAGATGAAAGGTGGAAATGGTTCAAGTTATGTTATATATTACTTGAATTAAAAATCACTACAAATTTTTATTTGTTTGAAATACTAATAAAAAAAAAGTTTGTTTATTATGTGGTAGAATTGCTTAGGGGCACTAGATGGAACTCATATTAGAGTGAGAGTACCTATGGCTGATAAACCAAAATATCGTACTCGAAAAGGTGAAATAGCTACAAATGTTTTAGGTGTATGCTCCCAAGACATGCAATTCATATATGTGTTACCTGGATGGGAAGGCTCTGCAGCAGATGGTAGAGTTTTATGTGATGCCATACGTAGAACAAATGGTTTGTGTGTTCCAAATGGTATGCTTTGTGTTTTAGATTATACATTTTTTTTTGGATAAGTAAGTCATTTAGGAGACAACTTAATCCTTATCTTTATTTTATTTTAGGTCATTATTACCTTGTAGATGGTGGATATACTAATTGTAAGGGATTTCTTGCTCCATATCGAGGCCAACGCTATCACCTCAACCAATGGGAAGATGGGAATCCTCCCAGAAATCCACAAGAGTTTTTTAATATGAAGCACTCATTTGCTAGGAATGTCATTGAGAGATATTTTGGTGCAATTAAGAATCGATGGGCAATTCTTAGGAGTCCATCATTCTATCCAATAAAGACTCAAAACCGAATCATTTTAGCATGTTGTTTGCTTCACAATTTTATTAGGAGAGAAATGCCTACTGATAATACTGATATGCATCCAGAGAATGAGAGTGATAGTGGAGACGAAGAAGATAGCATGGATGCTGATGGATCCATACGAAGTATTGAAGCTTCTGAAGGGTGGACAACATTTAGAAATCATTTAGCACTTGAGATGTATAACGAATGGAGAGAACATAGGAGAGCAAGCTAGTTTTTTTTATTTCTTAGATTAAATGCACAATGATTGTCTAGGTTTCTAAATTTGGTTTCACTTGGCTATGCCAATTCATTTGACTGTTTGTGTAATTGACCACCCGAAAAACTTATATCACTTGCTTTGAAATGGAAAATTTATCTTTAAATTTATGTTTTGTTATTGGTGTGTATATCCATTCACTTTTATTTCTTTATTGCTGGCTGTTTGTTTCTTTTTCATTCAACTACAATATTTCAGCTTTAGTTTTTAGTTTTACAGTATTTTGATACCTTACTTCAGCATGGAGACTTCAAAAGGAAGAGGTCCAGGACAAAATAAAAGATTTTGGAGCGAAGATGAAGACAAACACTTGATTGAAGCACTTATGGAACTGAATAATGAAGGGAAGTTTAAAGCTGAAGGAAATTTCAGGCCAGGTCATCTTAGAGCTCTTGAGATGAAATTAATGGAGCGGATGCCTGCATGTGATATACAAGCTAAGCCACACATTGAGTCTAGAATGAAGACTCATTTTCAAGTGGTTCATGAAATGTTGACTGAACCATTTTGTAGCGGATTTGGGTGGGACAACGACAGAAAAACTGTTACTGCAGAAAAGTCAGTGTGGGAAGCATATTTGCAGGTACTCAAATAATAGTATTTGGTCTGCCATTTTGCTTATGATGTTAATGGATCCATAAGAAGGATTGTTTGCTTATGATGTTGATGGATCCATAACAAGGATAGTTTGCTTATTTATTTGTATCTGATTTTTTTATTTTGTATAAATGCAGAGTCACAAAGAAGCAACCCCCCTCAAGATCAAGTCATTCCCTTGGTATGATGACTTATGTATGGTTTTTGGCAAGGATCTTGCAACTGGAAAAAATGCGGAGACTACAGCAGATGTTGTTGAAGAACTTCAAACTGAAGAAGAAAACACTACTCTTGGAGAAGATGATTTCAACTATGCTAACAATGTGGATGAAGTGCCAGCTATGTCTGTTTCAGATGCAACAAGAGGTGCTCAATCTCACACTCAATCAGATGGGTCTTCAAAGAAGAAAAGGAAAACTGTAAATCATGAAGAACTTTCAGATGCACTCACACAATTAGCTTGTATTATCGCAAGAGAAATTGAAAAAGCTTATATTCGTTTGAGTAAAGCTATTGGTGAAGACATGAATGAAAATCATATGCAACTTGGGAAAGAGTTAGAAAGGACCACTACACTTACCACAGCTCAACGTCATAAGGTAGCTCGCATGATTATGCAAGATAAATGCTCTGATTTCTTACTTTTTCAGTGTCCCAGATAATGAGAAGGATGAATGGGTGACACTTCTTCTTGATGACTCTCTCTAAGATCATGTTTAGTCCACTTTGCTCTACTACAATTTGCATGACAATTTATATTGCCTTTGACATTCAGTAGTATACAAATTATAATCTTTTGGATATGATGTAATGTTTTATGCTCATAATTTTGCAAACTAGATTGTCTTTGAGCATAGATCTGAGTAATTGGACATGAATACTTATACTATTTATAGTGATATTTCATGTGTATGGACAAAGTTTGATCTCAGTAATCAAAAACTCTTTTGATTATTAGAATATAAATATGTTATAATGTTTAGTTTAACATTTTTATGTTATTATATTGTTTTATTTTAAAAAAATATAAAATAGTGTTTAGTGATAATTAAAGTAAATTGCATTTGACATTAAAAGAATACTTCACAAAAATAAATTCTTATTGATAATTTTAATATTTTGTAGTGTTCAAAAGTGGAATTATTATGCTTAAAAAAAGTAGGATTATTAAATATTATTTTGTAAAAAAAGAATATGAAAAAAAAAAAGTAACGTCATTGTTGGTAAATCTATATATATATATATTTAGTGTGTTTATTTTAATTTATTAATCATATTTTAAGCACTTTGGGTATGTTTGTCCAAAATAAATTTATTCCATTCCATTCCATTCCATAGTCAACCAAACATAAGAATAGGTATTCAATCATTGATTCCATTATTCTAACCAAACAACATAATCGCATTACCTTTCTTATTCCATTCTATTACTATTCCTATTCCTATTCCATTGTTTTCATTACTTCCAACCAAACGCCACCTAAGATCTTGTTTTGTAAGAAGCTCAAAAGCACGAATTATAAAGTCTGCTATATCAAGATGTAAATCTTCTACATGAAAGTTCACAAATGTAGAGTTTTTCCAAACCTTTTGAGCTTTGGAACAATCCAGCAACACGAGAAATTGTTTCATAGTAATTATCACAAAAAGAACAGGCAGGGGCAGACCCGCCCCGATTAAGTCGGGGCGGGGCGACCCGCCCCGCTCCAAGAAACTAATCAGGGCGGGGCAAAATGTTTGCGGGGCGGGGCGGGGCAGACCCGCCCCATTTACATCCGTAGCAGGGTTATGCAATATTTTCATGGAAAAAAGGTTAGAAGCTGATGGCAGCATATGAGAAAATGCTTTCCATATAAAGTGTTTAATCTTGGATGGTGTTTCGAATTCCACAAATAAGACCACCACTTTTTGGAAAATTGCAAGTTTGATGATGAAGGAAAAGAGGTTGAAGTCAGCTAAATGATATGCTGTTTTGACTGAGAATTAACCAATGGAGGTTAAACCCCAAATGAGAGAATATGGCTTCTGTGGAGAAGTAAGAGGGATGGAAAGAATAGAGGACACGATATCTTTAGAAAAGTAAGCACTTACCTTATTAACATCCTAGCATCCAAAAGGTGAGATAAAAAAAAGAAACAAGGTCCGAAGGAGGGGGACTACGGGATTCATATAATATATATCTAAAATTTGGAATCCAATAGTCCTGGAGAGTTTTAATTGAGTTACCATCACATATTTTCCATATTAATCCCCTTTTAAGAAGATCTCTACCCAATAGTAGACTTTTCCAAACTAAAGAAGGTGAATGACCTTTTTTAGCCTCTAAAAAAGTATTCATGTTAAAATACTTGCTTTTAAAATCTTGCCTATAAGCGAATTAGGATTTTTATAAATACGCCAAGTTTGTTTTGCTAACATAGTCTGATTAAAATGAATTAAAGATCTAAATCCCAGACCACCAAAAAATTTAGAACAACATAAAGAGTACCATGTCTTCCAATGTATCTTCCTATTATTATCTAATGTTCCCCACCAAAACTTTGCCATGAGAGACTTTTTTTTTTTGACAAATAATAATTGGGAGCCTAAAACAAGACATTGCATATGATGGAATTGCTTGAATGACTGCTTTTAACAAGACCTCCTTACCTGGTCTCGAAAAGCAATTATTGTTCCTTGAGTTCAAAAAAGTTTTAATCTTATCTAATATGAAGTCAAACGATAATTTCTTAGATCTATTAAAACACCGAGGAAGACCTAAATGCTTACTAATGAAAGGTTTATCATCTAGTCCTAGGTGTTCTAAAAACATAGATGAAACAGAAGGATTTATGTTAGGAGAAAAAAGGGCAGAAGACTTATTAAAATTAACTAGTTGACTCGAAGCTTTATTATAGATGTCTAAAGCATCCGTTATTGCATGGCAAGAGTTAATATCTACATTACAAAAAAGTAGACTATCATCTGCAAAACGTAGATGAGAAACAGCAGGGGCAGAACGGGAGATTTTATCCTCTTTAAGCAAACAAGGATTTTCTTTCAAATGAAGTGCATAAGACAACCCTTCAGAGCATAAAAGAAAAAGGTAAAGTGATAAAGGATCACCTTGATGAATTCCACTAGTGGGTTTAATTTAACCACTACACTAACTTGACCATTGATAAAAAAAAGCTAATAGTAACCATACAAAGATAATTCATGATTAGAGAGACAAACCTATGAGGAAAATTAAAGTGAATCATAACTGATTTTAAAAATTCTCATTCTACTCTATCAAATGCCTTAGCTATATCTAACTTAACCGCAACCCATCCAAAAGAACTAGAATTTTTAGGTTTAATATTATGAATTAGTTCTTGAGCATTAATAACATTATCAAATATAATCCTATCAGACAAAAAAGCAGACTAAAAAGGAGAGATAATATCATATAATACAGTTTTAAGCTGATTAACTAACATCCTAAATATAACCTTATATACAGTTGAACAGAGACTTATTGGTCCAAAATCCTTAAGAGTACAAACATTCTTCTTTTTTGGTATTAAGACTATAAGGGTAGAGTTTATTGCAGAAATATCTACATTATTATTTAAAAAAGCTAAAGCTGCCTTAATCAAGTCATTACCAACTATATTCCAATTTTTTTGATAAAAAAAATGCATTCAAACCATCTAATCCTGGAGCTTTATCACCTGGCAATTGAAAAAGTGCATTTTTAACTTGCTTAGCAGTAAAAGGACTATCCAAACTATTATAATTTTCTTCTGAAATTATTTTCGATATTCCTGAAAGAAAAAAAGATATAACATTATTATCAACACCTTGTGAGGTAAAAAGAGAGGAAAAGTAATCACAAACAGCAACATTAATATCCTTAAGGACAGTGATTTGAGAACCATCATCCAATACAAGTTTCCTAATGATGTTAGCCTTATTTCTAAGAGAAGCTTTCTTATGGAAATATTTTGTATTTTTATCTCCAGCTTGCAACCAATTAATCCATTATGGATGTTTGTTTCCAAAAAAGTTCTTCTTTAAATAAAAGAGCATCTAATTAGGATTGTACCTTTTTAATATTATTTATATTATTATGGAAAAATGGAACATTAGATTGTGGGTGCACTAGATCAGATTGTAATTTATTTATTCTATGTTATATAGTACCAAAATTTAACTTGTTCCAAGATTTAAGCGATGAGATACAGGAATTATGCTTAGAAAGCAAAGAGTTAATTGGATTGGAACTAGGAGCAGCCCCATTCTTCTCATTAGTCCAATTGTCTTTTATTAGAGAATAAAAAGATGGTTCAGTTAGCCAATGATTTTCGAACAAAAACCTTATTTTAGTCGTTCTATTATCAATTGTTGCATTATCATACAAAATCAACTTAAGGGCTCTATGATCTGAACCATAAAAGCCTAAATGAAACAGAGTTGAGTAAGGAAACACATTATTCCAACTATCATTTGAAATACACCAATCAAGTCTTTCGTATACATTATTATTAGTCCAAGTATATTGACAGCCATTATAAGGAATCAGACAAAGATTAAATCTATTTATGAAATCATTAAAATCTTGCATAGTTCTACCATTATTTACAGCCTTACTAAGTCTACCATTATAAGATAAGAAAGCATTAAAGGCTCCCATAATAAGCCAAGGTGAAAAAGGAGCTTTATCATGGATTCTACCAAGCAAAGTCCAGGTTAGAGATCTACTATTTACATAAGGAGATCCATAGAAACCAGTAAAATGGAAAGCATTACTATTATCAAAAGAGATATAAAAGTCAATATGGTTTAGGGAGTAAGAAAGTAAATGTAACACCCTAAATTTCAGGGACCGTTACGGTGTGCTATTTGAACAGTGCTAAACTCGTTAATCGAGTCATTTGGCTATAATGGTGTAACTAAGTATGATTAGCGGTTTAGGGATTAAAAATTTTGGTTAAGATATAACGTTTCACTAAAACATTTAATGTATACATTGAGATTCCAAAAATATAATTTAAAGGTTAATTACAAGAAAATATTTACAACCAGCCGATCTAAGCGGCAAAATAGGGTTTAACCCTAGTTCCTCTTTAAACCCTCGGCCGTGGCGGTCGAGCAGCCGCATATGTACACATCGTCACCTAAGCTCTCCAACTCATGGATGGTCTAGCTTTCTTTTGCCTTTACTTGCACCACATAGCACCCGTGAGCCGAAGCCCAGCAATAAAACTCAATATGCCCATGATCAGTAATATCATGTCATCAAATCATATCTGGCATGCCTAGCAAATATAGCTATAATCAAGCATGCAATTAAGTTCAGATAATGCTGGGGAATGTAGGATAAGAAATTCTGCCCTTCTGATTGGATGACTATCAAGTCAATCCTAATCAGATGAGTGATTTAACACTGGTGGTTCCATTAACCATAAGGAGTGACTGACAAGCAAGTCACCACGGGGCTCAGCACCCACAGCCATGCGAATGATGATCATTATAATCATATAGAGCTTATAGCCCTGAACAGATGAGTGAATATCACTTTTGAGGTTTTGTTTAACCATAATGAGTGAATGACAAGCAAGTCACCACGGGGCTCAGCACCCATAGCCATGTGACGAAATAGTCACCTGGGCTTTCTGGCAATGGCTCTAATCAGGTGAGTGACTGACGAACAAGTCACTACGGGGCTCGGCACCCACAGTCATGTGACTAAGTAGTCACCTGGGCTCAACACCCATAGCCATGTGACTAAACAGTCACTTGGACCCTCTGGCCCTGACTTCAATCAAATGAGTGACTGCTAGGTAAGTCACTCGGGCTCAACACCCATAGCCATGTGACTAAACAGTCACTGGGGCTCTCTGGCCCTGGCTCTAAATGACTAGCCTTAGGCTAGACAAGCGCTTATAATTTTCATCGAACTTGAGGTCGGTCCGGCATTAATGCTCATTTGAGTCATTCAATGCAAATGTCGATTAGATCTAATCTTTATCGGCTTGCGTTAAACACGCTAAGACCGTTCTTGACTTTTTAGTCAATACCATGTGACCAGTGCTCAGTATTACTACCGAACTTGACAAGTAGGTCACAGCTTCACAGTTAATACTGACACCATTGCCAATTCTGAATAGTTAGTCAGTGCCACGCACAAGTAAGCAATGCTACCAGGCATATATCATATGTCAAATATCCAAATGTAGGGCATTCAACATGCTTACTTAACAGTTGCTAATATAATTATGATCATGCACAAACACAGAGACTCAAGCTCTGATCAATCTCATATTCAACATTCATGGCATGCCCTAATCACATGTTTCTCGTGCATCACATACTGGGTGCAGTTTTCTTACCTCTGGTTCAAGCGAGAAATAGCAATTGAACGACCCTTGAGAACGATCAATCCTTTGATCCCTTAGCGGTCACCTAGTCACAACCAAATATGGGATTTCATCAATAAAATCAATAATAAAGGTTCCCAGACCAAGACCTAGCCTCCGGAACATCAAATCCCACTAAACCGGGTAATAGGAACGATCCCGAGGCTTAAGGTTTGAGTTCCCATGCTGAAAACATCATTCTGGCCAAAAACGCTCTTAAGGGCCGCGACCCTACATTCACCATGCCACGGCCCGCCTCCCAAACAGAGGCACCAGCCTCAAGCTCCTGCACCCTATGCCGCAGCATTGCCTCCCAAGCGTCGCGGCATTGCCTCTCCATCAGCCAAAAACCCCTGTTTTCTCCCATCAAAACCTCATTTTTCCCCTCTTTTAATCCTTCCAAAACTTACTCAAACATCTCCAAATCCAAACCAAGCATCCCCACAACACAATAAACATTCCCACAACAAAACCCAAACTTTGAACCACCAAAATCCACACCAATTACTCAATTCTATAATAAAAAGTTCTAACTCAAAACTAACTTCAAAACAGAGTAAAAACCAGAAATTTCATGGCTGAATCTTACCTCAAGCTCAAGATTAAACCCTCTTTAATGGCTGAACACAAGCCTAGAACCTCAAGCCTTGATTCCCACACTTGAATCCTCAAACTTAGCTTCAAAATCTCAAAGGGAAAGAAGAGGAAAATGTTGAACGGATGAAGAGGAAGAAGGTGAAGGAGATGATCTGTTTTGCTACAGCCCTCTTAGTTTATATCTATCCTTTGGGTGAAAAGACCTAAATGCCCCTAGGCTTAACTTCTTTCCTTAACAGCCCCAAGGGCAAAACAGTCATTTCCCGCCTATCTCGTTAATCATAATTAACGTCCTCCAATTCCTACTATTCTCAATATTCTCAAATGCTAATAAATCACATCTCATTACCCTTTAATTCCCGGCAATGTTCTAATCACCAAATTACCCCGAGACTCACCCCGAGCCCCGAAACCAACCCCGTTATGACCAGATCGATAACTTGTATTCTGAGATCGTCTCATGTCGAATGGCTCAAACAAATCCACATATAATGTGGTATTAATCATAATTCACCCACATGCATGAAAATACACAATTATGCCCTCAATGCACCAAATTACCAAAATGCCCTTATAATTAAAAATGGATCCATATGCATGCATTTACCATCATATTATAATATAATTCACATAAACATGCATATAATCATTTAATAATATAATAAATCAATTATGGCCCTCCCGGCCTCCTAATCAAGGTCCTAAATCTTATTAGGGATTTTAGGGCATTACAGTAAACTAAAATTTACATTATTTAAATAAAAAAGTATCAACCTTCCCCCTAGATTTTGCCTAGGAACTTCCAAATTGTTATAGTGTGAATATTACTTGTGTTATGGTGTGAATATTAGTTGTCTATTAGTTGACAATTATGATAAATTAGTTGATTTAGTTTCCTAGAATAGCTTCTCTAGTTGTGTATAAATAGATGTTATATTTTCAATACAAAAATACAACTCTCTTCACATCTCATTACATGGTATCAGAGCAGAGCCAGGTTCTGGAGTTGAGATTCGAAATTCGAAAGTAGGGTTCATCACAGATTGGGGTTTGCAGTTAGGGTTTAATTTTCTTTCATTTTTAGGGTTCCTATTTCAAAAACCCTATTTGGAATGTTCTTTTGTTCTCACTGCCGGCATAGAAGGACCGCCCAGCCGCCGATCAACCAAACCCCGTCGTCAGAGGTCCAGAAACGTCGTGAGTGGATCCCACGCGCCTCCGTAGCCCGCTGCCCAGTCCCCCATGTGCCGGCGCGTGTGCCATTTTTCCACCGTGCTTTCAACTTTGGTCGGTCCCCACGTCTTTCTCGTCACTTTTCTACCCAGTTTGTGTTCTTCTCTGGTCATTTTCATCTTTGTTTTTGTTCAAATCTTGTGTTTAGGAGGTTCCTTTTCTTGGCTTTGTTTACTTGTTTTCTCCATATTTGCTTTTGAGGTTATGGCTGAGATAAAATTAGTGGTATCTGATGTGGTTCCTGTGATGTCTAAAATCACGAACCATAAACTGAATGGTTTGAATTATTTGGACTGGAGTAAGACTATTCGACTTTATTTACAAAGTAACAACAAAGATGACCATTTGATTGATGATCCTCCTAAAGACAAAGATGATTCGAGACAGGCATGGCTCAGGGAGGATGCTCGCTTGTTCCTTCAGATTCGAAATTCCATTGATAGTGAGGTAATTTTCTTATTCAATCATTGTGAGTTTGTTAAAGAAATTGATTATTTGGAATTTGTGTATTCGGGAAAAGGGAATCTTTCTCGTATGTATGAGGTTTGCAAAGCATTTTGCCGTGTGGAAAAACAATGTAATGCCCCACGTCACTATGGCTGCTTCCTGGAATGACGACTGGCCCTACAAACCAACATGAGTCTTTCCAACGTGCTTTGTCCTCACTCGCACGCTTCCTGGGAAAACTTCCCAGGAGGTCACCCATCTTGAGATTACTCTAGGTCAAGCACGCTTAACTTTGGAGTTCTTAAGTGATGGGCTACCGAAAAGAAGATGCATCTTGTAGATATAGGTAGTACCCATCAATCCATTTAAGCCCTCTTCAACTGTGTAGTCCCATACCTACACAGTCTTAGAATCATCACACTTGACCTTCCCCAGGCGGTGTGGGATTGCACAGCTTTACCCGGTCTTTCCCCTTACAGATCACGGGATTCTGACTGTCACAAACAAGATCAGTCACTTATAAACTACTTTATGGCATTTAAAAAGACGTATGAGGAGCTTAATGTGTTGCTGCCATTTAGTACCGACGTGAAGGTTCAACAAAAATAACGAGAGTAAATGCCTATCATGAGCTTTCTAGCTGGGCTCTCCTTTGAGTTTGATTACGCTAAGGCACAAGTTCTTTATGGGTTTGATATACCCTATTTACAAGATGTCTTTAGTCGTGTTCTCCGCACGGAAATAACACCACCCGTTTCGCTTAATGGTGCCTTGGTAAGTCGCAATAATAATTATGCGCCTGGGAGATCCTCTAATCCAAGTGGAAACAAATGAGGTAGTTCACAAGGATTTGACACTCGAACGTTGGATTCTGGAGGCATTATTTGCAACTATTGTAAAAAACCGGGCCACACCAAGTTTGAGTGTAGAAAGCTACAGTTTAAAAACCAGCATAAACACCCAGCTAATGTTGCATTTAATAGTGATACCTCTAACGAATCAATCATTATCTCTGCTGACAAGTTTGCCAAGTTCTCCAAGTATCAGGAATCACTTAAGTCTTCATCTCATTCTATCACTACTATTGTTGATTCAGATAAAACTAATGTGTGCCTTCTTTCCTCATCCTCAAAATGGGTCATTGATTTTGGTGCCATAGATCATATGACAGGTAATTCTAGTCTCTTTACTTCATTTCAGTATTCTGCTTCTACTTCTATAGTTACTTTAGTCGATGGGTCACCATCGTGTGTTCATGGGTCTAGCAGCATAACTCTTACCTTTTTGCTTTCTTTGTCTTCTGTCTTACATTTACCTAATTTATCCTTTAGTTTGCTCTCTGTCAGTCAACTCACTCGTAATCTCAATTGTTGTGCCTCATTTTTTCCTGATCATTGCTTATTTCAGGATCTTATGATGAAGAAGATTATTGGTAAAAGACATGAATCTGGAGACCTCTACACTCTTGATACATCGCCACCCAGCTCTATTGCTTGCTCGAGTGTTCCTTCTCCCTTTGAGGCTCATTGTCGGTTGGGTCATCCATTTCTCCCTTTACTAAATAAGCTTTGTCCTCAATATAGTACGCTGTCTTCCTTAAATTGTGAGTCGTGTCAATTTGCAAAACATCATCGTCTTAGTTCGAGTCCTAGAGTCAATAAACGTGCTAGTTTTCCTTTTGAATTAGTTCATTTTGATGTTTGGGGTCATTATCCTATTTTATCTAAACCTGGATTTAGGTATTTTGTTACATTTGTAGATGGTTATTCTCGTGTCACTTGGTTATTTCTAATGAAAAGTCGCTCAGAGCTATTTTCCTTGTTTTGTGCGTTTTGTGTTGAAATTAAAACTCAATTTAATGTTTCAATTCGTACTTTGCGAAGTGATAACGCCAAAGAATATACATCTGCTTTATTTCAATCTTATATGACTCAGAATGGCATACTTCATGAAACCTGTTATGTTGATACCCCATCCCAAAATGGTGTGGCGGAACGTAAAAACAGACACCTTCTTGAAGCTGCACGAGCTCTCTTATTTCAAATGCATGCTCCTAAACCGTTTTGGGCTGATGCAGTTTCCACAGCGTGTTTTCTCATTAATTGAATGCCATCCTCTGTTCTTCAAGGTGAGATACCTTACAAAATTCTTTTTTCGCAAAAGTCTTTGTTTCTTGTTGACCCTAAGATATTTGGTAGAACTTGTTTTGTTCAGGATGTTCGTCCGCATGTCACTAAATTAGATCCCAAGTATTTGAAATGTATTTTCCTTGGTTATTCCCGTCTTCAGAAAGGCTACCGGTGTTATTGTCCCAGTCTTAACAAATATTTGGTCTCCATTGATGTCACTTTACTTGAAGATACACCTTATTTCCCTTCTCTGCTCGTTCCCACTCGTCAGGGGGAGGACGATGATTTGTTGGTCTATTCTATCACATCTTCTTCTCCTGACTCGAACCTATCACCAATCTCGCAACATGTTCTTGTGAAGCCTCCTATTCTTCAAGTTTACTCCAGGCGACAACTTCTTGATTCATGTCCTGCACCTGGTCCTTCGTCATCAGATCCGGACCGAGTGATGATCTTCCAATTGCATTACGCAAAGGTAAACGTCAGTGTACTTATCCCATTTCTTCTTATAATAACTTGTTGTCTTCCTCTTTCTCTTTCATTGCTTCCCTTGATTTTATTTCTATTCCTAACACTATTCGTGAAGCCATATCTTATCTTGCAATGATAGATGAGATGAATGCTTTAGATGATAATGGTACTTGGAACTTGGTCGATTTACCTTCAGAGAAACGAGCTATTGGTTACAAATGGGTCTTCACGGTTAAGGTCAATTCGAATGGGTCAATTGCTCAATTGAAAGCTCGTCTTGTCACCAAAGGCTATGCTCAAACTTATGGAGTAGATTATTCTGAAACTTTCTCTCTTGTTGTAAAGTTGACATGTGTTTGGTTATTTATTTCCATGGCTGCTACTCATCATTGGCCTTTACATCAACTTGATATCAAGAATGCTTTTCTTCATGGTGATCTTCAGGAGGAGGTGTATATGGAGCAACCTCCAGGTTTTGTTGCTTAGGGGGAGTCAAAGCGAGTTTTTCGTCTTCAAAAATCTTTATATGGTTTGAAACAAGTCCTCGTGCTTGGTTTGGAAAGTTTAGCCAGGCTATTGAGAAATTTAGTATGATGAAAAGCAAGTCTGATCATTCAGTGTTCTACAAATGATTAGAAGTTGACATCATTTTGTTAGTTGTATATGTGGATGACATTGTTATTACTGGAAATGATACTAGAGTAATCTCATCTCTTAAATATTTCACTCATACTCAATTTCACACGAAAGATTTGGGGGTGTTAAAGTATTTCTTAGGAGTTGAGGTCACTCAAAGTAAACAAGGTATCTTTCTATCTCAAAGAAAGTATGTCCTTGACTTATTGACTAATACAAGAAAATTGGGGGCAAAACCCTGTAGTGCTCCAATGACTCCAAATTTGCACCTTACAAGAGATGGGGAACCATTTGAAGATCCTGAAAAGTATCGAAGGTTGGTTGGGAAGTTGAATTACCTTACTGTGACTTGTCCAGACATTGCCTACTCAGTTAGTGTTGTCAGTCAGTTTATGTCATCCCCAACAATTGATCATTGAGCAACGTTAGAGCAGATTTTGTGTCACTTGAAAGGAGCACCAGGACGAGGTATTGTGTATGCAAATCATGAACACACTGATATTGAGTGTTTCTTAGATGCAGATTGGGCAGGTTCCAAAGTGGATCTATCCACTTTAGGTTATTGTATTTTTGTTGGAGGGAGTCTGCTCTCATGGAAGAGTAAAAAGAAAACTGTTGTGTCACGATCTAGTGCAAAGTTAGAATATCGAGCTATGGCACAGTCTGTGTGTGAGATAATGTGGATATATCAACTATTGACTGAAGTAGGACTTAAAACTTCAGTACTTGCAAAACTATGGTGTGATAACCAAGTTGCTCTTCATATTGCAACTAATCCTGTGTTTCATGAATGGACGAAGCACATTGAAATTGATTGTCATTTTGTTCGTGAGAAAATTCAACAAGGCTTGATTTGTACATGATATGTGAAGGCTGGAGAACAACTAGGGGACATTTTTACGAAAGCTTTAAATGGGGTTCGGGTTGACTATTTTTGTAACAAGATGGGCATGATTAACATTTATGATCCAGCTTGAGGGGGAATGTTATAGTGTGAATATTAGCTATCTATTAGTTGACAATTATGATTAATTAGTTGATTTAGTTTCCTAGAATAACTTCTCTAGTTGTGTATAAATAGATGTTATATTTTCAATACAAAAAATACAATTCTCTTCACATCTCATTACAAAAACCAATATCAAAATGCAACTGTTTTTTAATCGTATCTAAAGACCCCTTACAAAGCTTAGTTTCAGATAGAAATAAAACTGAAGGTCTATGTGTTGGGGTTTTACCCAATTTCTTTGAAATCTCATTTTATTATCAATAAAAAAATAGAAATCATTTTTTGACTTGGTCAATCACTTTGCTCACATGTTTTATTTTCATGATAATTTGTTTAATATAAACTTCTATTAAATCCCGAGCATATAGCTAATCTTATTTATAGTGACGTAATCACAGTGGAATATAAATATGATTATATGTTCAAAATAAGTTAGTCCTAATATTAGTCAGTGCACAGGATTTACACTGACTTGCCAATCTACGATATGATCTACTTACACATTACAGTGTTATGTTCTTTCCAGAACATTAGCAAAGTAGATAAGATCGGATGTATTTGTTACATCGGACTGGATCGATATTGACAGTTGATAAGATAAGTAAACATACCGTTATTATCTATTCTAGTCATATCATATAGTTGACCATAGGTCAATTCAATCTCAATTCTGAGTGGTTAGTATTCTAACTGATTGTATTATTTGAGTTCTTTGACTTGTTCGTTACCAGCTTACCCTACGGACTAGCCCATACTTACATCTTGGGAACTCGGTAGTATAATTGAGTGGGAGTGTTAATCATAGATATGAACATCTATAGCTTCTGATGAAGAAGTGAAACGATGGTTTCCTTTTAGTTTGGTTCAAGGTGTTAAATGATAGAGATCTCATTTCAGTAATTAAATTAGTTTACTGAAATATCATTTACAAGGAACTAAGTGTTTTAAGGATAAAATACAATGATGGGTAAAACAGTATTTTAGTCCTATCTTATTGTAGACCATCTATAGAGAATTAAGTGACAATTATGGTTGTAACAATGGATAATTAATAGCGTATCTATATTTGTTATAGAGCGTTCTATGAATTCAAGAGTGCAATTCCTAGTCTATAGTGGAGTCACGAGGAATTAATAAGTTAGTAAATTATTTGTTAGATTTATGATAACTTATTGGAGCTTGATTTCATAGGCCCATGTACCTTGGATAAAATCATCTAGATAGTCTCAATTAATTGATTTAATTATCAATTAGAATTATCAAAGTTGACTAGGCCAATTTTGGATAGTTTCACATAGTTATGTAATTTAGAGAAGAAAAGAGAAATTATGGTAGATTTATTAATTAAGATAAATTGGTATCTAAATTTATAAATAAGTTTAAATCAAGGTTCAAATTATAAATAATTAATTTGATAAAGGATTTAAATAAATATTTAATTAATTAAATCAATAGAAAATAATACAGGCCTTGATTTTAAGTCCAATGGGCTTATAATCAAATGGGAAATTTCACGGGCCTAAAGCCCATGATAATTTCAGCCTAGGACTTCAAATTGGCTATTATTTTATTGATTTTTTAATTAAATTAAATGGCCTAATTGAGTCTATAAAAGGAGTGCTTAGAGAGAAGTCAAGGCAGACGACAGATAAGTTTAATCACTGGTTTTCTGATAGTTTTAAATTCTCTCTAAACACAAGTCCTTTTCTAAGCCTCTTTGTTATTTTCTGTTATTTTCTCTGTATCTGTAATGCCCCAAATTTCCTAATAAGGTTTAGGACCTTGATTAGGAGGCCGGGAGTGCCATAATTGCTTTATTATGTTATTAAATGATAATATGCATGTTTAGGTGTATTAAATATGCATGTGAACCCATTTATGAGTAATTGGGTGATTTTCATATTTTGGCCATTTTTGGCATATTTGGCATATATGTGATATGTGTGTGGTGCTTTATTATTGTTTGGTTATGCTAGGGTTACTCAGTACAAGACGATCCTAGGAGGTAAGCTAGTGGGAAAGTCACAACGGGATTTATTCTTGACTCGGAGTGAGTCAAGGGGTATTCAGAGCATTACCGGATTATTGGGTAATGGGAATGAATATTTGGTGATAAATTGGGAGTTAGTAAGATCAGGGGGAAATTCTGGAGGTTTTGACTATTTTGTCCCCGGGGGTATTTTCGGGACCCCGAGCATTAGGATTTGGTTGAGGCTACTTAAGCTTGAAGTAACCTTTTAAAAGAATAAAAGAACGTTCTGTACTTTCTCTCTCCCTCAAAGTTTCCTTTTCGTCTCCCGATCGTGTTTTCGAAGATAACTTGAGTTCTAGGACTCGGATTCAAGCGAGGATCGAGGCATAGCGATCCTAGGGAAGATTAGAAGCTTTTTAGCCGGAGGATTTAGTTGGAAACAACTCAATTGGAGGTAATTCAAGTTTTAAGTTTTAAGTTTTTAAAGTTTTTAAGCTTGAATTGGACTTTGTGTTTTGATGAGTTTTTGTTAGATTTGAAGCTTGGGTTTTATGGGTTTTGGATCATGGGGATGTTTGGGAACTTTGATTTGATGATTTGGTAATGTTTAGGCATGATTTTGGAGGCTTTGGGATGTTGAAAATCGTGTTTGGGGATGGCTCTGGGTTGGGGGCCGCGGCCCTTGGTGTTGGGCGTCGCGGCCCTTGCTCCTGGAGTGGCTGGGGGCCGCGGCTCAAGGTTCTAGGGCCACAGCCCTTGGTTGGTTTTGAGCCCGTTTGAGTGTTTTGACCTCGGGAACTTGGTTTTAGGCCTTGGGATCATTCCTACTACCCGGATTGGTGGGGTTTGATGTCTTGGAGGCTAGGTTTTGGTTCCGGGATTGGTTTTAGAACTTGAACTCATTGGATCACCATTTGTGGTTGTGACTAGGTTATCACTAGAGGCTTGGAATCGGGATCGTGCTTGTGGCTCGTTTATTGGTAACCCGTGCTTGGACCAAAGGTAAGAAAACTGCACCCCACATGTGACATGCATGGTTATTCTTGATGCATGTTGGATGTTTAAATGTAAACATTGATAGCATATTGAATGCTTAGCAACCTTGCTCATTTGCATATGGTTATTATTGAGGCATGCTGGATGATTAAGTGTGATGCATGTGATGCACGAGAAACATGTGATTAGGGCATGCCATGAATAATGATTGTGAGATTGATCAGAGCTTGAGTCTTTGTGTTTGTGCATGATCATAGTTGTGCTAGCAACTGTTATGTAAGCATGTTGAATGCCCTACGTTTGAATATTCGACATATGACATATGTTTGGCAGCATTGCTTACTTGTGCATGGTACTGACTCATTAGTCAGAATTGGCAAAGGTGCCAGTATCAACTGTGAAGCTGTGACTCATTAGTCAGGTTCGGTAGTGGTACTGGGCACTGGTCACATAGTGCTGACTCATAAGTCAGGACGGCCTTAACGTGTTCAACGCAAGCCAACAAAGATTAGATCTAATCGACATCTGCATTACATGACTCAGAAGAGCGATAATGCCGGACCGACCTCAAGTTCGATGAAAACTAAAAGCGCTTGTGTGACTTACCCATCAGTCACTCCTCTGTTTAAGCTAGTGACTACCCATCAGTCACTCATCTGGTTAGAGCCATTGCAGGAAAGCCCAGGTAACAGTTTCGTTACACTGCTATGGGCACCGAGCCCATAGTGACTTGTTTGTTAGTCACTCAGTATGGTTAACGGAACCTCAAAGTGATATTCACTCATCTGTTCAGAGCTATAAGCTTTGTATGATCATTTTGATCATCATATGCATGGCTTTGGGTGCTGAGCCCCGTAGTGACTTGCTTGTTGGTCACTCAGTATGGTTTACCAGAACCTCTAGTGTCGAAACACTCATCTGACTAGGATTGACTTGATAGTCATCCAATCAGAAGGGCAGGATTTCTTATCCTGGATACCCCAGCATTGTTTGAACTTATTTGCATGCTTGAATAAAGTTATGTTTGCTAGGCATGCCAGATATGATTTGATATCATGATATGACTGTTCATGAGCATATTGAGTAATCTTGCTGGGCTTCGGCTCACAGGTGCTATGTGGTGTAGGTAAAGGCAAAAGAAAGCTGGACCATCCTTGAGTTGAAGAGCTTAGGTGACGATGTATACATATGCAGCTGCTCGACCGCCACGGCCGAGGTTTGAAGGAAAGGAACCAGGGCTAAACCATGTTTTGACGCTTAGATCGGCTGGTTGTAAATATTTTGTTGTAATAAACCTTTAAATTATATTTTTGGGATCCCAATGTATATAGTAAATGTTCTAGTGAAACGTTATAGCTTAACCGAAACTTTTAATCCCTAAACCGCTAATCATACTTAGTTACACGTTTATGGCCAAATGACTCGATTAGCGAGTTTAGCACTATTTGCAATGTGCACCGTAACTGTCCCTGGAGTTGGGGCGTTACAATTTTGGTATCAGAGCCTATCAAGGCTTATGGGTTCCTGAAGACAAGCTGGGCATGTACACTCGTCACTGAAGATAGCTTCACTTAGGGAATGGTAACTATTTCTGTAGTTATGTGCTTAACTGCTTAAATAGAAATGTAAATGCTTTACCTGCACATTGTATTAGGGAGCATGAGATTCTGATAGAGCCTGGCTCTTGACTATATGATTATATACTTCGTGATTATGTATATGATTGTGATTATATGATTACCTGCTCCATGAATATATAATTATAATATTTGCATGCTGGAATTGGAGGCATGGTTTAAATATTGGAAGAGCAGGGATTATGACTGATGTATGAATGCCATGGGCATGTTTTTAGCACTGCAAGTGGTTTGTGATTATGGTGTGGTAAGATTGTTCCCGTGGGGAAAGCTCTTGATATGCTCGTCATGATTAATGGGTTAAGCTATTGACTGCAGATTCAAACAGCAGGTTTATAGCCAAGGTAGACAATGAGGCCTGGTGGTGGTTATACAGAGGCTGGGAGTTATAGCCAGGGTATCAGTTCTCCATCTGCTCCTATGAATTTTCAGCAGATAGTCACAGATTTGCAATCAAGATTGCAGAGGCATGAGGAAGAGATTAGGAGTTTGAAGCAACAACGGAATTTGTTGGGAAGCACCTCTTCCTTGGTTATGCCAAGAGTGGCATCAGCTTTGGCTCAGCCTAGGGTTGAGAGCAGATGGGAATTTCTTTGTGGAAGATTCCAGGAATATCACCCTTAAGTTTTCGAGGGAGGCCTAGATCCATTCAAAGCTGAGCAATGGATGGCCATGATCAGTTCCATTCTTGACAGTATGGGGCTGGTAGGTCACGATAGGGTGGCTTGTGCGACATATGTACTGTAGGATGATGCCCGGACGTGGTGGGAAGTAGTATCCCAGACACTAGATACAGCTGTGATGGACTGGAAAGAGTTTAGGCAGCTGTTTAATGAAAATTATTACTGTGATGTAGCTAAGATAGCTAAGATGAATGAGTTTCTGAATCTCATTCAAGGTAAGGCAACAGTAACCGAGTATGTTAATAAATTTGATGGGTTGGTCAAGTTTGCTTTTGATCTGGTACCCACAGATGTAGCTCGGAAGGAAAGGTTTATTCAATGATTGAATCCTGGAATAGCTTAGGGCATTAGAGTTGCCCCAGTGCATGAAATCTCTACCTATGCTCAGGTGGTAGAGAAGGCTCTTGTTGTTGAGAGCATAAGAGATGAGAAGAAGAGTGCTAGAGAGCACGGAGCTTAGATAATGGTACCTCCACTTATTGGAGAGAGCAAGAAGAAAAGATGGAAGACTTATCCAGAATGCGTTCGGTGCAAGAGGCATCATTTGGGAGAACGCCGAGCAAGGGCATGTTTCTTATGTGACATGGTTGGGCACCTCAAGAAGGATTGTCCAAGGTTAAGAAAGGATGAGCAAAAGGGGATGGACAGCTCGACTCCAGCTCGAGTGTTTATTCCAAGGCAGTCAAAGTCTGAGACGGAGACTAGTTCCTCAGGGGTGGCAGGTCAGTTTTCTAGTTCTGATTTCTAAGTTATGCTGATTGGTTTTGCCGCTTAGATCGGCTAGTTGTAAATATTTTGTTGTAATAAACCTTTAAATTATATTTTCGGAATCCCAATGTATATAGTAAACGTTCTAGTGAAACGTTATATCTTAACCGAAACTTTTAATCCCTAAACCGCTAATCATACTTAGTTACACGTCTATGGCCAAATGACTCGATTTGCGAGTTTAGCACTGTTTGCAATGTGCACCGTAATAGTCCCTGGAGTTGGGGCGTTACAGTATCTATCTCATGTGTTGAGAATTGCCCACACTAGTCTAGGTGATTCTAAGGATACTTTGGAAGACTATGAAGAAATCAGAAGAACGATTCATTTTCTTGATAATACTCTGCGACAGAAAGGATACAAGAGTTAGAGAAACTAAAGGAATGATTCTTTCATTCTATTGCGTATACTGTAAGTATTCTTATCATTGTTTCTCTTTGAATTCAATTTTAGAAACATGTTATAGGTTATCTCATATTAATTTGTTTAATATTAGATCTACATGAAAATAAATAAAGATCATGTATAAATTTTCCTAACAACTGGCCTCAGAGACTTTGGTAATCTTTATTTTCATGCATGAACATGTTTAAAATTGGATTATTTGATATGTTTGAATAATTGGATGGATTTTCATGTTTTTATGACGCATATTGATTTTATGTGATTATTAGTAATTTTTAGGTTATTTTGTTGTGTTTTCTATGCTATTAATTTTTATATATGCTTTATTTTGTGTAAAACATGTTAAAAATTAATTAGAAAATGCATTTGGTTTGAAAATTTGCACAAAATTTTTTTGGCATGCCTGCCTATGCGCACACGCCTACGCGCACCAACCACGCGATGAACAATACCCGTGGTACTGTTCATCCATTTAAAAAAAAATAAAGAAAAATAAAAAATTGTGAAAATAAATTATTTATAATCAAAACCAAAAATATATTTTTTGTTTTGTCATTTAAAATTGTTTTTTTTAAATAAGATATTTTTGTTAGTTGAGATTTAAATAATTAGATATTTTCTACAAAGATTCAAATTCAAATTTAAAAATAGATTAACAACTTAATTTTAAATCTTTTAATATATTAAAATATTAGAATTAAGATATCAGATATTTAAGATATTTTCTTTTAAATTCTTGATATTTTTATTAAATCTTTATTTGAAAATATAAATATCTTTTTATTCTATAGTTTTTAATATTTAAATTATTTGAAATTTGAATATTGTTTGTTGGATATTTGAATTTAATTAATTGTTTTAAGATATTTTAGGGTTGTTATAACTATTAATATTTTTAATTTTTTAAAATGGTTAAAATATTTACTTATAGTTGTAACAATACAAGATATTTTTTAAAAACAGTTTAAATATTGATTTTAAAATTTAAAATTGGTTAAATTTTGAAAAATATCATTTTTTTCAGCCATTTAATAAAATATTTTTTTAATAAATGGGATTTAAATTAACTTTGGTTAATTGTTGATAAATCCTATTTAAATTAAATTAATATATTTTTTTTCAAATTAACCTAAATCAAGTTGATTGTTGATAAATGAAATTTAAATTAACTATTGTTAATTGCTGAAAAATTTCATTTAAATTGACTTATTTTTGTAAAAATTGAATTAATTTGAATTTTTTTTGATAAATTCTAGATAATTAATTGAGGTATTTTTGCATAAATTCATAGAATTGCTCATATAGTAACATAATTAGGCCCATCCAATTATAACATGTCTGTTTGCACTATATGTGGTATTTTTGCAATTGGGCTTAGATGCATATAGTGACCCATATGTTTGTTAGATATATGGTTTTGCCAAATAAAATATTCATAAAAAGATAGGTTTTGTAATGCCCCAAATTTCCTAATAAGGTCTAGGACCTTGATTAGGAGGCCGGGAGGGTCACAATTGCTTTATTATGCTATTTAATGATAATATGCATGTTTAGGTGTATTAAATATGCATGTGAACCCATTTGTGATTAATTGGGTGATTTTCATATTTTGGCCATTTCGGGCATTTTTGGCATATATGTGAAATGGGCGTGGTGCTTTGTTATTATCTGGTTATGCCAGGGTTACCCAGCACAAGACGATCCTAGGAGGTAAGCTAGTGGGAAAGTCACAACGGGATTTAAGCTTGACTTGGGGTAAGTCAAGGAGTATTCATAGCATTGCCGGGTTATTGGGTAATGGGAATTAACATTTGGTGTAAATTGGGAGTTAGTAAGACCAGGGGGAAATTCTAGAAGTTTTGGCTATAATGTCCCCGGGGGTGTTTTCGGGACCCCGAGCATTAGGTTTTATTGGAAGCTACTTAAGCTTGAAGTAACCTTTTAAGAAAATAAAAAGAACGTTCTGTACGTTCTCTCTCCCTAAAGTTCCCTTTTCGTTCCCGATCGCATTTTCGAAGGTATCTTGAGTTCTAGGACTCGGAATCAAGCGAGGATCGAGGCATAGCAATCCTAAGGAGAATTAGAAGCTTATTAGCCGGAGGATTTAGTTGGAAACAACTCAATCGGAGGTAATTCAAGTTTAAGTTTTAAGTTTTTGAAAGTTTTTAAGCTTGAATTGGGCTTTGTGAATCGTTGAGTTTTTTAGGTTGTTTGAACCTCGGGTTTTGGTGGTTTTGGACCATTGGGGAGTTTGGGAACTTTGATTTAATGATTTGGGAATGTTTAGACATGTTTTTGGGAGGTTTTAAAAGGTTAAAACGAAGGAAAAATGGCTGCCCCGAAGTTGGGCTGCGGCCCTGTTCTTGGGCGCCGCGGCCCTTGCTCGAAGAAGCAGGTGTCAGAATTTGGCCTTGCTGGGCGCCGCGGCCCTTGATGGAGGGCGCCGCGGCCCTAGCCTCAGAGAACCCTGGGGGCCGCGGCCCAAGGTGCTAGGGCCGCAGCCCTTGCCCTGTTTTCACCCCGTTTGCTCGTTTTGACCCCGGAAACATGGTTTCAAGCCTCGGGATCATTCCTACTACCCGGATTAGTGAGGATTGATGTCTTGGAGGCTAAGTTTTAGTTCAAGGGTTGGTTTTAGAACTTGAACTCATTGGATCATCATTTGTGGTTGTGACTAGGTTAACACTAGAGGCTTGGATCAGGATCGTGCTTGTGGCTCATTTGTTGGTAACCTGTGCTTGGTCCTAAAGTAAGAAAACTGCACCCCATATGTGACATGCATGGTTATGATTGATGCATGTTGAATGTTTAAATGTAAACATTGATTGCATAATGAATGCTTGGCAATCTTGCCCATTTGCATATGATTATTCATGAGGCATGCTGGATGATTAAATGTGATGCATGTGATGCACGAGAAACATGTGATTAGGGCATGCCATGAATGATGAGTATGAGATTGGTCAGAGCTTGAGTCTTTGAGTTTGTGCATGATCATAATTGTAACGCCCTAACTCCAGGGACCGCTACAGTGCACATTGCAAACAGTGCTAAACTCGCTAATCGAGTCATTTGGCCATAAACGTGTAACTAAGTACGATTAACGGTTTAGGGGTTAAAAACTTTGGTTAAGATAAAACGTTTCACTAGAACGTTTACTGTATACATTGGGATCCCAAAAATATAATTTCAGAGTTTATCACAAGAAAGTGTTTACAACAGGCCGTTCTAAGCGGCAAAACAGGGTTCAGCCCTAGTTCCACTTTCAAACCTCGCCCAAGTATTGGTCGAGCAGCTGCATATGTACACGTCATCACCTAAGCTCTCCAACTCAAGGATGGCCCAGCTTTCTTTTGCCTTTACCTGCACCACAAAGCACCCGTGAGCCGAAGCCCAGCAAGAAAAATCATATGCTCATAAACAGTCATATCATGATATCGAATCATATCTGGCATGCCTAGCTATCATAGCTCTATTCAGCATGCAAATGAGTTCAAACAGATGCTGGGGTATCCAGGATAAGAAATCCTGGCCTTCTGATTGGAGGACTATCAAGTCAATCCTAATCAGATGAGTGACTGCCAAACAAGTCACTAACCAAATGGAAGAGTGGCTGCTAGGTTAGCCACTAGCCTTCAAGCGCTTATGATATTCATCAAATGAGTGTCGCAATACTTGAGGTTCTGATAAACCACGCTGAGTGACCGACAAGCGAGTCACTAATTCAAATGGAAGGGTGACTGTTGGGTAAGCCTCTAGCCTACAATAGGTTCTGGTAACCATACTGAGTGACTGACAAGCACGTCACTAATTCAAATGGAAGGGTGGCTGTTGGGTAAGCCTCTAACCTTCAATAGGTTCTGGTAACCATACTGAGTGACTCACAAGCACGTCACTAATTCAAATGGAAGGGTGGCTGTTGGGTAAGCCTCTAACCTTCAATAGGTTCTGGTAAACCTTACTGAGTGACTGACAAGTACGTCACTAATTCAAATGGGAGAGTGGCTGCTGAGTAAGCCACTAGCCTCCAAGCGCTTATTTCATTCATCGACCCTCGGGGTCAGTCTGGCATTAATGCTCTTTGAGTCATTCAATGCTGATAGTCAAATAGACCTCATCTTTGATGGCTTGCGTGATACACGCTAAGACCATTCTGACTAATGAGTCAGTACAACGTGACTAGTGCCCAGTACCACTGCCAAACCTGACTAATGAGTCACAGCTTCACAGTTGATACTAACACCTTTGCCAATTCTGACTAATTAGTCAGTACCATGCACAAGTAAGCAATGCTATCAATGTGTAACATATGCCAATTATCCAAGGATAGGGCATTCAGCATGCTTACTAAACAGTTGCTAGCATAATTATGATCATGCACAAACTCAGAGACTCAAGCTCTGACCAATCTCATATTCATCATTCATGGCATGCCCTAATCACATGTTTCTTGTGCATCACATGCATCACATTTAATCATCCAGCATGCCTTGACAATAATCATATGCAAATGGGCAAGATTGCCAAGCATTCGTTATGCTATCCATGTTTACATTTAAACATTCAACATGCATCAATCATAACCATGCATGTCACATATGGGGTGCAGTTTTCTTACCTTTGGTCCAAGCACAGGTTACCAACAAATGAGCCACAAGCACGATCCTGATCCAAGCCTCTAGTGTAAACCTAGTCACAACCACAAATGGTGATCCAATGAGTTCAAGTTCTAAAACCAACCCTTGAACTAACACTTAGCCTCCAAGACATCAATCCTCACTAATCCGGGTAGTAGGAATGATCCCAAGGCCCAAAACCATGTTTCCGGGGTTAAAACGAGCAAACGGGGTGAAAACAGGGCAAGGGCTGCGGCCCTAGCACCTTGGGCCGCGGCCCCCAGGGTTCTCTGAGGCAAGGGCCGCGGCGCCCAGCAAGGCCAAATTCTGACACCTGCTTCTTCGAGCAAGGGCCGCGGCGCCCAAGAACAGGGCTGCGGCGCCCAAGAACAGGGCTGCGGCGCCCAAGAACAGGGCCGCGGCCCAACTTCGGGGCAGCCATTTTCCCTTCGTTTTAACCTTTTAAAACCTCCCAAAAACATGTCTAAACATTCCCAAATCATCAAATCAAAGTTCCCAAACTCCCCAATGGTCCAAAACCACCAAAACCCGAGGTTCAAACAACCTAAAAACCCAACGATTCACAAAGTCCAATTCAAGCTTAAAAACTTTTAAAAACTTAAAACTTAAACTTGAATTACCTCCGATTGAGTTGTTTCCAACTAAATCCTCCAGCTAATAAGCTTCTAATTCTCCTTAGGATTGCTATGCCTCGATCCTCGCTTGATTCCGAGTCCTAGAACTCAAGATACCTTCGAAAATGCGATCGGGAACGAAAGGGAACTTTAGGGAGAGAGAACGTACAGAACGTTCTTTTTATTTCCTTAAAAGGTTACTTCAAGCTTAAGTAGCTTCCAATAAAACCTAATGCTCGGGGTCCCGAAAACACCCCCGGGGACATTATAGTCAAAACTTCCAGAATTTTCCCCTGGTCTTACTAACTCCCAATTTATCACCAAATGTTAATTCCCATTACCCAATAACCCGGTAATGCTATAAATACCCCTTGACTTACTCCAAGTCAAGCTTAAATCCCGTTGTGACTTTCCCACTAGCTTACCTCCTAGGATCGTCTTGTGCTGGGTAACCCTGGCATAACCAGATAATAACAAAGCACCACGCCCATTTCACATATATGCCAAAAATGCCCAAAATGGCCAAAATATGAAAATCACCCAATTAATCACAAATGGGTTCACATGCATATTTAATTGACCTAAACATGCATATTATCATTAAATAGCATAATAAAGCAGTTATGGCCCTCCCGGCCTCCTAATCAAGGTCCTAAACCTTATTAGGGAATTTGGGGCATTACAATAATTATGCTAGCAACTGTTTAGTAAGCATGCTGAATGCCCTATTCTCGGATAATTGGCATATGATACACATTGATAGCATTGCTTACCTGTGCATGGTACTGACTAATTAGTCAGAATGGTCTTAGCGTGTATCACGCAAGCCATCAAAGATGAGGTCTAATTGACTGTCAGCATCGAATGACTCAAAGAGCATTAATGCCAGATCGACCCCGAGGGTCGATGAATGAAATAAGCGCTTGGAGGCTGGTGGCTTACTTAGCAGCCACTCTCCCATTTGAAACAGTGACATGCTTGTCAGTCACTCAATATGGTTTACCAGAACCTATTGAAGGCTAGTGGCTTACCTAGCAGCCACTCTTCCATTTGAATTAGTGACCTGCTTGTCAGTCACTCAGTATGGTTTACCAGAACCTATTGAAGGTTAGAGGCTTACCCAACAGCCACTCTTCCATTTGAATTGGTGACTTGCTTATTAGTCACTCAGTATGGTTTACCAGAACCTATTGAAGGTTAGAGGCTTACCCAACAGCCACCCTTCCATTTGAGTTAGTGACTCGCTTGCCGGTCACTCAGCATGGTTTATCGGAACCTCAAGTGTTGCGACACTCATTCGATGAATATCATAAGCGCTTGAAGGCTAGTGGCTAACCTAGCAGCCACTCTTCCATTTGGTTAGTGACTTGTTTGGCAGTCACTCATCTGATTAGGATTGACTTAGTAGTCCTCCAATCAGAAGGCCAGGATTTCTTGTCCTGGATACCCCAGCATCTGTTTGAACTCATTTGCATGCTGAATAGAGCTATGATAGCTAGGCATGCCAGATATGATTTGATATCATGATATGACTGTTTATGAGGATATGAGTTTTCTTGCTAGGCTTCGGCTCACGGGTGCTTTGTGGTGCAGGTAAAGGAAAAAGGAAGTTGGACCATCCTTGAGTTGGAGAGCTTAGGTGATGACGTGTATATATGCAGCTGCTAGACCAATACTTGGGCGAGGTTTGAAAGTGGAACTAAGGCTGAACCCTGTTTTTGCCGCCTAGATCGTCTTGATGCAAATAATCTTTTGTAATAAACTCTGAAATTATATTTTTGGGATCCCAATGTATACAGTAAACGTTCTAGTGAGACGTTTCATCTTAACCAAAGTTTTTAACCCCTAAACTGCTAATCATACTTAGTCACACGTTTATGGCCAAACGACTCGATTAGCGAGTTTAACACTGTTTGCAATGTGCACTGTAGCGGTCCCTGGAGTTGGGGCGTTACAGGTTTTATGGGCCCATTAGAAAATGTAAAGCTTAAATTCCTCTCTTGTGGGTGATTCCACTTGTGAAGGCCCATTTGTTTTGCATGGATATAGTGGGCCTAATCAATTAATAAAACGAAGGTTTAAATTCCTGTCTTTTGGACCTTGTACGGAAGATAGGGGCCTTTGTAGTGGGAACGACATAATGGACCCAGCCCTCCAAGCTCAATTGTTAATGCCCATTTACCTGAGTTGGACTTAAGTGTATATGTTCATTATATTAGTTAAACCTAAATATTGATTAGCAAGAAATAATTCTAAATTAATTGGATTTGTTTCAATGTGACACTTTAGAATTAATAAGAAATTATAGGACTTTGGTTTTAAAAAATTTAATCTGTTTAATTTTTTTTTTTGGAAAACCATAGTCATTAATTTTCTAAAAATAAATAATAAAAATACTATTTTTCAATTTAATAATGAACTTATTTTAAGAATTTTATTCGATCTCCATCGTTGGTTTAACATAGTCAAAATCTTAATGTGGCCTCGTGGCGCTTTGATTCGTCCCCCTATGGAAGGTGTTCATTAGTTATTTTGACAAGGTTAGATCTCGAAAGATAGATAATTATAGGTCAAATTCTACTAGACTCACCCCTACGGTGATTACTGGGACTAAATCTATGATTATCGAAACCGTGGGTCTAGCTCATAAAATAAGAGATTTTGTTTTCTTATTTTGATCAAATAGTAGGTTGTTAAAAGTGGTGTCCATTATTAAATGAGTTTACAACTCTATTTAACTAGTGGTCACTACAACAATTATGCCTATATATTACATTAAAATATAGCATATTTAAATAAGTGTTATTGTCGCATGGTAATAGAAAAAGACACGGAAAATGGGCGGTAAATGAAATACACAGGCGCCAAATGAAACACAAAAGAAATAATCCCTAATTACTCTACACACCTCCTCTGCTTCTCTCTCACACTCAGTAACTCTCTCTCTCTCTCACTCATTCAATCTTTCTTTCTTTCTCTCTGTTTGTTGCAGGTGTGTAACAAGGTGATGGGGCCTGCGGCTTCGGTCGTGTGATAGGGAGGCTCGACTCTTGGGTCTACGGTGTGGCTGGCTCATGGGTGTGACGGTGCTTGCGGCGGTGGGTCTACGGCGTGGCTCGACTCAAGGGTCTACCACGGAGATTGACTTGCAGAGCAATGGTCCAGCAGGCTGTACAGGGAGGAGCTCCAGCTGCTTACGCCCAAGAAACGGAGAGGCTAACTGCTAAAGAATCCCTTCTTCTTGCTGTGAGTCTCAAGTTTTAAGAATTTGTGTATTGTAGTTGATAAGACCTAGCATTTGAGCTTTGAATTTGGGATTATTTATTTATTCAGTTTAAGGATTCTGGGGGTTTTTCCAAGCTTCAATTTTTATGGGATTTTTACTTGTTCAAGCTAATCAGGTCGCCATTCTTGGAGGGTCGGTGGGATTTTTTTTCAGTGCTGATGTCTTCCACGCAGCAGTTAAGGTGAGTCTTTCTTTGATTTTTGTGATCTGGGTTTGCTTTGTTTTTGCGTTTTGTGTGTCTGGGTTCTTCATGCTTTTGTGATTTTTTTGATCTGGGTTTTCAGCTATTATGGAATTCGTTTCCAATTTCTCGTCGAATCGTTGTGTTATTGATTTGCATTGCATGACCTGTTTGTTAATTTCAATTCCATATGTGTAATTTTTCTTCTTTGCGTTTTGAGTTGCTCCTTTTCTGTTTTGGTGTGTGATTGCTCTAATATGGAAATTTTAACGAGGTGAATGTAGATATTAGTTTTTTTTTTGTGGATATTTGAGAACTACGATTGTGTAGTTTGTGCTACCTTTTGAGCTTAATCTCTTGGCAATGAGTTCATAGATTTTTGGAATAAATTACAAGAAGACATGGCACCCTTTTGGTTAAAACGTCTCGTTTTTACCTTTTCTGCTTAAAAATAAGTGTAGATATTATGAATAGATTATTGCTAATGTGAACAATGGAATTACGTTGAGTTATATGCATGGATATACACACACATAACTGAAATAGTTGCCTAAATATATATATTCTGCTTTGCAATATGTTGTAGAGCATTACTATAAATTATAGTAGTAGGTTCACATTGATATACCCACGTTTCAGTACATTTACTAATGTAATTCGTTTATATAATTTACATGGGTAGACAGCTGTTGCCGGCTTAGCTTTGTTTATATGGTTTGAGATTTTAGCTTCTCACTTGATACATATGTATAACAATACTCTTCTCTTCAAACAATTGGTTTTAATATGCAGGCTGAAGGATCATCAGCTGAATCTATAGCTGCTCTGGCCAAAGTTGATATTGTTAAGCAGAGAATGGAAGCTGCTTATGAGACATTGCAGGTGGGTATTTGATCATAGAAGTTATAATCAGTGCAGTATTGGAAAATGTTGATGTTGCATTTGATTTACTCATTGATGGATCAACAGGATGCTGCTGGGTTAACTCAATTAAGTTCAACTGTGGAAGATGTTTTTGCCAGTGGTGATCTTCCAAGGGCTGCAGAAACCTTAGCTAACATGAGGCATTGCTTGTCTGCTGTTGGGGAGGTAATATTTTTCTATAAATTGTTTTAACATTATACTCTACATTTGATATTTATAAATTTTGATGATTTTAACTTGATATTTTATTTTTCGTTTTGCTCATTTTAGGTTGCTGAATTTGCTAATGTGAGAAAGCAACTCGAGGTCCTAGAGGATAGGCTAGATGCAATGGTGCAGCCACGTTTAACAGATGCATTATCCAGCCGGAAGGTCACCAAATTTCTTACAGCACTTGTTTTGCCTATGGCTTGCTTTCTGTTCAATTTATCTCTTATTAATTCCTTTTAGTACATACCATACGCAACTTGAATAACTTACATCTATTATCATCCTGCAGATAGACATTGCTCAAAATTTGCGGGGTATTCTCATTCGAATTGGAAGATTCAAATCACTGGGGCTACATTACACAAAAGTTCACCTAAAGCCCATAAAGCAGCTCTGGGAAGATTTTGATTCAAAACAACGTGCTATTAAGGTTGCAAATGAGAAGACTGAAGCTGAAAGGCTGTCAAGCCATGAGTTTCAATCAAGTTCTTCAACAATTTCATTCGCAAGTTGGTTGCCAAGCTTCTATGATGAGTTGATTCTTTATCTTGAGCAAGAGTGGAAGTGGTAAATTCTTCTGACTATATTTTTTTTTAAGCACCGAGGAACATCTTGTTGATACAAAGAAGCTATCACTGAATTTAAGCACTGAGCTTAGACTGTCATCTGCAGGTGTATGGTTGCTTTTCCTGAGGATTATAAAACTCTTGTACCAAAGCTACTGATCGAGACAATGGCAACTATTGGAGCAAGCTTTATTTCACGTATCAACCTTTCAATTGGAGAAGTTGTTCCTGAAACAAGAGCTTTGGGAAAAGGTTTGTACAGATTTGTTTTTATGGTGCTTTTAAATTTTGTAGGCATTTAATATTATATGATATCTTTCAATTGGACAAGCTTTAAGTCATGCAATTTTACTTTTGGCAATTTATAAATTATCCTATCAATGTGTTTCTTTTTATTCAGGTTTATTAGATATTATGTCTGGTGACATGCCAAAGGGAATTAAGATTTAGAGGAAACATTTGGAGGCATTGATTGAGTTACACAACGTGACACAGACTTTTGCTAGAAATATTCAGCATTCCTTTTCAGATTCTGATCTTCGAGTTCTAATGGATACACTGAAGGCAGTGTACTCTCCCTTTAAATCATTTAAACAAAGGTAAGCAATCATAAACTTTTTTGCACTTCCACATTCTTCTAAAATATCTAGGTTTTTTTTTTTGAAAACTTTTTTCTGTTATTTTTTCTTCGTTATATACTAGATTCTGTAAATGCTATGTTCATTTTTTGATTAATGATTGAATATGTATATAAGGTATGGACAGATGGAGCGGGCCATCCTTTCTTCTGAAATTGCTGGGGTGGATCTCAGGGGAGCTGTTACTCGTGGTGTGGGTGCCAAGGGGATTGAACTCAGTGAAACAGTTCGCAGAATGGAGGAATCTATTCCCCATATCATTGTACTTCTTGAGGCAGCTGTAGAAAGGTGTATCAACTTTACTGGTGGTTATGAGGCAGATGAACTAATTCTTGCTCTTGATGACATAATGTTACAATATATCTCTGCTTTACAAGAGACACTAAGATCATTAAGAGTGGTCTGTGGGGTAGACCATGATGGTGTTGGTTCAAAGAAAGAGATGGGATCAGACAAGAGAGATGGCAACACTGCACGAAAAGTTGAATTGATTTCAAATGAGGAGGAATGGTCCATTGTTCAAGGGGCTTTGCAGATCCTCACAGTTTCAGACTGATGTGTTGTAAATCATTAAAGCAGAAAGGCAGAAAGAGACCATGGCTTCTCCTTCTCCTTCTCACCTCACAGCTATCCCACAATGCATCTCAAAACCCTCCATTTCCCACTGTAAGTAAATCTCTCTCTTTCTCTCTGTATATATAATATATATACATATATATATGACACTACTAGTACCCTTAAGATGAACTAGTATGAGAAATAACTTAAACCCTTAATTTCATTGCTAAATTTTTCCTTAGTATATGTAAGATTTCTATGAATTTTAGAAGCTGCAATCCATCATGTAATAGTTTGTTTACACCTCATGGTTATTTTCAATAGCATTATTCTAATAATTTAGTTGTTTTCCATATGGTTATATTCAAGTGGCATTGTATTAGCTATTATAAATTCATTGTTACTTTTTATATTTATTTTTTCATCTTGAATTCTTTGCTTCGCATAGAATTGGAACCATATGTTTGAAATTTAGAGTATTGTGGCCACTTGCTGTTCTATGAACACTGTTAACTCCATATATGCTAGCTAATTAAGAAGTGAAGTTTTCTCTTATCTCTGGTTTTGTTGCTTTTTGAGTGTAATATATTATTTTTATGCAGTACTCTATTCAATTTCCATGTACGTAACAATTTCCATGAACAAAGTGTAGTCACAGTTTTCTTTTCCTTTTACTGAGAAAAACAAAATCAATAAAAGCCAAGTATTATATATGGTAATATGCATTTGGGTGCATGTTATATGGTAATATGCATCTAGCTATACATGATATGTTTCTTGAATTTTGTTTGTCTTGTTCATGCAGCTTCTAATTGATGGTAACTTATTATTTTAATAACATAATTGCTGGTGCCTTTTGTGTGTTTATAATTTGTTTTTGTTTGCATATTGTAATGTGGTCCTGACAATAAAGTTAAGTTCTTTTGGGGGTTTTGTAGTGAAGGGTCACTACTACATGTGGAAGAAACTAAATGAAATTATGAGATTTGGGTTTGGCAATTATGAAATTGTTTAAATTTTAGTCGATTGTCATGATAATTAAAGCTTGAATCTTTGGAAATAAAACTAGAAAATAGTATACTCAAATGGGTTATGAACCATGTTGAAAATGAAAAGAATTTCTGACTCTTTTGCTGTTGGGCAAGTGATTTTCGACTTCTGATTTTTGGCACTTTTCGTAGTTGCAGGTTCATTGGCTGGTTCCCTCTTGTGCTTTCTCAATGTAATTTCTCTTCTCTACAAAATTATTGAAATACCATAGCCATTATTCAATTCATTTTAGTTATATTTAAGTATAAGTTATAGTGATGAACATAAGTGTATTTGGTACTATATATAGTACATGAATACTCAAACTAAATTCAATCTTTGTAGGGTTGCATTTATATTGTTGATGCATATAAAGTTTACTGGAGTAGCTGTGTTAAAGGGATTCACGCTGGACAAATGGTTCTGCGGCTAGTTGAAGCAATTGGTAACTTTTCAACAGTTCTTTCCTTCTCTCAATGTGTATGCAATTATGTACTAAAACACACACACACACACACACTATTACAACTCCCAAGACTTGTTACAACTGATTATTACAGAGCTAAAAAACAATGTAATTGTGCCACTCTATTGATCCAAATGGTTCATTTGAGGACTGATATTTGAACAGAAAACTGTCTCATTCCCTTGTTTTCTGGTCTTATCTTTTTCTCATTACAAGCTTCTTTTGCTAATAATGTAATCCAATGACACAGATGTT
Source organism: Humulus lupulus (assembly GCF_963169125.1). Taxonomy (NCBI): domain Eukaryota; kingdom Viridiplantae; phylum Streptophyta; class Magnoliopsida; order Rosales; family Cannabaceae; genus Humulus; species Humulus lupulus. The sequence goes on along the minus strand of NC_084802.1, from coordinate 33,654,196 downwards.
TATCTTGCTGGGACTGTCATGTTGATCTTTGGCATGGGCTTATACGGATTGTTTATCTTTGACTTAATTACTTGTGTCAATACAAGGTTGCCTACAAAATAATCAGACAACTCTGGAATGGACTCTTTTTCCTTGGATACATATTTGAAACCAAGTATGCCTCTCTTTCCATCCACATATTAAAAGAGGTTTATTAGTCACTCCATTGGGACTGCATTCATACTGTTAACTCTTTTTTCAGGACTTTTCTTTGAACTTTCTTTGTTTCATGTACAAACCTTGTTGTTTCTTTTTCATAGTTTAGTTAGCAAGAGAGTAAATAAAAGGTTGTGCTTTGTATGATTGTTGTAGTTTAATTTGATGAATGTGTATATATGTCTATTTGCTAACTCAGGCAGCTGGAATTTATAGTGGTTATCTCTTGTTTATTTCTCTGAATTGGTATATTTTTTGAGTTATTTTATTTTGTTTCTTAGTCATTGAGTTGTTATAATATATGGCTTGAGTGTATTCTAGTTTCTTGTTTGGCCTTTTATTTTCTTGAGTTATTTGATTCCTTCTAGCTTTTCCTTTATTATGAAGTTGTTTAGAGAGCAATATAAGGGAATTATTTTCTAAGTAGTTGCAAAGAGCAACAATAGAGGAATATGCTTGCTCTTATAAACTCTAGTTAAGATTAAGTTGCATTGATTTGTATTTCCTTGTTTTACTATCAGTAAAGGACATATAGCTGTTTTTTTTATTATTTGAAAAAAAACTTTGCTTGATTATGTTTGTAATGTATCAAGCCTTTGCCTTGCTTTATGAAGAAAGTTATGAAACACTTTATGTCTTCATTGCTCTCTACTGTCTGAAAAACTATAATGTCTTAATGGCAGCAAGTTGTTTGACAAGTTTGATTTTATTTGCACTGTATTCTCTTTTCTTATTTATAGCTTTGGTAAGTTATAGTTTATATGATAGTTATGGGATTGGATTTGCATTCACTTGTTATATTATTTATTTATTTTAGTTTTCATCTTGCAGATGTTCCCAAGCTTTGTTTGAATCTTCATTTTGTTTTCTATTATGCTTATTTATATTTTGATGTTTCTTTGCTAGTTGATTTTCTGGCATTTCAGGAACTTGTTACTGCTTGGGTTATCATCTTGGCCTGCCTTGTCCATGGGTTTGTTACAGTCTTAGCTGCTAGTGAAGCTCATGCAATAACTCTGGCTGTTGAGGGTTTGTTAGGAGTTGTGTTTACAGTGGCTGCATTAACAGATGAAGCAATGGATGTTGGTGAGGTATTTTTTTTTTTTTTGCTATAAGAGTTCTCTGATATGTCTACAAATTAGTTTATGAATTTTGACCTATATCTAATTTGTTCATGAAATTGTTTAAAAATCATGCTTTAAAGTTTAATTAAGTGCTTGTTCTCTTTGTTTAATTAATCATGTTCAATCCCCAAATAACATCCAGCCATTTACTACAATTCAGAGTTGTTTAAGTTCTTGGCACAATGTTCCAGTGATATTTCATTATAAGTCTGTAAAAATTATAGTATAGCATTCATTCATTACCTGGGCTAAATACATGTTAGTTTGGATTCCAAGTGGGTTAATGAAATCTTTTACAGGTCTTTGTTAATTTTTAAGCATCTCCATTTTTTTTTGTCTTTAGCACATATAATCATTAAGCTGTGCAAAATAGCTAGTGGTATGAGGTTCATCTCATCTGATGTTCATGCATATCTATGTAATAATCTATTTGGTTTTAAGGGAAATAATATGTGTCTAATGTCCATATGTGCTGTTTTAGGTTCAGATCACTTCCAGGACTTGTCAACCAGACCCAAAGGGATATCATAGAATGTGAGAATTTTGTTTTCCGGACAAGTGCACAAAGGATGATGAATTGAAGGATGGAGCAAGTTTCATGCATGGTTTACTTTTGTGTATCTTGTAATGTTTTTGTTTTTCATTTTTGAAGTAAAAAATGTTCAAGATACTTTATTATGTTATGCTTTCAAACTTAAGTTAGAACTAAGATCTCATGAAGTAGACACATTCATAGTTTGAATTAGTTATTGTTTAATGTAATACTTATGGTTTATCAATATATTGAGAATTACATTTTATGATTAATTTTGAATTTTTTTTTATCAAAATACAATAATGAAAATCTTTTAATTAAAAAAAAAAACCATATAAGTATACTTATCAAAATAAAATTTAAAATTTTATTACTATATGTTATGATTTAAAAACATATTATAAGCGTAAAAAATCGTTATGGTTTATATAATATAACAAACTAAAAATGTTATCAAAATAATCAAATGTAACAGTTGAAAAGTGTTATGAAAAAAGTACAAGATTAAACTTCAAATTTATAACCAAAAACTCTATCTAAATGTTATTATTTGAATATTATAGCACCTAAAAATGTGTTATTGAATAGTTTAAGATAACACCGAACATAACATTCAAAAACTGTTATAGAAAAGACTGGACTTTTAATAACAGGGGCTATGCTAGCATTTTCAGAAGTGCTATCAATAGTCCCGGTTAGCAGTTTTTAAGTGTTATGAATATTGTTTTTTCTTGTAGTGGGTATTTTTTACTCTCGCCAACCGGAACAAGGATATCATAGATTAGTTAAAAACCTAAAGAAATAGAGATATGATTGTTTTTTGTATTTTTTCTCATATCTTACATATTTTAGTATATGTTGTGTTATTTCTTTAAATTTGTGTGAATGGAAGTTTTATGGAGTAAATGTGATTGATTTCTATTTTATTGGTAATTTGTAGTTTTAATTTAAGTAGTGTCTATGTCAACTCCCATCATTTCTCAACTTTCGATGGAGAAATTCACTGGAGAAAAATTCATTAATTGGAAGAAGAACATCAACATAGAGTTGATTGGTGACAACTTCGGTTTTGTCATGATTGAGGCATCTACTGTCCTCCCATGCGCGCGTGCACGCCCGCACGCGCCCACGCACACCAACACGATGAGCAGTACCCGTGAACAGTACCACGGGTACTATTCATCCAATTTTTTTTTCTTTCAAAAATATATATTTTTTAAATTAAAATTTGTAGAAATAAATTATTTATAATCAAAACCAAAAATATCTTTTTTGTTATAAAGATATTTTTGTTAGTTGGGATTTAAATAATTAGATATTTTTTACAAACATTCAAATTCAAATTTAAAAATAGACTAACAACTTAATTTTAAATATTTTAATATATTAAATATTAGAATTATGATATCAGATATTTAAGATATTTTCATTTAAATTCTTGATTTTGTTTTATTAAATCTTTATTTGAAAATATAAATATCTTTTTATTCTACAGTTTTTTAATATTTAAATTATTTGAAATTTGAACATTGTTACTTAGATATTTTTATGGATATTTGAATTTGTTTAACTATTTGAGATATTTTAGGGTTGTTATAACTATTTATATTTTATTTTTTTTAATGGTTAAAATATTAGCTAATAGTTATAACAACACAAGATATTTTGGAAAATAGTTAAGATATTGATTTTAAAATTTTAAATTGGTTAAATTTTGAAAAATATCATTTTTTTCAGCCAATTAATAATTTTTTTTAATGGGATTTAAATTAACTTTGGTTAATTGTTGATAAATCCTATTTAAATTAAATTAATATTTTTTTATCAAATTAACCTAAAACCAAGTTAATTGTTGATAAATGAAATTTAAATTAACTATTGTTAATTGTTGATAAATTTAATTTAAATTGACTTATTTTTTGTAAAAATTTAATTAATTTGATTTTTTTTTTATAAATTCTAGATAATTAATTGTGGTATTTTTGCAAATGAAATAAATTGTGGTATTTTTGCATAAATTCATAGAATTGCTCATATAGTAACATGATTAGGCCCATCCAATTATAACATGTCTGTGTTGCACTATATGTGGTATTTTTGCAATTGGGCTTAGATGCATATAGTGGCCCATATGTTTGTTAGATATATGGTATTTTGCCAAATAAAATATTCATAAAATGATAGGTTTTATTTGGGCCCATTAGAAAATGTAAAGTTTAAATTCCTCTCTTGTGGGTGATTCCACTTGTGAATGCCCATTTGCTTTTCAAGACTATGGTGGGCCTAATCAATTAATAATAATTAATAAAACGAATGTTTAAATTCCTGTCTTTTGGACCTTGTATGGCAGATAGGGGGCCTTTGTAGTGGGAACGACATACTGGACTCAGCCCTCCTCCATACAAGCCCAATTGTTAATGCCCATTTACCTGAGTTGGACTTAATTGTATAGGTTCATTATATTAGTTAAACCTAAATATTGATTAGCAACAAATTAATTCTAAATTAATTGAATTTGTTTCAATGTGACACTTTAGAATTAATAAGAAATTATAGGACTTTGGTTTTAAAAAATTTAATCTGTTTAATTTTTTTTGGAAAACCATATTCATTAATTTTCTAAAAATAAATAATAAAAATACTAATTTTAATTTTATAATGAGCTTATTTTAAGAATTTTATTCGATCTCCACCGTTGGTTTAACATAGTCAATAGCTTAATGGGCCCTCGAGGCGCTTTGATTCGTCCCCCTACGGAAGGTGTTCATTAGTTATTTTGACAAGGTTAGATTTCGAAAGATAGATAATTATAGGTCAAATTCTACTAGACTCACCCCTATGGTGACTACTAGGACTAAATCTATGATTATTGAAACCGTGGGTCTAGCTCATAAAATAAGAGATTTTGTTTTCTTATTTTGATCGAATAGTAGGTTGTTAATAATGGTGTCCATTATTAAATGAATTTACAACTCTATTTAACTAGTGGTGTTTTTTACTCTCGCCAACCGGGACAAGGATATCATAGATTAGTTAAAAACCTAAAGAAATAGAGATATGATTGTTTTTGGTATTTTTTCTCATATCTTACATATTTTTTATATATGTTGTGCTATTTCTTGAAATTTGTGTGAATAGAAGTTTTATTGAGCAAATGTGATTGATTTCTATTTTATTGGTAATTTGTAGTTTTGAGTTATGGCTGTGTCTACTCCCATCCTTTCTCAACTTTCGATGGAGAAACTCACTGGAGAAAACTTCCTTAAATGGAAGCAAAACATCAACATTGTGTTGATAGGTGACAACTCCAAGTTCGTCATGACTGAGGAATCCCCGGAAGTTCCAGCTGAAGGAGCTACCAAGTCTATGAGAGACAAGTATGAGCGTTGGCAGGCGGCTAACAACAAGGCGCGGTACTACATGTTGACTAGTATGGTCGACACTCTCAAGACAAAGATGGAGAATGTCGAGATAGCCTACGAAATCATGGATCAGCTCCAAGACATGTTTGGTGCCAAGTCAGCGCAAACTCGTTTTGAGGCCACCAAGAAATATGCCAATGCTCGAATGGCACCTTCTCAACATGTTCGTGATCACCTGATCAAGATGAAAAACTACTTTCAAGAAGCTGAACTGCACGAAGCCATAATAGATGAGGAAACTCAAGTTGGCTTAATCCTCAACAGTCTTTCTCCAGCTTTCCTTCCATTCACCACCAACTATGTGTTGAATAAACTCAACTATGGTCTGACGCAGCTCATGAATGAGCTTCAGACTTTTGAGTCTATCATGGGTGGACCTAGTAAGGGAGGAGAAAAGAAGACAACTACTACTACTGCTGCTGATCCAGCTAAGGCTGAAGGTAACCAAGCTTCGTCTTCAAAAGCTGGAAACAAGAGGAAAGGTGGGCAAAACAACAACCCCAAGCCTGCAAGGGCGAGTGCACAACCAAGTGCACAGACGCCTAAGGGGAAAAATAAGAAAAACAAGAAAGGTAAAGGTAAATGTTTTCACTGCAAAGAGAAGGGGCATTGGAAACAAGATTGCCCCAAGTTTCTAGCAGATAAAAACAAAGGTAATGATTATAGTTCATTTATCTTGGAAACATGTGTTTTAGAGAATGATAACTCTGTTTGGATTATTGATTCTAGATCTACTAACCATGTTTGTAACTCTTTACAACTTCTTGAATCGTGGGAGGAAGTGAACGAAGGCGGCTTAAAGCTTAGAGTTGGAAACAGAGCGTTTGTTGCGGTCCAAGCTAGAGGAAGAGCTTGTCTAAAGTTCAGAAATAAATTTTTAATTTTAAAAGATGTATTTTTTATTCCGGATTTTAGTAGAAATTTAATTTCAGTATCCATGTTGCAATTAGAACGATTTGTTATGACTTTCACAAGTTTTAATATATCTATTTCTTTCAATGGATCACAATTGTGTGCTGCATGTTTGGAAAACGGGCTTTATATTCTGCGACCTAACGAACCCCTCGCTCTTAACAATGATTTATTCAAAGTAGCTAAACCTAGGACCAATAAACGTCAAAAGACCGATAACAAAAATATGACGTATTTATGGCACTTGAGACTAGGTCACATTGGCTATGATAGGATTCAAAGACTTACAAAGGACGGACCATTGAGGGAACTCACCTTAGGTGAATTACCTGTTTGTGAATCTTGTCTAGAAGGAAAACTGACCAAGCGTCCATTCTCTACAAAGGGTGATAGGGCCAAAGAACCACTTGGTCTTATGCATTCAGATGTTTGTGGACCTTTGAATGTACAAGCCAGGGGTGGTTTTGAGTATTTTGTCACTTTCATTGACGATTACTCTAGATACTCATCTCTTTACCTAATGCATACGAAATCAGAAACATTTTCAAAGTTTCAAGAATTCCTATCAATGGCTCACAACCAATTAGGTAAAACGTTAAAGATCTTGCGATCTGATAGGGGTGGAGAATATTTGGATATGCAGTTCCAAGATCATTTAACTGAACTTGGGATTTTATCACAACTTACTGCCCCAGGTACTCCGCAACAAAATGGTGTAGCGGAACGCTGAAACAGAACTTTATTGGAAATGGTTAGATGCATGCTTAGTTACTCAACTCTACCAACTTCGTTCTGGGGACATGCAATTGAAACCGCAAATGACATTCTCAATGTCGTGCCGTCAAAATCAATCCCCAAAACACCTTTAGAACGCTGGAATGGTCATGAACCTAGTTTACGCCATTATAGAATCTGGGGGTGTCCCGCTCACGTCCTGAGGAAAAAGGAGGGAAAGCTAGAACCGCGAACTGAAGTTTGCATCTTTGTTGGCTATCCTAAAGGTACTCGGGGTGGAATTTTCTATAGTCATTCAGAAAAGAAAGTGTTTACTTCTACAAATGCTACTTTTATGGAAAATGACTATGTCCAAAACTTTAAACCTCGCAGCAAAGTAGTTTTAGAGGAGATGGTTAAAGAATTGACTCCAACCAATGTTCCATCGTCATCAACGCGAGTTGATGATGAAATTCCCACTCTTCATGTACAACCGACACAATTCGATTTAAATGAAGAAAGTACCACTGTTCCTGAGCAAACAGTCACGGAGCCTCGTTGTAGCGGGAGAGTTTCTAGAAACCCAGTTCGCTATGGTTTGGATGGTGAAACCAATATGGTTGTTGGTGACACTAGTGATGATGATCCATTGTCTTTCAAACAGGAAATGGCTAGCCCTGAAATGGAACTATGGCTCGAAGGCAATAAATCCCTAGCCCTCAATGCAGAAATCATAGGAATACGGGGTCCATTCACAGCACCAACAAATACAAAAGGATCCTCACCCTCAGGCTCAAAGGTGACCATCTTCCTTCTGCAGTCAATGGTTGCCCCATACTTGGCTAACCAGTCCATACCCAGTATCATATCAAAGTCAGTCACAACCAACTCTATAAGATCCACTGACAATTCTCTGCCCTCCACTATCACTGGCAAAGATCTGACCCATCTCCTGGACACAACCAACTCCCCAGTGGGTAACAGAGTACCAAACCCCACAGCATAGAAATCACAAGGTCTACACAACCTATCAATAACACTACTAGCAACAAAGGAATGTGTAGCACCAGAGTCAATCAATACATTATAAGCAATTCCTGCACTAAGAAGCTGACCTGTAACAACTGAGGGGGAAGCCTCACCTTCTGCTTGAGTCAATGCAAACACTCGCGCTGGGGCCGAGCTGTCTGCCTTCCTGGGCTCTTCCTTTCTTGCCTTAGGGAAATCCTTTTTGAGATGACCCACTGCTCCACAAGAGAAGCAGGCCCTTGCCTTACACTCTCCCAAGTGATGCCTCTTGCATCTAGGACACTCGGGATAAGACTTCCAGGCTTCATTACCACCTGGACGACCCACAGAAATACCACGGGCCCGTCTGTCAGGATCTGGAACTGGGAAGGTGTCAGGAACCTTCCTCTTCTGATCACTGGGGCCAACACCCCTACCAGAACCCACAAATGGAGGACCTGGACTCCTGAAATCCCTTCTGGCTGCATTGTCACGCCAGATCTTAGTCTCTGCAGTTTCAGCTGTAAGTGCCTTCTCCACCACCTGTGCATAAGTAGTCACTCCTGCCACAGTGGTGATGCGTACATCTCGGGCTAACCTGGGCTATAGCCCCTATAAGAAACGCTCTCTCCTGGTCCCATCAGTGGGCACCAACTCCTTGGCAAATTTTGCCAACCGGTCAAACTTTAAGGCATACTCGGTTACTGATAAGCTTCCCTAAAGTAGCCTCATAAATTCATCAGCTTTCGCCGCTCTAATAGCGTCATTATAGGACTTTTCATTGAACAAGGTCTGAAATTCCTCCCAGCTCAGGAGATTAACATCCTTGGTCTGGCCAACCACTTCCCACCAAATCCGGGCATCATCCCGAAACATATAGGCAGCATAGGCCACCCTCTCAGTACCAACTATCCTCATAAAGTCAAGAATAGTGGTAATCATGCTCATCCATTGTTCATCTTTGGTGGGATCAGCACTGCCTTCAAACACAGGAGGTTGTTGTTTCCTGAACCGCTCATAAAGAGGTTCCAATCTGTTTTCAACCCCAGGTAGTTGCCCAATAACTGGCACCGACACAGAAGGTGCCTCTGCAACACTGGCCACAATAGGCACTTGCTGCTGTCTTAGGAGACGAAGCTCCTCTCCCTGTTTTAACACTGTAGCCTGCAATTCCTCAAACATCTGTTGCCAGTTTGCAGGTGCTGGCTGTGGTATCTGGGATTGGTCATTCTCTTGACTTATTTTGTGAAAGAATTTTTGGGCCTATAAAAAGTGGGATTTATGCTTGTGGAAATTATCGAGTAATTGGAAATGATGGGATTGGTCATTCTCTTGACCCTGACTATTATTATTCTGGCCTGGATCACTCTGGCCAGCTGACATGTCTGTTTGCCCTGTGTTCATTCTGTCACTGATACCTTACTGAAACAATAATCAATACGGCCAGTCAGGTAGTAATAACTAAACCTCTTGCCGCCTCACGGTCCAAGAACAAACAGACAATTATCACATTCCACAGTCATTCAATATTCACAAGCAGATACATGTTTATGGCATTCAGCACTCAGCATGTATCACATAATAACTCATAAACAACCATACTAATAAGCAGGTGCCAGCAATCTCAGTACTAATTAGCACACATTTGCTGAAGATATAGTATTTCAGGGCACAGGCTCAACATAGTATCTCATGCACACAGGTAAAGCATATATATCCCATTTAAACAATTATACATGTAACCACATAGATAGTTACCAAACCATGAGTAGAGCTTGACTTCGGTGATGTGTGTACATACCCAACCAGTCTACAGGAACCCTAACCTTGGCATTGTCTGATACCAAGTTGTAATGCCCTGGTTACCCCAGAACAGTTACGGTGAACAGTGAACCAGAAATTTGACTCGCTGCCTGATTCCTTTGGTTAAAAACGTGATCTAAGTGCTATTATCAGGTTAAGGTGAAAAACCAGTAAAAAGGAAAGGATACACTTCATTAAGTAAATAAACTGCTCATGAGCCTTTTAAAATGTTTACAAGATGTCCACAATACAAAAGAGTCGCTACAGTTTCAAATTTACAATCCCCGCCGGCCTAAGTGGCAAAAATAAGGTAAACCCCTAGTCCCTCTGAGAACACCTTGACCGTGGCGGTCAAGCGGCCCTGTATGTACACAACATCGCCCAAGCTCTCCACTCAGGGTTGGTTAAGCTTCTCCTTTCCTTTACCTGCACCACATAGCACCCATGAGCCAAGGCCCAGCAAGAAAACACAATAAGACAAGATATAATATCAACAACGATCATAATAACCATTCAGGACTATCAGTCCAAACAAATAGGTGACAATAGCCAAAAGCCACAATAATGAGCTTAGCCTCCTCTAGCCATGTGACGATAGGGTCACCAGGGCTTAATTGACGAGTGGTTCTTTTCATAAGTTTGATCAGGACAGGTGCATGGTGATTGGTCACCAACATAACCTTCCTCTCGACCCTAGAGTCGAAGCTATGGACAACGTCCCCTAGCCATGTGACAAACGGTCACCGGTGTCTTATACCTTGGCTATAGACATCTGGTCATAGACCAGGCAAGCGCTTATAAGTTCCTCGACCTTAGGGTCGGTCCCGCATTAATGCCATAGAGCTATTCAATGCGTGATTCTCGACTTTATAGTCGGTCCCTGACTAGTTAGTGTCTTAAACAGGTAATCAGCGTACACCAGCATTTAATATGCAATCCACGTCCACATATATCAACCAACATGCTCCAATATCAAACCATGCATGTCATATACCTATACAGGGTGCAACTGTATTCATATACTGTTTTCTTACCTCAGATTCGAGCTAGAAATATTAAAAGAACGGCCCGTGAGAACGATCAACCTTTAGTCCTTTAGCGGTCACCTAATTAAAACCAAACATGAGACATCATTAATAATAACGATCAACATAGGTTCCCACACCAATATCTAGCCTCTGGAAGATCAATCCCAACTAGTCCAAGTAGTAGGAACACTCCCGAGGCCTATAACTAAGTTCCCGGGGTCAAAACGAGCAAACAGGGCGAAAACAGGGCAAGGGCTGCGGCCCTAGCACCTTGGGCCGCGGCCCCCAGGGTTCCCAGAGGCAAGGGCCGCGGCGCCCTCCATCAAGGGACGCGACGCCCAGCAAGCACAAAGCCTCCACCTGCTTCTTCAAAGAAGGGCCGCGGCGCCTCAAGAGCAGGGCCGCGGCTCTCCACCCTGGGCCATTCCCAAACGTGATTTTATCACTCCAAAGCCTCCAAAATCACACCTAAACATTCCCCAATCATCAAAACAAAGTTCCCAAGCTTCCCCATGCATCAAAACCCTCAAAACCCAAGGTTCAAACAAATCGGAAACTCAACAATTCACAAAATCAATTCAAAGCTTAGAAACCCGGAAAAACTCAAAACTTAAACCTCGATTACCTTCGATTGGGTTGTTTTCCGTCAAATCCTTTGGTTAAGAAGCTTCTAATCTTTTCTAGGATCGCTATGCCTCAATCCTTGCTTGATTCCGACTCCTAGAACTCGAGATATCTTCGAAAATGCTCAAACGGTAAAACGGGCTATCAAAAGGAAGAACGAGAGGTTTTCTTAACGTACGATCTATCTGACAGCTACTTCAAGCTTAAGTAACCTCAAATAAAACCTAGTGCTCGGGGTCCCAAAAACACTCCCGGGGACATTATAGTCAAAACCTCCAAAATTTCACCCTGATCTCAAATATTCCCAATTTTTCATCAAATAAGCATTTCTATTACCCCAAAATTGACCCCGTTATGACAAAACCGCTAATCCATCATATATGACCGTCTCATGCCGAATAGCTCGAATATATCTCCATAATAATGGGTTCTCATTCACAAATCAAGTTATGCACCCAAATACACAAATTCACCCTCAATGGGCCAAATTATCAGAATAGCATAATTATTTAAATGTGGACCCACATGCACGCGTATAACATCATATCATAATATAATTCACATATACATGCATAAACACATTTAATGGCATAATTAAACAGTTATGGCCCTCCCGGCCTACTAACCCGGCCATTAAACCATATTAGGAAATCCGGGTCATTACACTATCACTTTTATGTTTTGGGGGTTATAGTTGCTATATAGAAAACCCCAACACTTTTATGATTTTGGTGCATATAGTTGCTTAACTAGCAAACCTCATTGTAGTTTGAGGCTTATAGTTGCTTAGTTAGCAAACATGAATAGTTACTATGTACATGGGTTAGAATTATGATATATGTGTTATAGTATATGATATATGTTCATAATTTATGTGTATGATTATGTTTCATGCTTGTAGTAAATTTTCCTTGCTGGGCATTAGGCTCATTCCTTTATGTTTTATATGTGCAGCAAAATAGTTATGGCGGCGGGAAGGTTCTTGGCAGCTTGGGAATGTGTATTGAGGGAGAATGGAAATCGGTGGACTGCGTGAACGATTCGAGGATGAAGTTGTTTCTAGTCATTTAAAATTATGCTTTACATGTATTTTCCGCACTTTGTTTTGTAACGAATTTTAAGATTTAAAGTTATGATTATTTTAATATTTTCAAAACAATGGGATCCCATATCCTAAATGAATTTTCATGTATTTAACATTTGCTTTACAGTTTATAATAAAGTTATAGTTATTTCATATGTATGTTTTCTTAAGATTAATGTCTGTGTATAGTAGTTATTAATGGTCCAAGGTCTAGAATAAGTTGGGTCGTTACAATAAGATCGAATGTATTTGTTACATGGGACTGGACCGATATTGACAGTTAATAAGATAAGTAAACATACCGTTATTATCTATTCTAGTCATATCATATAGTTGACCATAGGTCAATTCAATCTCAATTCTGAGTGTTTAGTATTCTAATTGATTATATTATTTGAGTTCTTTGACTTGTTCGTTACCAGCTTACCCTACGGACTAGCCCATACTTACATCTTGGGAACTCGGTAGTATAATTGAGTGTGAGTGTTAATCATAGATATGAACATCTATAGCTTCTGATGAAGAAGTGAAACGATGGTTTCCTTTTAGTTTGGTTCAAGGTGTTAAATGATAGAGATCTCATTTCAGTAATTAAATTAGTTTACTGAAATATCATTTACAATGAACTAAGTGTTTTAAGGATAAAATATAATGATGGTGGGTAAAACGGTATTTTAGTCCTATCTTATTGTAGACCATCTATAGAGGATTGAGTGACAATTATGGTTGTAACAATGGATAATTAATAGCGTATCTATATTTGTTATAGAGCGTTCTATGAATTCAAGAGTGCAATTTCGAGTCTATAGTGGAGTCACGAGGAATTAATAAGTTAATAAATTTATTTGTTAGATTTATGATAACTTATTGGAGCTTGATTTCATAGGTACATTGGATAAAATCATCTAGATAGTCTCAATTAATTGATTTAATTATCAATTAGAATTATCAAAGTTGACTAGGTCAATTTTGGATAGTTTCATAGAGTTATGTAATTTAGAGAAGAAAAAAGAAATTAGGGCAGATTTATTAATTAAGATAAATTGGTATCTAAATTAATAAATAAGTTTAAATCAAAGTTCAAATTATAAATAATTAATTTGATAAAGGATTTAAATAATGATTTAATTAATTAAATCTATAGAAAATAATACAGGCCTTGATTTTAAGTCCAATGGGCTTATAATCAAATGAGATATTTCACGGGCCTAAAGCCCATGATAATTTCGACCTAGGGCTTCAAATTGACTATTATTTAATTGATTTTTTTAATTAAATTAAATGACCTAATTGAGTCTATAAAAGGAGTGCTTAGAGAGAAGTCAAGGCAGACGACAGATAAGTTTAATCACTGGTTTTCTGATAGTTTTAAATTCTCTCTAAACACAAGTCCTTTTCTAAGCCTCTTTGTTATTTTCTATTCTTCTCTCTGTATCTATCTCATGTGTTGAGAATTGCTCACACTAGTCTAGGTGATTCTAAGGATACTTAGCTAAATAAAGATCTTTTCATTCTTGAAATCTATAAATACGACCTAGTACCCAGCCATTTTATTCATTCATCAAGCTAAGTTCAGAGTCTGCAAGCTGCTAGGTTATTTTAGAGTGATAAACACTTGGGATGTGGTTATAAGCTTTATCCTTATAAGCTTAATAAACACTCGGGAAGTAAGGTTTGTAGTATATTTCGGTTCGAGGAATAGTTCGGTTATAGAAGCATTCGAGGTTTTCCTTCTTCTAGTTCCTTTCCGTGTTGTTCTTATAGTTTTTTTACTCAAAATCCTAACTCATATTCTCTATTCTTGGTTAGGCATCTAAGATCTTGAACGTAAGATTCTTGGTAAGTATCTTTTCGATGGTATAGTTCGTTTATTTCATCTCTTTTATTTAGTATACTCACCTTTCTATTATGGCTTTTAGGAGTGTTCCAAAGTCCCGATACTGTTCTCATATCCCAGTATATTGGTAAGGAAAATAGGATAGGATTTTATATGTTATATGTTATCTTATGATTGATGTGTTATGAAATGTTATATTATGTATGTTGGTAGACTTGGGCATATGACTTGTATAGCTAACAAGCCCCAATAAATTTATGGGTATATGACTTGCTTAGCTAGCAAGCCCCACAAATCTAATGGGCATATGACTTGATTAGTTAACAAGCCCCAAGTAGTATAATGGCCATTGTAGTAGTATATGACATATGTTTATGATATAATATATGTTTATGATATAGCATATGTTATGATATAATTTTATGTATATAATTTATGTTGTTAGTTTTTCCTTGTTGGGCATTAGGCTCATTCCTTTATGTTTATATGTGCAGGAAAATAACTATGGCGGTGGGAAAGGTTCTTGGCAGCTTGGGGATGTGTATTGAGGCTGAATGGAATCGATGGACTGAGCGTTCGATTAGAGGATGAAGTCTTTAAGTCTTTAAATTATGATTTCCATGTATTATTTTCCGCACTTGATTTTGTAACCCATTTATTTAAGTTATGTTTTGCTTTATTTTCAAAACAATAGAATCTCATATCCTAAGTAAAGTATTTATGTATTCAAACATTTTCTTTATATAATAAAGTTATGATGTTTTCCCATGTACGTTTTCTTATGATTAGTATAGTAGTTATTAATGGTCCAAGGTCTAGAATAGTTGGGTCGTTACTCTCTGCGACAGAAATGATACAAGAGTTAGAGAAACTGAATGAAAGACTATTTCATTCTGTTGCGTATATTCTTATCATTGTTTCTTTTTGAATTCAATTTTAGAAACATATTCTAGGTTATCTCATATTAATTTGTTTAATATTAAATCTACATGAAAATAAATATAAAATATAGATAATGTATAAATTTTCCCAACACTATGCAGCCTGACCAAAAGGGAGAGATGTCGAAATGCACAAGGGCTCCCCAAGGCATTCTAGCTTATAATACTCATTTTTCACAACCCCGCCTGTTCAACATCACAGTTTGGATCTTCTTGGGAGTCTTCAGCACCTATTGCCCTTGCTTTTTTGAAGATGGAATGGGTTGGTCCACCCATGACAACTGGTTGTTTGGTTAAAAAAAGGTCTCTTCACCCACTAAGTAGTGGAGAAACCTTTTCCAGCGATAAATTTTGTATTCCCAGTTCGAATAACCAGGTTTGACAAATCAGGAGAACTTCGGATCAGTTTAGTTGTTACCGTAACAACCTCAGCCATGGTAGTACCAGATGAAACAAGGATGGGTGAAACTTCCATCAACATAGAAGTAACTTGATTTCCAGTATTTGAAGACACAGTAGCATTATGAATTTAGTTGGGGTTAATAGGAAAAGGAACCATTGCAGTTGGGTTATAAACATGAAGTGAAGCATTTAGAAATGGTGTAGACAGGGCCGGCCCTGGGCATAGGCGGGCTAGGCCCGTGCCTAGGGCCCACCCCTACCCAGGACCCATTTTATTAAAAATTAGTTTAATTTTATTAGTTTAATTTTATATTACTAAATATTAGTTTAATTTTATTTAAAATTACATAAAAAAAAATTACATATACAAAAGGGCCCATTTTTTTTCAAATTTATTAAAACCATCTTAGCACCACTTTTTTTTTTCAGGGCCGGCTAGCAGTAGGAGAAGTTTCAGCAAGGTAATTTACCATGTATTGTAAGACCACATCTTGTTTTGAGATTAAGTTACCAACATCAGAGAATGAAGACCCCTTGTCAGGAAAGGGAGAGTTGATTCCTTGAATGGTGATGGAAGAAGGAATTCTAAAAGGAGTGGGTTTCACAAGAGATTTAGCAGTGGCTCGAAGGGAATGTTGGTATGGAAATTCAGGTTTGATCGTGTAATCATTACATTTTTGGAGATACTTAACACAGTGGGTATAAACATGATCTAGCACGCCACCGAAATAACAAAAATTAAGAAGCCTTTCATATTTGAATTCAAGCCGTTTAGGAGCTTGCAACCTAGGGAAATAGACTGATATACCCCTACGGATTAGCTTGTTCACATCCAAAAGGATCTTGATTCTAAGAAAAGTCTCAGAGTTTTCAAATAGGGTAGACAGAACAACATCAATAAGGTCACCTATTGCAGCTCCTACTAATTTGGCTAGGTCCGAAGATCTTCTACCAAAAGGGATTGAATAAACCTGAACCCAAAGTTGAACAAAGTTCAATAGAGAGAGTTCTATGGTACATAATCCATCTGGGATCCCACAGAGAATTATTAAACTTTGGTCATAATGCCATGGTTGTCCTTCTAAAACCCTTTTCCTATCCCTCTCACACCCGAATTGGGCAAGAAAAAGCTTAGAAGAATAATCAATAGTGGTAGCAGGAAGACGGGTTGGCCAAATCTCAATAAGAGTTTTTTCATGATTTTCTTCTTAAACTATTTTGTGGTGAGGACCCTAAAATCTAAGTAGAAGGAAACATCAGAAATAGCTAGTCTCTCAGTGGACTCGACTAGGCATGCACAGTGTTTACTTCTTAGGTTAGATTAAGAGCACTAGACAAAGAACTAACAATATCCTCCATTTTCCACTCAGAAGCATCAAACGGAAAAATGACAGAAGTATTGCAAATAGATAGAAATTTACGCAGAGATCTAAGTTAAACCCAAAGTAAATAAAGATAAGCTTGGAAAACATGCATTCTAATCGGAGAAATACACAAAATAGGCAATGATAACTAAAAAACTTCAGCTCTCCAGGCCATTTCTTAATTATCAATAATTTCACAGAAGCCATACAAATGACGATTAAGAAGACTCGAGATAGTCGGAGAATCAGAAGAAATTTGAGAGAGAAAGAAAGAGGGATGTGATGAGAGAAACCCTAAATTATAGAGAAGCTAAGCAATTAATGCTACAAAAATTTCAGAGGAGTTAATGCAGTAGGAAATCTGCAGAGAGTAGTACTAATCACCACCACAAAACACTCTTGGACGGACAAAAAATCTGGATCGACACCATAACAAATTAACGAAAATAAGTAACGTGATGAAGGAACAAAGTGAAGTTGCTGAAGGTTCCAGAGTTCAAAAGTCGCTAATTTTTTGCAGTGAAGAGTTGTGTACAAGAGCACACAACTTATTTTTTATATCTCCCCAAAAAAAACTTTAATTTTTATTTCTATTTTTACAACATTATAAATGAACATGTATTTCCTAGATATTTAAAATTGTATATAAAAATATAGTCAAATAATATATTTTTTTAATAAACTTAATGTGTTTTTATATACTATATATATATGTACTTGAATAACAGTCAAATTCTTCTTATAAAAATTATATTGGATTAGGATGACAAATTATTCTCGAACTAGCATTTAAATTCTCATTTATTTATTGATATGTAAGATTATGATAATACTTTATCTAATAAGACTTAAAGTTAGATATAGTGTTGTACAATACCTCGTGGGCCAAGTGGGCAATGAGGATGAGTATGTTTTCCTGTCCCTGACGTAGAATTAAGATGGGACCAAGGATAACACTCCTCACCCCCACCTAGGGAGTGTATATTTGAAAAATAAATAGCTTCTAAAAATTGTGACATTAAACTAACTAATCATATTTTTGTGATAAAATATAAAAAGAAATAAAATAAAACTCAATTGCCAAAGAACAAAGTGAAGTCACTCACATAATAAGTAGGAATAGTTACCGTGATACTATAATGCCTATGTTATTTTTAGTTGATTATTATAAATTTATATATTGATAGATAACAAATGAAAATTCAAAAGAAATCAATATATTTCATTAAAATTCAAGGTCAAAGGAGATTGAATTTATTGTCAAACAATTGTGGTTCTTATTCTCACATTTTATTTTATTTTAAGGATAATTTAGGGATGTTATGCAATGATGTTGCGTAAAATACCATGAAAATCTCAGTGTGGAATGTCGAAGGGGTGGAGAACTCTTAAATGTTTAAATGCTTTTTCTTTTTATGTTCAAAAAGCACCTTCTAGGAGTTATTATTTTTCGTCAGAGCAAGATTGGTGTAATGCCCCAAAATCCCTAATGCAGTTTAATGGCTGGATTAGTAGGCTGGGAGGACCATAATTGTTTTATTATGTCATTAAATGATTATATGCATGTTTATGTGAATTATATTACAATATGATGTTAAATACATGCATGTGGGTCCACATTTGATTATTATGACATTTTGGGTAATTTGGCCTGTTGAGAGCATATTTGTGTATTTTGGTGCATGTTGTGATTTATGGATGAGATCCCATTATTATGGGGATATATTCGAGCTATTCGGCATGAGACAGTCTTATGTTGCAAATTAGTAGTTTTGTCATAACGGGGTCAATTATAGGGATATTGGATAATGAGAATGAACATTTGATGATATATTGGGAGTTATTGAGATCAGGAGGAAATTCTAGGAGTTTTGACTATTTTGCCCCCAGGGATGTTTTTGGGACCCTGAGCATTAGGTTTTATTTGAGGTTACTTAAGCCAGAAGTAGTTTGTCAGAAGAGAACTTTACGTTAAAACACTTTCTCTGTCTCCCGTTAACCTTTGTGACCATTCGTGGCAATTTCAAAGAAATCTTGAGTTCTAGGAGTCAGAATTAAGTGAGGATCGAGGCATAGCGATCCTATGAAAGATTAGAAACTTCTTGACTGAAGGATTTAGCGAGAAACAACCCAATCAAAGGTAATCTAAGCTTTAAGTTTTGAGTTTTAGAGTTTCTAAGCTTTGATTTGGATTTTGTGTGTTGATGAGATTTTGATTCGTTTGAGCCTCGGGATTTGATGATTTTGGATCATTAGGATGTTTGGAAACTTTGATTTTTGGATTTGGAGATGTTTAGGTATGTTTTTGGAAGGTTTAAAATGTGAGAAATTGGAGTTATGGCAGTTTTCCCACGTGGGGCCGCAACCCAAGCTTGAAGCTGAAGATGGTGGGTTTTGTGTGTGCTGGGGGCCGCTGCACTGGTTATGGTGCGCCGTGGAGCTTGCTCCTGGTTTGGCTGGGGGTCGCGACTCAAGGTTTTGGGGTCGCGACTCTTGAGGGTTTTTGAGGCCAAATGAGTGTTTTGATCATGGGAACTCAATATTAGGCCTCGGGATCGTTCCTACTACCCGGTTTAGTGGGATTTGATGTCCCGAAGGCTAGATCTTGGTTCGGGAACCTTTGGTATTCATTTTATTGATGGAATCTCATATTTGGTTATGACTAAGTGACCGCTAAGGAACTAAAAGTCAGATCGTTCTCTAGGGTCGTTCTTTTACTCATTCTCGCTCGAATCAGAGGTAAGAAAACTGCACCCTGTGTATATGACATGCGTGGTTGTTATTGAGGCATGTTGGTTATTAAATGTGGACATTGACTGCATATTAAATGCTTAGCAAATCTTGCTTACTTGTGTATGGCATTGACTATTCAGAATCGGCACTGGTCGTGTATTACTGACCTGGGAGTCAGGAACGGCATAAGCGTCATGAACGTAGAGCCGATAAAAGATTAGATCTAATCGATATCAGCGTTGAATGACTCTAGGAGCATTAATGCTGGACCGACCCTAAGGTCGATAAAAATTATAAGCGCTTGACTAGTCTAAGACTAGTTACTCAGAGCCAGGGCCTAAGGCCTAGGTGGCTGTTTTGTCACGTGGCTAGGGAGCGAAATCCCATGGTTGTGACTCTATGGTCATGCGGTAGGTTATGTTGGTAACTAGTTCATCAAACACCTATCTTGATAAGCTAGTGAAATGATCATTTATTTGTAAAGCTGTTGTTAATTTTCTAACGTTTAAAATATGTGCAAGTATACACAATCGGCAACAAGTAATACAGTGACAAAGCGTCAAAGTTCGTATCCACAGGGACTTTTTAACTAAATTAATGTAAAATCAACCAAAAACAACTTATAAAATAGTAACCAAAACAAAGGAAAGAGTGGGTAATTAACTCTGAAAATAATTGTAGACAAACAAAGGAATTAAACCAAAAATCAGAGATTAAAATGACAAAATACTGGGTGGTTTTCAGATATAAGAAAAATGGATTCGGGTGATTAATTCCCCTCGGTTCGTTCTAGTTGTTACAGCAATGGCTCAGCAATGGGTTAGCAATTATGACAGTGTTAACAAATTTCGTAAAACCCAGCAAGTTTTTCCCAAAACGTGCAATCTAATGTCTATACTCCCCTTCTATACATTCCTGCATGAAATCAGATTATAAACATTCATTTAAGCATCAATTCTTAAGTTATGCAAGGTAGCAAAACATTCCTATTCTACTACTCAAAATCACCTAAAACTAGATGAATCTCTTGCATCAATTGAATGAAATCAGCTAGACTTCCCTTTTCCAAGTTAGATCTAGCTTAGTAAATGCTAAAAATGGCCAATAATTAACATTCAATAACAGTAAAGCACATTCAATTGAACAAAGACATAATCACTTAGCCATTGCATTTATATGTTGAGTTCATACTTGAGGGTTCATAATCACCCAAACCCTTAGGAAATTAGTTCATAGTTGCAAACTTAAACATGAAAATAATACAGAAGTAATCCATGGAGTTTGCAGAAATTAGATGAAATTAATACAAAGAGAAAGAAATGGTGTAGGAAGAATGAGTTGTGAGCTCAAATCCTCCTTATGGCATCAGCCTTCTTCCTTCTCTGTTGGTCGTACTCTTCTTAAATCTTCTCCCTGAAACCTTCTCTGTACTTAGCCAAAAGTTCTCTCCATTTCTAAAAAATGGTCCCTCTCCAAAAAATACGGCCGCCTCCTCTAATTCTAGGGTACTTTCCTTTACCCTAATTGGACAATCCAGATCATTTGCCTACATGTACTTTGTCCCACATACTCAGCTGACTCAGTACTCAGTACACTTGCCACCTGGCCGCCTCTTTTCTCTTCATTTAATCCAGCTGGAGTATTTTTTTTCACGAAGTCCTTTTTCTCTAGCTTCTGTTTAATTGCTAAGACTGACTGCTACAACATTGTTGAGTTAGCATCCTCCCCTTTTCAGCAACATTTCCCTTTGATTCACAGTTCCCTCAGCTCCTGTTTCCTAACCTGAATAACAAAACATAAACTACATAAATCACTAAAAATATGAAAACACAAACACAACTACTCCTAACATAAATTTACACTAATTCGACACCATTTCAACTAATTACAATTCATTACTCTTTGATTTGGTTTGAAAATTAAGTTTAAAGACATAAAAATAACTCTAAATCTTAGAGTTATCAAAAGCCCAGGTGACCCTATCATCACATGGCTAATGGGAACGGAACCCACCTTAGTGACTTTTACAACTGTCACTCCTCTATTTTGGACTGAAAGTCCTGAATGATTATTACGGCCATTGTTGATATTATATTCATGCAATATTGTGTTTTCTTGCTGGGCTTTGGCTCATAGGTGCTTTGTGGTGCAGGTAAAGGGAAAGAAAAGCTCACCCAGCTTTGAGTGGAGAGCTTAGGTGGTGATGTGTACATATGCGGACGCTTGACCACCACGGTCAAGGAGTTCTCAGGGGAACTAGGGGGTTTACCTTATTTTTGCCGCTTAGATTGGCGGGTTGTAAATTTTATAATGTAGTGACCATTTTGCATTGCAAATAATCTGTAAATGTTTTTATGGGCCTATGTACAGTTTTATGTTTTAAATAAAATATATCATTCCCTTTTGATTGGCTTTCCACCTTAACCTGTTAATAACACCTAGAAGCACGTTTTTAACCAAAGAACTCGGGTAGCGAGTTAAATTTACGGTTCAATGTTCACCGTAACGGTCTTGGGGTAACCAGGGCATTACAATTAGCTTGGAACCTAAAGTATGACAATTATTGGGTTGTGGATAGGAATGCACTCAATGTGATACTCTTCTCCTCAAGAATAATTTTAGACCATAGTTTAGGGAACATAATGAGACTGTAAACAAACTTTTTCCTTAATTCTTTACAAAAATACATGGTCATCTAACCATTCCTAGAGGAATTTTACTTGGGAACTCATATGAAAAAATTAGCAGCAACACATTGAGTCCATGGCTCTATGTTGGAGATTTTAATCAAATTACTGTAGAGGTTGAAATCTAGAATCACATAAATCGATTGTCGCAGGCACTGACAACCTGTAGAACAAAGACAAACGAGTAAACAGGAAACCTTGGGACACTAGGGTGGTGTTGGCCGAAGGCACTCTGACGATCAAGTTAGTAATCATATAAATAAAACAGCACAAAGAAATAAATAACAAGTAAAATATAAAGTGTACAAAAATAAAGTATGGGAACTAAGTGTTGGGAATAGTGCCCTTAAAGCAATTTTAGTTGACAAATATTTTAATTGAAATAAATAATTAAATTGAATTATTATATATATAATAGGCTATGTCAAATATTATATGATAATATTAAGTAAATATCAGAAAATTCTAAAGTTTATCTATGTGCTCTTAATCTCATATTGGTATGGGAGGATCGGGATTAAGATAATAAACTTAAATAGTTTGCAGTAAAATAAAGTTATGGAATCTTTAGATTAATTACTGCTAGTATAGTCCACTAGTATTATGAATACATGTGACCTAGATCTGGGTTAATAGTGTAGTAGGACACTTTAGTGGAAGTATTTTGCATGCTAAGAGCATGTAGAACTAGACCAGATGTGATTTGTTAATACTTGTTTAAACACTGTTTCATAGTATTAATCAAACACATCAAATGATGATCATATACACGATGATCTTAATCCTGAGGTTGCAATAAACTCCTATATATGTCATCTGATCATTTGATTCATGCGTTAAGGTTTGTCAGAACAATTGTTTTAAGGACTCAATGATGTATATGGATGGGGACGTAGTTTAGCAGATATGGAAGCTATACCTTCCTATAGATTGAATAATGGTTCCCTATTGGATTGACTTTTGTAACTGAAAAGGTTATAAGCGCTCACGTCGCAAACTTGTTGTGACACAACCTTTACTAGTAAAGTCAATGGTACTCTAGGAACAAGATATAACTAAAAGGGTAAAATGGTAATTTGATTCCCTTTTAATTATGAACCATTAATAGAGGATTAACGTTGTATGTAATGACTATATCAATGGATACTTTATTCTTTAATAAAGTACTCAGTAAATATATGTCTATAATTATCAAGAGTTCAATCTCATATTTTTAGTGGAGTAATCATTAGATTAATAAATATGATTATTTAATCAAAGAGCTTTGATTAATAATGTAATATTTATTGGAGCTTGATATTATAGGTCCATAGGTCCCCAGGATGGCACTATCAACATCATATTAAGGTAAGAGTTGATACAAGGGTACAATTTGAGAATTTGAGAAGAATTTTATTCTTCTGGTCAAGTATACAATTATATGATAATTGAGGTTGAATAATTAATTTAGAATTAATTATTAATTTTCAAAAATATATTTATTAATTTAAATATGTAAATTTCGAAATTCATATATATAAATAAATAAATAAAATTTTGAAATTAATTATTTTATTTGAGTGGGAGAAAATAAAATTGGTAAGTCAAAAATAGTTTTTGATTTATTTAATTTTAAAGATGATGATAATGATGATCATCAATTTGAATTTAAAATTTAAATTTTGAAATATGGTTGTCACCTTTTTCCTTAAAAATATTAACACCTTATTTTGTGGGAGATTGATTTTAATTAAACTATTAAATAAAAGAAAAAAGCAAGATTCCTGAAAAGGAAATAGCAGTACACGCCTGACACAGTCCAAGGACTGTGCCATGCATATACCACATATACTGATATTGTACCAATGTAGTTTTTATTTTATTTATTTAATTATTTAATAATTTAAAAATGGTTTTTCAAATTTGGTAAGTTAGATATTTACCTAAATCAAATCCTATCATCATTATGAGATTTTATAATATTACTATTATTATTGGGAATAATAAGGTAATATGCATATCTCTATGTATATGATATAGAAGAAGAAGAAGATAACACAGACAATATACAAAAGACACTACACATATCAGATACAATTCAGAAAAGTTCTCAGAATTTTTGTCAGACAAAACCTCTTTCTTCTTCTTCTTCTTCTTTATTCTAGCCATTCTCAAACCATAATCCAAGTTCTCATGTGTTGAGAAATACTTGTGATTCCTAAAATTGCAAACCTATGTTCTCTATGTGCCCACACACATCTTGAGGTGTAGAGAACACTCTGGAAGATCGTGGTTTGAGTGCTCAAAGCTTTGGATAGGAAGATCGAAAAAAAAAATATGAAAAGACTCAAGGACACTTGATAGGCTTCAAGAGGTAATTGATTATATGTTCTTGAATTTTTGTGTTTATATGTTATATATAAATATATTGTATATTTATATATTTGTTGCATGACTAATAATATTGTATGTTAATGTTTCTTGATTGTTTTCTTGGTCATATAAACTGTTTATATGATTAATGAAAATTTTTATTGTTGTTGTTACAATAAACAATGGGCTCACCACGCCAATTTCGTTGTGTGCTCTGAATGTTTTCCAACACTAAGAGATCAGCAAGGGTTTGGGAATCAGAATGTGGCTTTGAGTATTGAGTATAACAGTCCTGTCTTAGGAAGAGTCTGTTCAAATTAGTCTCTAGTCACAGTCAGTCTCCTTCCTCTCAACCATCGAGGAGTCCTTTTATCAGCCCCTCCTGAGAGTCGTTGCTCACCTCCTCGTGGATCCCTAGAGAAGCGGTCTCCCCCCTATTCTAGAGGAAGACTGCTACTTTGTTGGAGAGTGGACTCCTTCCACTTTGTCACGCTGTGTTGACCAGTTCATTAATGTTTTCTCTTTGCCACGTAGTGTAAGTTAGAGCTCATCCTAATCATGGATGAATGCTAACCTTATGGGCTCCAGATTGTAGACTTGATCTGGGTAGGTGCTAACTGCCTGAATTTGGGCTTGCTTGGTCCAAATTTATTAGAACACCTTTGGGCTAGGAGTTGAATCTCATTATGAGCCCATGTTGTCATGTTAATCCCATGGTCAGATTTTGGGTTCTACAGTTTGACCCTACTCTTTGAGTTGAGTTTTACTCTAGTCAAAGAGTATGAATTTTAGAAATTCCAAAACAATGCTTGGAATTTTCATTAGGAAAGCCCAAATAATGAAGTACTTTATGAAATGAATTAGAGTGATTGGTCGGTTTTGTTTCAAGTAGGTTGGAGCCAGGAAAAAATTGAACTCCTCTAGAACATGACTGTTACAAGGTAAGGTGAGGTGCATGTCCCATTTGTGTGTTATATTTCGAGATTGTGTGTAATGTCTTCCTAATCCAGGACCGTTACACTGTGTACTTTATATAGTGTCAGACTTTCTAATCAAGTCATTTGGTTATAAATGTGTAACTGAGGTTAATGTCAAGGGTTAGGGTTAAAAATTTTGGTCAAAGGAAACGTTGATTTTTCATTTAAAAGTTTAATACATACATGAGATCCCAAAATGTTACAAATAGATGTTTAAAAGGGTATATACAAACCAAAAGTTACAACCAGCCGGCCTAAGCGGCAAAATAAGGTATACAACCCTAGTTCCTCTAAGATATCCTCGACCATGGGGTCGAGCAGTTGCATATGTACACGCCACCACGGAAGCTCTCTAACTCATGGATGGTCCAGCTTTCCTTTCCCCTTACTAGCACCACATAGCACCTGTGAGCCAAGGCTAGAAAGAAAACTTAAACATGTGCATGAATAGTAAATACAGATTCCAGATACATATCTAGCATGCCCAACTGTAATAACCTACTCATGCATGCATACAATTACAAATAAATGATCATTGGGTCATTCTGGGGCCCACTGCCCTGAATAGATGACCATAGAGTCAACCTGGGGCCCTATGCCCTAACTATGTGACCATAGGGTCACCTGGGGCCCTTGCCCTTAGCTCTAAGTAACTAGCCATAGAGTTAGCCAAGCGCTTGTTTTCCAATGACCATAGGGTCAACCAACGTAATAGTACGTCCCTGATTGGGCCTAAGCCACTCGACTAGCACGCATCGCACTATTGTTGCTCTTGACTAATAAGTCACGGCCTTAACTAGATATTCAGATAACCAGACAAATAGATACAGATGTAGATAAGCATCCTTCAGACAATACAAGTATGCATACATATTAATTTTATAACTCAGTCAATTGAATACAACCATAGTAATAACCATGTTCCTTAATGGGGCCGAGCCTTAACTACGCAGACAATTCATACGATCAATAAACAACTAACCAGACACAGAGCATTCAAGTAGGTTTATTCAACAAGCACAAACATTACTTAATAACGTTTATTCTCAGGGGCCGAGCCCTATTCATAGTTATAACCAACAACCGGGCCAAGACCTAATCACATATACCACGTATTGGATGCAGTTTTCTTACCTTAGGTCCAAGTGCAATGTATATTAAGAACGACCCTCGAGCATGATCCCAGTTCCAAGCCCCTAGCGATGACCTAGTCACAACCATAATACATAATCTCGTCAAACACGAGTGAATAAAGGGTTCCGAACTGAGTCGTAGCCTCCGGGACGTCGAATTCTACTAAACCGGGTAGTAAGATCGATCCAGAGCCCTTAGGTTTGAGTTCCTACACTCAAAACTCTCCCGGGGCTCAAAAGCCCTTCAAACTTCGTGACCCAAGGTAAAAGAGCCACGACCCGCCTCAATTTAGAGAGCCCAAGGCTCTCCACTAGACCACACGCGCCGTGGCGTGCCCCTACTAGCGCCGCGGCTCAAATGGAGGTTCGACACCTTTTTCTAGTTCTCGTTCATGAGAGCCACGACACCCCAAGAACAGGGCCGCAACTCGCCATGAAAACTACAAAATTTCCTTGTTTTCTTCAAGACAAAACCCACCTAAAAGCTATCCAAACATAGCTAAATCCTCAAGGTAAAGTTCCCAATCAACTTAGCACCTCAAAACACACAAAACCCAAGCCTAAACTTGGCCAAAACCTCATCAAATCCAAAAATTCAGAACTAAGTTTCTAAACTCCAAAACTTAGCTAAAAACTAGAGAAACAGAGAGATTCAAGGTTGGAAATCGTTACCTCAGTTGCCTCAAGTGGTGATAAGCTTCTCCCCAAGAAATCCCGAGCCTAAGCTAGCCTCAATTCTTCCTAGATCGTAAGAATGCCCAAGGAAATTGAGTGAGAGTGTGAACGAGAGAGAGAGAGAGAGTTGAACGCGTTTTCCTTCTGTTTTGGTGTTTGTGTGGTTTACTTAGACTCTAAGTAACCTTAAGAAAATCCCGAGGCTCGGGGTACTAAAAACATCCCCGAGGGAAAAATGGTCAAAACCCCCATAATTTCCTCCTAATCTCACTAACTCTAATTATATCATCGAATATTGAATTCTGTTACCCGATAACCCGGCAATGTACTAGATACCCAAAATACCCCTTGACTCACCCCGAGTCGGGTATTCAGTCCTGTTGTAACTTTCCCGCTAACTTGCTCTATAGGATCGCCTCGTCCCGAGTAACCCAAATATATCCACATAATAATGTGGTCTCACACATATATCACATATACACATAAACACATAATTTTCCATAATTTGCCATCCTAGCCCATTAATCATGGCCCTAAGCCTTATTAGGTAATTTGAGACGTTACACTGTGAGTTGAAGTATGAATTTTGATCTTCTTTAACACTCATTGTTTGTGAAAGTTTGCTTCCCCAGAGCTCGATTATCAGCAATTGAGTCTTAGAGAACGTCTATGACTTGAATGCTTGACATGTCCCATTTAGTAGGCATGTTTTATGAGGGCATTAGTGTTCATGTCCCATCCTTGATACTAAGGTAGTTAAATGGTGTGCTTAAGAGTATTATAGGTGAACTCTACCACATTGTAAAAATATCATTGACCTTTGACCACTCAAAGCACACAAATTAATAGAGAAATGTAGCATTCAATCCATAAATAGTATTGTAGCTGACTTACTCAAACTAATTTGTTTTTCAGCAGTCAACCAAAAATCAACCAAAAATAAAAGTGACATGCAAATGGGCTCATGGATACTTATATGGGCTAAGGCCCAATGCTGAATTTGTCATTTTGTAACCCTTAGACTATATTAAAAAAAATGCTAGCAGTAGCATATTTAGACACGTGAAGAGCATATGTGTAAAAGTAAAACACTATATAATTATTTGATTAAAGCTAGCCGTAACAATGGGGTGGTGACAAGTGGAGCTCTCTCTTTGATATTTTGGGTCTTATTTTTTGCATGTTTGGCTATTCACTACCTGGGTTTCGACACAGAGCAAGGTACTTTTTATTTCCCCAAAACTGATTTGCTAAAATGTATATATTTTTAGCTTTCAAGTGAACTTTCTGCTTGATAGACCAGCCTCAACGCAAGTAGCTTACAAGATTGTTTGTTGACCAATTTTTGACAGACCATAACTTTCACCGTTGGAGGGGTTGAATGCTTGAAGAAAATTAATGCACCGTTGCCACTGTGAGGCACTGGTGTTTTTTTTTTTTGAACAAGAGAAGATCTATTATTCAAAAACCAACCAAATACAAAACAGGACAGAAGCAACAGCTTCTAATCAAAGAAAACCGCAGTCTACTGAAACAGCCACAACTCTAAAAAAGAAACAATTACCAACCCTCTACAATATTGAGCAAATATCTGTCCTTTTTGCTAAAGCTAAGAAGACCCAAACCCAAGATTCTACATTTAACAACTTTCCTAATTTCAAAGCTAACACTGCTAGCAGAATTACAAGCAGAATCAAAGATACACTTGTTCCTGTTTTTCCAAATAAAGTACAGAGTTGCAGAAAGAACAGCATTCATAATCTGGTACTTCAAACCTCTAACAGCTGAATGACACCAGTTCTGAAGCTCCAAGAATGACTTCGGCCACATAAAAACACCCAGCCAGCTGCTAACTTCCCCAAATAACCTCCTTGAGAAAATACAATCCATGAATAGGTGGCTATGAGTTTCTAAATCCAAGTCACAAACAGGGCATGAAGAAGATTGGATAGGCAAGAAGCGGCTCAAGTGATCTCTGGTAAGCAATTGAGAGTTAAAAATCTGCCAATAGATAAACCTATGCTTGGGCACTAGAAGTTTGTTCCAAACAGTCTCAGCATACACAACTTTTTGAGCAGAAATCAGAGAAGTATAAATTGCTTAACTCGAAATTTACCTCCCTTTTCAGCTTGTCTCAAAGAAACTTCATCAGTAATTTGCCTAAGCTTCAGCAGCTTCTTAAAATACCAACTCATATCTTGCTTAATTGGAATACTCCAAATGTTTTGATCTTTAAGGTAAATGGAGTTGATCCATCTAACCCAAAGACAGTCTTGTTTGCTAGAGGAAGCCCATATATACTTGGCCATCAAAGCCATGTTCCATTTCTTGCCTTCACGAAAGCCAATACCACCCAATTTTTTCGGGAGACAAACCTTCTCCCAAGAAGGGAGATGAAGCTTACTCCTATTCCCACTTGAACCCCAGAGGAAATCTCGACAGCATTTATCAATAGTAGCTGTAACTTTATAAGGCAGAATGAAAATACTCATCCAAAAGTTCCTAATACCAAGCATAACCGAGTGAATAAGTTGAGCCCGACCAGCAAATGATAAATTCCTACTCGCCCAACAGTTGAGGTTCTTGTTCAGTTTATCCAAAATCACCCCACAGTCTGAAGCCTTCCATTTAGTAGGCCTAAGATGAACCCCTAAATACTTCAAAGGAAATGAACCTTCATCCATTTGCATCAGGCCAAGAATCTTGATTTTAACTTCTTCTTTAACTCCTCCAAAAAAGATATGAGATTTAGCTTTATTCGCAGAAAGACCTGTAGAATCACATAACTTCTTGAAAGCATCTTGAATGCCACTCACCGAATTGATATTGCCTTTGCAAAAAATAATCAAATCATCTGCAAAGAAAAGGTTAGTTAATCTAAGATGTTTGCACAAAGGATGAAAGCCAAATCCTTTTTTACCAGAATTGTGAGCCAAAAGTCTGGTGAGGTACTCCATAATCAGGACAAATAAGAGGGGAGATATAGGGTCACCTTGACGAAGACCTTTTTCCCCTTTGAAGGAACCCTGAATTCTACCATTCATGAGGAGACTGTAGCTCGTTCCTTTTAAACAGACCAAAATCCAATTAATAAATCTAGAAGGGAAACAAAGATTCTTAAGCAGCTCCTCCACAAAGTGCCAATCGACTGTATTGTAGGCTTTGCTAAGATCGATCTTCATTATACATCTTGCTGAAATATTCTTCCTAGTATACCCTTTTAGGAGATCCTGGAAGATCATGATATTATGAGCAAGATTTCTGTTCTTAATGAAGGCCCCTTGGTTGCTATGAACTAGGAAAGGAAGCACTTCCGAGAGCCTAGTACAAAGCAGTTTTGAAATACACTTATAAAGTGTATTACAACAAGCAATAGGCCTGTAATCACTAGCTGATTTCAGATCTGCTACCTTAGGAATGAGGGAAATCACCGTTTCATTCAATGATTTCGGCAAGAAACCATCCTGGAAAAAATCTAAGACAGCTTGGGAAATTTCAGCTCCAATATTTCCCCATAACCCCTTGAATAAGCCTGATCCAAAACCATCCAACCCAGGACTTTTAGAAGAATGAATGCTGAAAAGAGCCTTCTTCACATCACTCTTACTAAACGGCCTTAATAAACGGACTTGCTGCTCCATAGATAGTCTATTTCCCTGGTTCAAACAATCTAAGTCTATTTCCTTGGTAGCCGAACTACTCCTCCCCATAAAGTTCTCAAAATGGGAGAGAAAATGCTTTACAACTTTCTCATAATCATCTTCAATTTTATCACCAGTAATAAAAGAAGTGATTCTGTTTTCTATTCTTCTTTTCCTCATAACCGCATGGAAGTATTTCGAATTTTCATCACTGAAAACTACCCAGTTAACTTTACTCTGTTGCTTGAGGAAACAAGAGTAACGATTCTGCATGACAGTAAACTTCTGCTGAGCTTGAATAACAGCTTGATGCACAGTATGATCAGCAGGATTAGTAGTTAAGGCCTCTTGAGCAATACTGAGCTCCTCCTTAGCCATCTTGTAATCCAAAATAACATCACCAACCTCTTCCCTGTTAAAACGTTTCAACACATGTTTAACTCTAAACAACTTCTGAACGATCTGATTAAGACCCCCTACCGAGCCTGAAGAAGAGTTCCAGCTTCCCAAAACAGCCTCTTTGAACCTTCTGTAATGAAGCCAGTGATTACAAAATCTGAAAGGTTTGATCCCCACCTTGTTCAACTCCTGACTTTTGATAATACAGTAGCTATGATCAGAAACAAAGTCCCATTTAAAACAAGCTTCAGTTTTGGGGAACAAGTCCAGCCACGAAACATTAGTAAACACTCGATCAAGTTTGGAAAAAATCTGGTCACCTATATCATGTTTATTGGACCAAGTAAAGTGCGCACCAGAACATTTAAATTCTTCCACTTGGCCTAAAGCCAGCCAGTCTTGAGCATCAGCAATATCTTTAGCTAAAATTTGTCTCCCACCATTCCTATCCTGGAAGCTAAACATAGCATTAAAATCCCCGAATATGATCCAAGGATTATTCAGATGACCAATGTTAGCTAACTTGTCCCATAGAATTTTCCTATCCACCATTGAGTTGCTACCATATACTACCGTAGCAAAGAACACCTCCTGCTGGCCACTGACTTTTATTTTGCAATGAACAAGTAGAGGATCCTCAAATAATATATCAACCTTCACAAACTTAGCTTGCCAAATAATCAAGATCCTACCAGAAGTGATAGAACTAGAATAGTAATCCCAATTATGAAAATTATTCCCAAAAACTTCTTGAATCTTCTCATGTTTCACCTTAGTTTCGAAAAAAGCTCCAAAACCAACCTTATTCTCCTTACATACATCTAGAATAGCTTTTTGCTTCTCTTTTTTATTCATACCCCTCACATTCCACCCTATCATATTACAAACTTCCATCAAGTATTGGGGTAAGAATTAGTGACCATATGCCCATCCCCTGTTTCTTGTAAAACCGCATAACCATTACTCAAATTAGCCTTGCTTGGAGCAACAGCTGCCTTGTGTTGAGCTGCCACTGCCTGTTTAGGCCCTCGTCTTTTAGGAGTAGTCCAATTGCCAGCACTGTCATTTCTACCTGTTCCAACTAACTGAGAAGAGCTGTGAGAGCCCAGATCTACATTACTCTCCTTTGACTCAATGCCTGTAATGCCCCGGATTCCCTAATGTGGTTTAATGGCTGGATTAGTAGGCCGGGAGGGCCATAATTGTTTAATTATGCCATTAAATGTGTTCATGCATGTTTATGAGAATTATATTATAATATAATGTTAATTGTATGCATGTCGATGATATGTGTTGAGACCACATTATGATGTGGGTTTGTTCGAGCTATTCGACATGAGACGATCTTAGATTATTGATTAGCGGTTTAGTCACAACAGGTTTAAGTGTCGGGACTTGGGTTGAGTCTCGGGATGATTTTGATGATTAGAGCGTTACTGGGAGATAAAGGGTAACAAGTTGTGAATTATTGGTGTTTGAGATTATTGAGAATAACAGGGATTGGAGAGCGTTAATTATGATTAACGAGAAAGGAGGGAAGTACCAAATATGCCCTTGGGAGTCTTTAGAAACTATTAATTGACCTAGGGGTAAAATGGACATTTCACCCCTAGGATAGATATAACCTTTGACAGCTGAAGAAAGTGGTGGAAAAACAGAGTATGCAAAAGAGTTCTCCCGTACCTTCTTCTCCTCACCATTCTTTGTGGTTTTGAACCAATTTTGAGGATTCAAGCTTGGGAGGCAAGCCTTGGGAGTTTGGGAGTGTGTTCCACCATTGAAGACCATCATAAGCCGAGCTTTGGGTAAGTTTCTAACCGTAGTTTTCTCTGGTTTGCCCTGTTCTGGTTTTATTTTGCAGCTGAGATTTCTAGGGTGAATTCATGGTTTTGTTGGGATTTTTGGCTAGGTTTCCCATGCTTGTGATGTTTGGGGTGTGTTAGCATGGTTTTTGGGATCATTTGGCATCAAGAATAGGATTTGGAAGCTTGGAAATCGAGTTAGAATCGAAGGAGTTGAAGAAGGTCGGTTCAGGGGAGGTTGGGTCTGGAGGTAGCGCTACAACGCCCACCTTAGGTTGCTATAGCGCTCCTTAGGAGGCTTCCTGGCACTTGGGTGGTTCTGAGTTTAGCGCTGTGGCGCTAGGGGTTGAGCGCTGTAGCGCTACCCTGTTCCTTCTAAGTCCCGTTTTGAATGTTTTTAAGGGTTTTTGACTTGGGGTTTCAAACCTTAAGGCCCGGGATTGAATCTACTCACCGTGTGGGCATGTTTCGAGGTCCCGAGGGTGGCGCTTAGGTTAAGACCCTATTATTATGGATTCTCAATAATGGAGGTTATAATTGGTTGTGATTAGGTAACCGCTAAGGAGCTAAAAGATTGATCGTTCTCAGGGGTCGTTCTTATAATAACTTTCACTCGAACCAGAGGTAAGAAAACAGTGTATGAATACAGTTGCACCCCGTATAGGTATATGACATGCATGGTTTGATATTGAGGCATGTTGGTTGACATATGTGGACATGGATTGCATATTAAATGCTAATGAACGCTGATTACCTGTTTATGACACTGACTAGTCAGGGACCAACTCTAAAGTCGATGATCACGCATTGAATGGCTCTATGGCATTAATGCGGGACCGACCCTAAGGTCGAAGAACTTATAAGCGCTTGCCTGGTCTACGACCAGATGACTATAGCCAAGGTATATGACCCCGGTGACCGTTTGTCACATGGCTAGGGGACGTTGTCCATAGTTTCGACTCTAGGGTCGAGAGGAAGGTTATGTTGGTGACCAATCACCATGCACCTGTCCTGATCAAACTTATGAAGGAACTTCTTATCAGTTAAGCCCTGGTGACCCTATCGTCACATGGCTAGAGGGAGCGATGCTCATTATTGTGGCTTTTGGATATTGTCGCCTATGTGTTTGGACTGATAGTCCTGAATGGTTATTATGATCGTTGTTGATATTATGTCATGTCTTATTGTGTTTTCTTGCTGGGCCTTGGCTCATAGGTGCTTTGTGGTGCAGGTAAAGGAAAGGAGAAGTTTAACCAAACTTGAGTGGAGAGCTTGGGCGGTGTGATGTACATACAGGGCCGCTTGACCACCACGGTCAAGAAGTTCTTAGAGGGACCAGGGGTTTACCCTATTTTTGCCGCTTAGGCCGGCGGAGACTGTAAATTTGAAACAATAGTGACTCTTTTGTATTACGAACTACTTGTAAACATTTTGAAAGGCTCATGAGCAGTTTATCTACGTAATGAAATGCATCATTTCCTTTTTACTGGTTTCCACCTTAACCTGATAATAACACTTAGATCACGTTTTTAACCAAAGGACTCGGGTAGCGAGTCAAATTTCCAGTTCACTGTTCACCGTAACTGTTCTGGGGTAACCAGGGCATTACAATGCCCTTGTATAATTTCTCACCCCTCTCGTCTGCATCAGTAACTGTAGTAATAGGCACTCTGTTTTCTGGTATTGCAGACCCTGAAACTTGCTGTTGATCAATCTCAGGACCATTTAATTCATGTTCTAAATTATCTCTTTTTTCAACAGAGGTTTTCTTCATCCAAACCACACCTTTCCCCTTGTTACAATTAGCCACTATATGCCCTAATTGAGCATAAGCAGCACATTTATATGGGAGCCATTCATACTCAACCATTTGTTCGACTAACTGTCCCCGTTCATTGATATAAGCAATGCTCTTGGGAGGGTGATCCGAAATCTCCATATCTACCAAAACCCAAGCATATTTCACCATCGCTCTGCTCTGAGTTACCTTGTCCACCATTATTGGTTTGCTAATAGTACTCACCAGAGCACTGAGACTATTCTTACCCCAATATTGCAATCCCAAACCATTCAATCGAATCCACACCAGAACAGACTTAACCATTCTCACAGAATCCATATCTGTTGTCCAAGGCCGAAGGACAAATGGTATTTTTTTTTTTAATTGTATATATATAAATAAAATATTTTACATATATATATATAACAATTTATATATATAATTTGTTACTGTTTTTTTATTACCGTTTTTTAATTACCGTTGGTGACATAGTTTTTTTTTTTTTTTTTTTCTATAAATACTTATTTATTTCATTCAATTTTCACACTATTACATACATCTTCTTCCAAATTATCAATATCACAAAATTTCTTTTCTTACTAATGGATTCCCAAAATTCTCAAAATTTTCCAAATACCAACTCCCAAAATCTAAATTTTCAAAATTCATCATTTCAATCAAAATTTTCAAAATACTCCATCTACTAATCCTCAAAATCCAAATTTTCAATATTGTCAATTTAACCAAAGTTTTCCAAATTCTCAAAATTATCCCATGTCCTCTTACCCTTACCAAAATTTTGGCTCTATTGAGACACCCCAACAAGCTCCATTCTTTACACCAACAAATTCACTACCATATGCATTTCATATGCCTTCCCTACACCAACCCGAAATGGTTTCAAGAAATTATAGGCCAAGTATGGAAAAGTCTAGTATTGATTTGAATCGTGAAACATCATCGACATCTGTCTCTGAAACCCAACCTGAACATAGTGTTGAAGGGTTGGAAAATGTAGTTCTACACAATGAAGATGAATCAAGGCATAAATGTAAAGTCAAATGGAGCAAGGAAGCCATTATACTTCTGATAAGTGGATGGCTTAATACATCTAAGGATGCCATTGTGGGGAATGACCAAACTTCTACACATTTCTGGGCTCGGATCGTAGAATACTACAACACCAACCAAAAAGGCGAGCAAGCAAGAAATGGAAGGCAATGCAAAGATCATTGGAACAAGATGAATCAAAAGGTGGCGCGTTTCAATGGGTGTTATAAACGAGTACAACAAGCACATCACAGTGGTTGGTCTGATGAGCAAATTCTTGAGAATGCACATCAATTGTACAAATATGAAAATAACAACTCAAATTTTTTGCTTGTGGACTGTTGGAGATTGCTAAAGGATGAGCCGAAATGGAATACAATGTACCAACCAAAAGGTGGTAAGAGAACAAAGGTGTCAGATACAGGGGCATTTACTTCTTCTTCCAATGCAGACATCAGTGATGATGAAGTACGTGAAGTGCGCCCTACTGGCCAAAAGGCAGCAAAGAGAAAAGAGAAGGAAAAAAAAGACACACATGCTAGATTTATAGAGATTAGTGAACGGAAAGCATCTGCATTGGAGAAATTGGTGGCGATAAAGGAGAAAGGGGCGACGATAAAGGAGAAAGAGGCAGAAGATAATAGGATGACAAAATACATGGATTATCTCATCATGGACACGTCGCATATGACTCCTGAACAAAAGAAAGATCATGAAAACTTGTGTACTTATATTAAGAATAATATCCTGAAGTTGTAATTGCTATGTATTTTTATCAACCGCATTATTATGTATTTTATTTTATTTAAATAAATTATCCTTTATGTTAACGGCTATATTTTAACGGCTACATTTCAACGGCTATATTTTAACGGCTACATTTCAACGGCTATATTTTAACAGCTACATTTTAACGGATATATTTTAACAGCTACATTTCAACGGCTATATTTTAATGACTACATTTTAACGACTATATTTCAATGGCTATATTTTAACGGCTATATTTCAACGGCTATATTTTAACGGCTACATTTCAACGACTATATTTTAACGGCTACATTTCAACAGCTATATTTTAACAACTACATTTTAACGGCTATATTTTAACGGCTACATTTTAACGGTTACATTTCAATGGCTACATTTTAGCGACTATATTTTAACGACTACATTTTAACGACTATATTTTAACGGCTACATTTTAACGGCCACCATGTCTATAAATACCAAATTTCAATATTCCTTTTACTCAACTCTCCATTCAATCCTTCATTTTACTCTTTCATTCATCTTTTATTCCCAAATATCATATACTCTAAGTTCAACAATGGATTCGCCAAATTCTCTGAATCCATACGACAATATAAGTCTAGAGGATATCATAATTGCAAAGTGTACTGACGATCATGATGATCAATATTTCAAAGCGCTCATGGATGGGGGTAGCTCAACAAGACAAGGAAGAAAGAGAGCCCACATTGATAGGGGTCATGTAGAAGGACACCAACGTTTGTTCGATGACTACTTTTCTGATGAACCGGTGTATACAGAATATCAATTTCGAAGAAGATTTAGAATGCGTAGACATGTATTCCTACGCATAGTGCAAGCTTTAGAAAATCATTCAGAGTATTTCCATACGAGGTTTGATGCAGTCGGTAGAAGGGGGCTTTCGCCATTACAGAAGTGCACCGCTGCTATGCGAATGTTGGCATATGGAGCGCCTGCCGATTATGTTGATGAGTATGTTCGAATTGGTGAAACTACCGCTATTGAATGTCTAGTCAATTTCGTTCGAGGAGTGAATGATATTTTTGGGACCGAATTTTAAGACGGCCCAATGCTGGGGACATTCGTCGCTTACTTCAAATGGGGGAGGTGCGTGGTTTTCCAGGCATGTTGGGAAGCATTGATTGTATGCACTGGGAATGGAAAAATTGCCTAGTTGCATGGAAAGGTCAATTCACGCGAGGTGATTACGACAGACCAACAATCATGCTCGAAGCAGTTGCGTCACAAGATCTTTGGATATGGCATGCATTTTTTGGTGTTCCAGGATCCAATAATGATCTCAACGTGTTAAATCAATCCCCAATATTCACTGATATCTTACAAGGGCAAGCTCCGAGAGTTGAGTTTACGATAAATGGCACACAATACAACAAGGGGTACTATCTAGCAGATGGTATCTATCCAGAGTGGGGTACATTTGTTAAAACTATCCCACTTCCTCAATGAGAGAAAAGAAAATTATTTTCCCGATGCCAAGAAGCGGTACGCAAAGATGTTGAGTGAGCATTCGGAGTACTTCAATCTTGTTTTGCTATTGTACGAGGACTAGCACATTTTTGGCAAAGAGATGTTCTCAAAGATATTATGTATGAATGCATCATATTGCACAACATTATTGTCGAGGACTAAAGAGATGCATATGAGAGTTTGTTTGATTTTAATTATGATGACGGCCCCGCCAACACCCTAATGGTTGAAGTATTGCATGGACCTATTTCTGACTTCCCGACAATGCTTCAAAGAAATGCTGAAATTCATGATAGAAACATTCATCGCAATCTTCAGGCGGACTTGGTAGAGCACATATGGTCAAAATTTGGAAATCATTTTAATTAGCATTTTTTTAATTATGTTAGATTGATTAATTATGATTATGTCATTTTATAAGCTCCTTTAAATTTCGTCTAATTTAAATTTGATGTAATATTTATTTATATTAATATATGGATTTAAAAAATTTAGTGTAACAATATTTATAATTACAAAATAATATATTAAATAATAATATGCGAGGCCATAGTTGACAACTTTTGGGGTGGCTTAGCATTGGAACATTTTTATGAAAAAAGTTGCCAAAAGTAATGTGGATGAGAGAGAAAATAAAAAATTATATTTTGGGATGATTTGGACATGTTAAGCAACTAATGGGGTAGCCACCATTGAAGTTGCTCTTATTGCTTAAATACTTTTCTATCTCCTTGAAAGATTTA
Source organism: Humulus lupulus (assembly GCF_963169125.1). NCBI lineage: Eukaryota > Viridiplantae > Streptophyta > Magnoliopsida > Rosales > Cannabaceae > Humulus > Humulus lupulus. Next base: position 33,614,969 of record NC_084802.1, on the reverse strand, counting down.
AACTTGTTGACTTTTTTTATGAACTTTTATGGGTTTCATTCTTCAGAACTCCTTGTGTTTTAAGAAAATATTTGAACTGTGTTTAAAGAAACTCTTGTAATGCCAGAGCATGTATATATATATTTATATATATATATATGTATAGACTTGATTTTGAACTGTGCATTTTTTTTTTTGAAACCCTTGTAATGCCAGAGTATGTATATATATATATATGTATAGATTTGATTTTGAACTGTGCATTTTATTTTAAACCCTTGTAGTGCCAATGCATAGCTGAAGTATAAATACATATATACCTTAGACTTGAGATATATAATCAATTATAAATTTTCAGTCTCCTTTTTTTTTTTTGTAAGATCGAAGCTTTAGGGGATCATCTTCACAGTTTTGAGCTTAGCTTTCTTCACCATTTTCATCATGTTTTATGACTGATGATTCTAATTTTTTTAGGGTTTGTTCTTGACGTTGAGTTCTTTGAATTGTTCTTGATCTCTGGACAACTTCTGAATTTTTTGATCTATTTTAATTGTGTGATGCTTTCATGGGTTAGTTTGTGGGCCTGGGTTTTGAATATAAGAGAGTTGATAGCTTGATAAGTTTGCATTCCATATAAGTTGACTGGTGGTGTTACTCTTTTGTTTTGATTTTATGGTATCCATTGTCTAGCGGGTAGTGTTGTCTTTAGGGTTGACTGCTAACACGCAATTAACTACTATGCTGACTTCGTAGCTCATTTTGTTTATATCCTTATTTTGAGTAGTGAGCAAACAATGGAGGTTGACTACTTTTTAGTTCATATTTGCTTGCTTGGGTTGACTGATGCAAAATATGTGTTGAAGAGATTGATTCCCCTTTGCTTTTGCTGTTGTACTCGACTTTTCGTTGATTGTTAGGATGACTAAGTTTTTCGTACATCCTAAGTTGAGTGGTGAAATGTCTACTTCAGAGAGTATAGAGTCTTCTGAATTGATAGTTATTGACTCCATTACCGTTAAAATATGCACGCAAGTGTACGTGGTCGTGTCAAGTGATAAATTCCGTAAGAACATATATCGTCCCACAGAGACTATTAACCAATTACCAATAATAGCTTTTCACTTTCTATTTGGTGATTGAGATTGAAATTAATAATTATAAACTAAGAACACAATTTACATAAATGTAAATAGAATAGTAAATCAAAAGATAAAATTAATAACAAAAAACCCAGGGAATTAATTTCATAAACTTTTCATTCTATTAATTTTACTAATCAGTTCTAAATCTCTTATTTCTATTCTAATAGCAGGTTAACAAAAATCAATTCCTATTCTTTTTCAAGATACAAGATCTCAACCTATATGCAAGTTTTCTACATCTTTGTGGCTAACTTAAACACATAGCAGACATTAAGAATGGTAACCTAATTGCTACACAAGTCATACAGGTACTCTCGTCCAATATGTAACCTATGTTTATATAACGATATCATATTCCATTCGCATCTTTCGAATTTTGAATCAAAATCATAAATCAAGCAAATACTGATCAAATATTTACTAGCATTAGGCAAACATCATATATATTAGAATAAATAAGAAGTATCAATAGAACATCATAATAAAATTAAATCAAAATTCAAGCAACTATATTAATCCCTAGATAGAGGATTTAGTTCATATCAGACATGACTAAACAAAAGAATAATTATTCATACTCATAAAATTTAAAAGCTTGAAGAAGAAATAAAAATATGAAATTGCAGAAAAATAATGTCTCAGAATCAAAATTGCTCACAAATTCATAATAAAAAATGGGATATTTGCGGCATAAGTACCCAATGTTTGGGTTTTGTACGCGACATAGACCCAATATTTATTTTTAGTGGCAATAGTACCCAAAGTCAGTAAAAGTGTAATTCCGTCAGCCTCCTCTGTTAGGTCTCTGTTTTGTGATGACTGGACCAACACGTGTCACTCCGTGATTGGTCCAGCTCAATAATATTTTAAAAATAATTATGATTTGGACCAATAAAAACGTGACATGTGTCTGCCTAATCAGCTCATTAACAGACCTAACGGAGGAGACTAACGGAATTACACTTTTACTGACTTTGGGTACTATTGCCACTAAAAATAAACATTGGGTCTATGTCGCGTACAAAACCCAAACATTGGGTACTTATGCCGCAATTATCCCTAAAAAATTCTAACCTAATTCCTTTGAAACCTAAAGTCTGAAGTTATATATATATAAAAAATGAATTCCTCTTTTTTGGCAAGGCAGGCTGTGACTTGACCTTTCTTAGGTCACAACCTGTGTCTTTTCTAAGGCATTTCAGCATTCTTCAGGGCCTTCAGGTGCCGCGGCCCTCTTCACCCAGGTCGCGACCTGCGTCTTCTAAGGCCTCCTAGAATTGTCTCTGTTTCCTCTAGCGTTGCGGCCCTATTGACCAAGTCGCGACCCTTATACTCTCAGTAGATTAGGCAGCCTCTGACTTCGTTGAGTCGCGACTTGCTCAACCAAGTCGCAGCCCTAATTCCTCGTATGCTCAATTTTCACTTTTCAGCTCTTTTCTCCACCTCAAATCGTCTCGACTTCCCTCAGATGATAAGAACTAATGCCAAATGACTACTGTTAACCGAGATTTTCGGCAACTCTATTAATTAAAAATATTTACTGGTAATAATAATGAAAGTAGGAGATCGACATGGGGTTTTTACGTGGTTGGGGCATTAACTAGCCTTAGTCCACGAGTCAATATATTAGAGCTAGAAGAAGCTTTTACAATGGAGTTTTCTATCAATATCTGAACAGAGTTTCTGTCTTTTTCCCTTTTTTTTTTCTTCCAGAGACTTTACAGTGCTCAGCAGCTTATATTTATAAGCCAGTGGGAACATCGGATCTGGGCTGGGCCAAACCTAGGCCCATCGGGGAGATGGATACAAGCGACCTCTGTCATGGAGGCCCAAAACAAAAAGATATACAATATCCGAAACTCCAACCAGCTAAGGCTCAATAGGTTGATCTTAGAACTATGCCTCGCCCGACAAAACGGCGCTTTGGCTCTGACCACTCCAAGTCACGAGGCTGATTCAGGAGACAAGACCAGTTAGAGTACTTGGCTGCGCAGTCCTGACACATCAGTGTGCAATCCCGAGGTGACCCTTTCTGCAGGCGAAAAGTGGGGACAACGCCCACGCGAAATGAGGCGGCTTCAGGGTCCTAGACGCTTGGCCCCTTCACACGGGGATTAGGTGATCCAGGTCCGTTTACCGTGGGCCCGCTCCATTTACCATGAGCCCGGACCATATCAGGATCCAGGACCAGGACGCGTAGGCTGCGATGGTTCGAGCGCTCCGGGCATCGCCCGGATCATCCTCGTCGGGGACGAACCCGGACCCTCCAATGGGCCGAGTCCCGAGTCCTCGGTCCATACCTGTCCCCTTGGGCACTCTCCATACCAAGAGACCTTGGGCTAGGCCCACGTGCCGAGCTTGCCCTCTGACAGCGGGCCGAAAACGAAGGCCCAGAGCGCATGCAGGAAATGGGGATAACAACTACAAATATCATAAAATTGCCCATTTTTGTCCACCAACTCTGCTTCTTTCCATTACATCTCGCGATTCATAGCAAAAAAACTTGAAAACAAAACAAACAAAAGCATAATACCGTACAGAACTCACAATTTGACTCAAAACCACTATAAAAACATACTCTGAAATGACCCTAAAACGAACTTATCAAACTCCCCCAAACTTAATATTTGCTCGCCCTCGAGCAAATGATCGAACTAGACTTAAACCTAAGCAAACCAAGTTGACATAACTAACCAATTCCAACACTCAGAACTGCTATGCACATATAATTCTTTGGAAAGCAACATGCTAATTAAAATAGTAATCCATATTTTCAATCAAAATACTTCATCCCTTCACTGCAATCTATTAACACCAAAGCTCATTTACTCATAACTCGCAAATAAAACAACTGAACCACTTTATGCACCTCAAATTCTCACCAACTAACCACATAACCAAGTTATTCCATATGCCTGAATTACTTACTATTCTCCATTAACATAAACAAATGCACAAATAAGAATCAATAGGACTTTACAAATGTTGTAATAGAAGACTTAGGCACAGGTAGATAAGAAAAACATTTTAGGCTTAATCATACTATAAACATTCCAACTAAACAAACTTTCCCAACAATTTCAAACACTCATCCCTTGTTACCCTTTTTATTTTCAATGATTGAGGAAATTATGCAAAACCAACTCATTTTTTTTTTCAATATTACACTCCCCCAAACGTAGATTTTTCAATAGATAACTATTTGGGAGTGTAGTCTTTTTTCACTTTCTTTTTCTTTCTTTTAACTTTTCTCAATCACAATTTTTTTTTGAATAACACATGATACATAGCATCCCTTACACATTCACTCCCCACACATAATAGTTTTCATGCTCATGGTAAGGGTCAAAAGAATAAATGGTAATCAAATTCACAGCTAGGCTAAAAAAAATGTGTTCACAAGAAAATAGTTATAAGGCTCAAAAGGGCTAACTAATGATAAAAATTTAATTGGGTTAGTTTGAAAGACACAACCAGTCCAAAAATTGCCTATATCATTTTCCTAAATGTGCATTGTTTCAAATTTCATCTTAAATAGTAAGAAAACAGGTTCTAGAATTTTTTTTCAATCTTTTTCAATCCACAATCCAAATTCGACGTGCATAAAATAACTAAATTATAACATTTGAAATCATGAGAAATAGATCTCTAATGTCAATAGATCACAGTGAAAAAAATAAAGTATTCTAACCAAGCACACATATTATTTCATAAGCACATAAACTTTTCCTTTGGATTATATAGCATAACAGTCAATCACATCAAAATGGCAATTATCATCAACTTATTCAAAAACCTAAAACATGAATAAATACAAACTAACTAACAAAACAAAATGAAAAACACATCAAATAACATAAAAATAAATATAAATCCCTCCCCCAAACTTAAAACTTAACATTGTCCCAAATATTATAATAAAAGTGAAGAAAAAGAAGACTTACCTTGCTACGAATCTCAAAATGGCGGTGGGTCTTGGAAAGGATTCCATGGTGGTGGATAAGGAAAACAGTGCTTGTCCTCCTCTTGATTGGACCATCGGTAAACCAACTAGTTTTGACGATCCACTCGGGCCCTTTGAAAGTCATGGAATTGGCCCAAGTAATTATGAGTATGTTGGTTTTGGCAGATGATGTAACCCAACTTGTAACGCCCTACTTCCTTAGAGCCGTTACTAAGTGAGTTTAAAATGTGCTTTTAACTCGCTAATCGAGGTTTTAAGTCAAAAGTGTAATTAAACCATAAACAGAGTCATAAACTTTGAAAATTATTTCATTTACTGAAAATCATAAAGCGTTTAACATTTGGGATCCCAAAATACAGTTTAGAAATATTTACAACTCAAAAACATAATCATAGTCAGCTAAATGAAAAAATCCAGGTTTAGTACAATCATCTCCCAAAATACCCCTGGCCGTGGCGGCCAGGTAGGCCAAACATGTACGCGCCTCTTCACGCTCTCCGTACTCATGGTTGGTCGACTTTCCCCTTGCCCTTACCTGCACCACAGAGCACCCATGAGCTGAAGCCCACCAAGAAAACCCTCACAAGCCGATAACATATGCATATCAAACACTTAGCATATAAACAGGCCATCAATAGGCTATACACATACGACCATGTCGTCCCAGGTGCTTTACCAGGCCCTGGGTTCGCGGTCCACGCTGTAAGGATATCCCAGGTATCCTTTAAGGTCTCGCCCTGGAAACTTGCACTCCGTGTGCTAAACGCTGCTCCTGGCCCCTTACCGCACTTGGCCTTGCACTCCATGTGCCTAACGCCATTCTCGGCCCCTTGCCGTTCCCGGCCTTGTCGACCTCGGCCTGCGCCGTTCTCGGCTCTTGCCGAACATTCACACATATGTATACATAGCATAATAAAGCAAATACCAAACATGAATAAACTCAATCAAAGGGCTACACCCTGCAACACAATCATATAGGGCCTTGCCCTGCATACAAGCTCTGTGGGAACAGCAGTTTTCTTACCTGTGTCCTAAGCTTCCCAAGCACCGCGATAACAAGCACAGTCCTCTAACCCGAGCCTTGAAGAAATCCTAGTCACAACACATGAACCATAATCAACCATCATGTTATAATCCATTAAATAGTTTTGAGTCATAATTCTAACCTCCGGGACCTTGGTTTCTACCAAACTGGGTAGTAGGAACCTTCCCGAGCCTTAACGTTCAAGTTCCCGAGCTAAGAACCCTCATTTTGCCAAAAATCCACATTTGGGCCGCGGCTCAGCCTCCCTTAAGCACCGCAGCGCTCCCCTAGACAAAGACAAAATTGCCTTACATCTGCTAGCCTAGGGCCGCGGCGCCTGGGAAATTCCCTGATGCCCCACTAGCCTATAAACTCAAGCGGGTCGCGGCGCCTAAGAACAGGGCCACGACTCAACCTCGAAACCCAGAAATTCCATGAAACTTTTACAACCTAACTTCCCTGTAAATCATTCCAAATGCACCCCAACACCAGAATTGAGTCCCATAACTAGTCTAATATACTTTAAACAGCTCTAGAATCCCAGAAACTAACTAACCCAACCCAATTCACACCAACTTCAACCTTTAACTCAAAACTCAACTTAAACTCACTTTAAACATAATTTATCCTCAAAGAAAACTTGAAAGAACCTTACCTCTGTATTAATTTCGGCCTGAGCATTCCCTACACACTTCAAGCCCCCAACTCATCAACCCAAGACCTCCAAATTTCTTCAAAACTTCAAGACACCAAAGGGAGAGAAAGAGATTCGGTAGAGAGAGAGAGAAGGGAGGCCAAAATTGAGTTACACCTTCTGTTTATTTCCTACCTTCTAACCCCTTCCAACATTGGTAGCCAAAAACTAAAGCCTATCCTTTAACCAAAATGACTAAAATAGCCCTTTACTTATCCTTGATCCTTAAGCAACCCCAAGGGCATTTCAGTCATTTGCCATACCTCGCTAAGTCCCTGAGTATTATTATAAATCCACATTAATCCCGACATATCCCAACCATCACTTAATTTCTACCCGCTATTTAATAATTCCCGAACACATTATAATGTTCCCAAAATACTCATAAGCTCCTCCCGAACCGGGTATTTGACCTCGTTGTTACTTTCTAACTAAATCTCTCCCTAGGACTGTCTCGGATCGTACATCACAAATATATCACCAATATATCACAAATATCACATATATTGCATTTATGCCCTCAACGGGCTAAAATTACAAACATGCCCCTATAACCAGATAGAGCCCTCATGCATATTTAATTCACCTAAACATGCATTTCTAATCACATACTCATCAAATTCACATATAATAATATTAAATCACTTATTGCCCTCCCGGCACGCTAATCAAGGCCCTAAGCCTTATTAGCAAATTTGGGACGCTACACAACTAAGCGGTGTTAGGATCCCGGGGCGGTTGTATAGCTAAAAATGGAGGTTGCTCCTCACTCCTCCCCACATCTTCCTAGGTAACATTGGAATTAGTGGGTTCATTATCGTGATCTTCCTCTTCTTCAGCTCTCGCTTGATGGCGTTATGGTGCAAGAGGCTCCAAAGATGGTGCGTTGAACTTGAACACGGAAGCTCGAGAAACATGCCCCATAGCTTTCCTAGAAATATCACTGGGATATTTGGGCACCTCCCACACCTCGCACAAATCTGTAATCATTGAACCATGCCTTAAACCAACAGTGGTACTCAGTCGGCACAAGTTGCAGATACTAGTGCGTGTGACTCGTCCAATATCCACGAAGAGTCCTGTAATGCTCCGAACCCTCTGATGTGGTTTAATGGCAGGATTAGTAGGCCGGGAGGGCCATAACTATTTAATTATGCCATTAAATGATAATATGCATGTTTATGTGAATTATATTATAATATGATGTTATATGCATGCATGTGGGTCCACATTTAAATATTATGATGTTCCGGCAATTTGGCCCGTTGAGGGCATAATTGTGTATTTCAGTGCATATTGTGATTTGTGAATGAGATTCCATTATTATGGAGATATATTCGAGCTATTCGGCATAAGACGGTCCTATATAGTGGATTAGCGGTTTTGTCATAACGGGGTCAATTATTGGGTAATAAGAATGTTTATTTGATGATAAATTGGGAGTTATTGAGATCGGGATGAAATTCTGGAAGTTTTGACTACAATGTCCCCGGGGAGGTTTTTGGGACCTCGAGCACTAGGTTTTATTTGAGGTTACTTAAGTTTGAAGTAGCTTGTCAGATAGAACGTACGATAGAAAACCTCTCGTTCTCTTCCCGTAGTTCATTTTTACCGTTCTAAGCCTTTTCGAAGATATCTCGAGTTCTAGGAGTCGTAATCAAGCGAGGATCAAGGCATAGCAATCCTAGGAAATATTAGAAGCTTCTTGACTGAAGGATTTGACGGAAAACAACCCAATCAAAGGTAATCTAAGTTTAAAGTTTTGAGTTTTTAGAGTTTCTAAGCTTATTGGAGTTTGTAAACCGTTGAGTTTTTGGTTTGATTGAACCTTGGGTTTTGATGGTTTTGGACCATTGGGAAGCTTGGGAACTTTGATTTGATGATTTGGTAATGTTTAGGCATGATTTTGGAGGCCTTGGAATGTTGGAGAACGAGTTTGGGCATGTTTTGGGTTGGGCGCTGCGACCCTGTTCTTGGAGAGCCGCGACCCTAGCTCGAAGAAGTAGGTGGCTGAGTTTGTGTGTAACGACCCAAATTTGCTAATAAGGCTTAAGGGCCTTGATTAGTGTGCCTGGAGGGCATAATGGGAAGTATGTGTGAATTTAATGATTAAGATGCATGATTATGATTTAAAGCATGTTATATGACTATTTGAGTATTTGAGATGCATGACTATGTGTGTTATGTTATGTGATAATTTTATCCTGTTGAGGGCATAAACGTGATAATTATGTTATGTGATTTGTACCACGTGGGTGTGGTGATATCAATGTGATGCACGTGCCGAGACGGTCCTAGAGAGCTAGATTACTCAAAAGTCCCAACGGGATTTTATACCCGGCTCGGGAGGAGCCTAGGGGTATTTTGGGGATTTTGTAATTTAGCTCTTGTGAGATAATGGTAACTGGTAATTTGGTAACTTATGTAACTGTTAGTAACCATAGAGAGTAACAGGTTTAGTTGGAGAAATGGTAGAATTGTAATGGATAGGAAATGATAAAAGGGCCTTTGAGGTTTAGTTAGGAAAGGGATATTAAGGAAGGGTAGAGTGGTCAATTGGTTGTGGATAGATGAGCTTCAGCTGAAAGAAAAGGGTGGTCACGTATAACACTTAGTTGGAAATTGGTTTATGCTGAATTTGAGGAGAATCTAGAAGAAAAGAGAAGAAGAGGAAAGCTGAAGTAGGGAGACCTAAGAGGAGAGTTTTGATGGTTCAAGGCAACTAAGTTGAGCATAAGTCAAGATTACTCAGAGGTAAGGATTTGTCTATGATTTGTTTAAGTTTCAAGTCTGGTTTTTAGAGAATAAGCATGAATTGAAAGAAGATAGTGGCTGGTTTTGCATGAATTCAGAGTTGGGATAATCAAAAGGGAAGGTGACTTGAAGCTAGAGTTGAGGAGAATTCAAGCTGGGTTCTTGACTGAGGTAAGAGTTTATCATGTTTAATTTTCGTAATTGGTGTGGTTTAAGACTCTAGAGGCATGATTTATAGTTTTGGAAGCCATGGTTTAAGTTTTAGGAATTTGAAACTCAAGATAGGATCTTGAGTGTGTTTGTGTGATTGGGGTTGTTTATGATGTTTATAGGTTGTTAAAGGGTTCATTTGGGGTTTTGAATTGATTTCTGGGCTTAGGTACTTGTTTGGGATGATTTGGAATGGTTTAGGCTCGGGAAAAACGCAAGGAAAAACCCAGATTTCTGGGCTCGCGAAGGAGCGTCGCGGCTCTGTTCTTGGGCGCCGCGGCGCGAGGCTGATTCTGGGCAGGGCAAGCTCTCTGACTTGCTGGGCGCCGCGGCGCTAGGCCAATTTCAGAGCATGGGATTTTGCAATTTTGAGCCTTTGCTCCGGGGGTTCGGGGGATGTCTTCGGTGCATTGTTTTAGGGATTTGGGGGATTCCAAGAGTGTGGGATTGGTCCCGGGAAGTAGTTTTGGATTGGTTAGTAATAAAGTATGTTTCATTTGTGTTGTGACTAGGTCTTTGGAGAGGCTCGGGGTAGAGGACCGTGCTCGCGGCTTTGGGGCATCGGAAGCTCAGGATACAGGTAAGAAAACTGCACCTGACTATATGCTTGTGATGGGACTAAGTGCTCCCGAGAATTGTATCGTGTCAACGATGGTATTACGCCATGGGACATGTAAAGCGGCCTAAGAATGCCGTACATAGTATTTGCGCACAGGGCGCGGCTTGGCCACTGGTAACCGAGAATATTCACTGAGCTCGGCTTAATTAGGCCGGAGTCAGTGGGATAACAGAGGGAGCAGCTTGAGAGCGCTAGCCCTAGATATCATTTGTGCTGTGATGTGAGAAATGAATTGATGAGTTTAGTATGTTGAATACTTGGTCATGCTGAATGATTACATGTTTGAGAACTTACGATGCAATGTGAGTTATGGATTTGTCTGTTGATTGCTTATATTCTGTTGTTGTGTTTTCTTGCTGGGCCTTGGCTCACGGGTGCTACATGGTGCAGGTAAAGGCAAAGGCAAAGGCAAGCTGGACCAAGCCTGAGGTGGAGAGCTCCGAGGTGGAATATACATAGCCAGCTGTTCGACCGCCATGGTCGAGGAGTGGACCAGGACAGGGATTACCTAACTGCTTGTTTTGCCTTAGTATGGCTGGTTATTGTATATAAACCTTGTGTCTTTTGTAAACGGTCTTTGAACTTAATATTTTTGGGATCCCGTGTAACAGATAATGATTTTGAATGAAAATGTGGCTTTTGAGACCAAAACGCTTTTAACCTTAGTTCCTTTATAGTTTCAGTAACACGATTTTATTTAAATGACTTGATTAGCAAGTCTGGCATTTTATAAACACACAGTGTGACGGTCTTGACTATCCAGGGCGTTACATTGTGCCTGCTGGGCGCCGTGGCCCTTGTTTCAGAGGTGGCTGGGGGTCGCGGCCCAAGGTGCCAGGGTCGTAGCCCTTGAGCAGGGTTGAGCCCGTTTGTGTGTTTTGACCTCGGGAACATAGTTTTAGGCCTCGGGATTGTTCCTACTACTTGGATTAGTTTGGATTGATGTTCCGGAGGCTAGATATTGGTTTGGGAACCTATATTGATCATTTTTATTGATGATGTCTCGTGTTTGGTTATGACTAGGTCACCGCTAAAGGACTAAAAGTTGATCGTTCTCAAGGGTCGTTCCTTTATTCATTCTAGCTCGAATCTGAGGTAAGAAAATTGCACCCTATGTATATATGACATGCGTATTTGTTATTGAGGCATGTTGACTGATAAATGTGGACATGGAATGCATATTAAATGCTAGTGAATGTTGCTTACTTGTATATGGCACTAATTAGTCAGGGATACTGACCTAAGAGTCAGAAATGGCATAGCGTCATGAACGCAGGGCCAAATTAAGATTAGATCTAATCGATATCAGTGTTGAATGACTCTAAGGCATTAACGCTGGACCGACCCTAAGGTCAATGAACTTATAAGCGCTTGGCTAGTCTAAGACTAGTTACTCAGAGCCAGGGCCTGAGGCCCAGGTGACCGCTTGTCACATGGCTAGGGAATGATGTTCCAGGGTTATGACTCTATGGTCATGAGGAAGGTTATGTTGGTGACCAGTCACCATGCACCTATCCTATTTAAGCTAATTGAAAGGTTCACTTACCTGTTAAGCCCCGGTGACCCTATCGTCACAAGGCTGAAGGGAGCTATTCCCAATTTAGTGACTTTTGTGACTGTCACCTATCTGTTTTGGACTGATAGTCCTGAATGATTATTATGATCATTGTTGATATTATATCATGCTATATTGTGTTTTCTTGCTGGGCCTCGGCTCATGGGTGCTATGCGGTGCAGGTAAAGGGAAAGAAAAGCTCACCTAGCCTTGAGTGGAGAGATTAGGTGGTGATGTGTACATATGCGGCCGCTTGACCACCACGGCCAAGGAGTTCTCAGAGGAGCTAGGGGGTTTACCCTACTTTGCCGCTTAGGTCGGCGGGTTTGTAAATTTGTAACAGTAGTGACCATTTTGAGTTGTAAATCACTTGTAAATGTTTTGATAAGCTCATGAGCAGTTATATACTTAATAAAATATATCATTTCCTTTTTATTGTTTTTCCACCTTAACCTGTTAATAACACTTAGAGCATGTTTTTAACCAAAGGACTCGGGTAGCGGGTCAAATTTTCGGTTCACCATTCACCGTAACTATTCTGGGGTAACCAGAGCGTTACAAGTCCCTTCATAATGGCATAAACTATTTGTATTAAATGATCAAATCAAAGGTACGCAACAGAATATATGGACCCATTTTAATAAATATTAATACCAGCCATGATCATACACATATATAAATATTAAATCACATACAAATAGATCAGGGATTACCTCCTGTAGCCTATCAAGTGTCTTTGAATCTTTTTGTATAAATCAACGATCTTCCTATCCAGTGTTCTGAGAACTCACACCCTGATCTTCCAGACCAATCCTCAAACACACAAGGACATGTGTGGGCATGTAGGATTCAAAATGTCGATTTATGTGACTCCCTAGATGTACTCAACACATGAGATCTAGAGAGTTTTTGACAGAGAGAATATTTAGAATAGTTTTCAGGTTTAGAGAAAACTATCACTTTTTAGAGAGAGTCTGATCATCCATTTTATTGAATATCACGTATATCAAATTTATAAAGATATTTAATCGAATTCAATAATCTTTATTTAATTAAAATATAATTCAAATTAAAAATGATTAGTTGTTTTCATTTAATTATCTATTTAAAAAGAATAATTACATAGCTGATTAAACAAATTTATTTGAAATTTAAAATTCAAATCACAGGGATAAAAATCCCTGATGCTAGGCGCCACGCACTGTATTGTATAGTGTGTGACGCCCAACCCTATTAGGGTTGCCCTAATTTTCTCATTTGTTTATTCAATCAATTTTTAAGACAAGATATTTATCCCAACATAAATGTCACTTAATTCAAAATTAACTTTATTTTAAAACATCAGTATTAAATTAAATAAATATCATATTATAAATAAGATATTTATTATTCTCTCTCTTTATATTAATCCAAACAAGATTAATATTAATTTTAACATATAGTTTTTCAAAATAAAAACTATATAGTTAAATAAATAATTACTTCACAATTACTCAATTACCCATAATTATTTCCTTGCCCTAGAAAATTAATTCCTTTGCAATTTAGTCATTTCTCTTTACAAATCTTTCTTTTGACATCCTTACCCTTGACAGTGTAGGACAAGGGTGATCTGGGGACCAAGGATCTATAATATGAAGCTCCAATTAACCAGATTATTAATTAAACTCTTTAATCTAATAATATTATTTATTAATTCCATGATTACTCCATTATAAATATGGAATTGCACTCTAAGTATATATATAATTATATTTACAGAGTTTTCTCTAGTAGTCCATTGATATAATCAATATATGTAGTTCTGTCCTCCATTATTGGTTCGTTAATTAGAGCTGGTTAAAATTGCGATTTTACCATTCTAATTACCTCTTGATCCTTAAGTACCATTAATTCACTAGCGAATAGTTAATCTATAATCTAATTATAGATTTGAGCTCAATAACTATTCAGTTCCAAAATCAACCCTTAAGGGAACCAATATTCGATCCATTAGGAAAGCATGGATTCCATTATTGTAATTCATGTTCCCAGCCATCCATGATATTAAATCTCCAAAACAAAAGTCATTAGCCTCATTATTCTAAGAGACCTTAACGAGTGAATAAAAAGATCCAATAAACATAAACATGAGTTTATGAATACTCAGGATTTAGACTGATCTACAAATGATCATCTATTATGATAAGAATTAAATATTTACATCAAACGACATGTTTATAAATATAGTTAATTCTCATCAGTCCTGTCATATATAATTTCTATTATATACAACACATTTACTAAGATGTCTATCCACATCAGTAATATGAATCTGGATTACTTGCATCTCGTATGCTTAGCAAACCGCACTAGTAACCATTCAGGAAATGTCTTGGTTAACGTGTTAGCCAAGTTCTGTTTCAACGCTATCTTCACAACAGTCACATCACCTCGGTGTACAATCTCTCTTACCAAATGGTATTTCCTTTCTATATGCTTCTCTCTCTTGTGGCTTCTAGGATTTTGGGAATTAGCTACACTAATCTGGAAGTAGTTCCAAATATGGATAAGCCACTAATTATGTACTGTGACAACAATGGAGCAGTAGCTAATTCCAAAAAACCTAGAAGCCACAAGAGAGGGAAGCATATAGATTCATATTACTAGTACGGTTACTAGTACGGTTTGCTAAGCATACGAGATGCAAGTAATCTAGATTCATATTACTGATGTGGATAGACATCTTAGTAAATGTGTTGTATATAATAGAAATTATATATGACAGGACCGATAATAATTAATTATCTTTATAAACTTGCTGTTTGACGTAAAGATTTAATTATGGATAATTAATTATGGGTAATTGAGTAATTGTGAATTAATTATTTATTTAACTATATAGTTTTTATTTTGAAAAACTATAGGTTAAAATTAATATTAATCTTGTTTGGATTAATATAAAGAGAGAGAATAATAAATATCTTATTTATAATATGATATTTATTTATTTAATTTAATATTGATATTTTAAGATAAAGTTAATTTTGAATTAAGTGATATTTATGTTGGGATAAATATCTTGTCTTAAAAGTTGATTGAATAAACAAATGAGAAAATTAGGGCAACCCTAATAGGGCTGGGCGTCACACACTGTGTAGTACAGTGTGTGGCGCCTAACATCAGAGATTTTTATCCTTGGGATTTGAATTTTGAATTTCAAATAAGTTTGTTTAACCAGTTATTTTATTATTCTTTTTAAATATGATTTTAATAAATAATTAAATGAAAATATCTAATCAATTTTTAATTTGAATTAAATAAAGATTATTTAATTAGATTAAATATCTTTATAAGTCTGATAGTACATGACTTTCAGAAATAAGCTTAATTATTATTTTTGAATAATAAAAAATACAAACTCTCTCTCTAAAGCGATAGTTTTCTCTAAACCTGAAAACTATTCTAAACCTTCTCTTTGTAAAAAATTCTCTAGGTCTCATGTATTGAGTACATCTAGGGAGTCACATAAATCAACCCGTTGAATCTTACGTGCCCACACACGTCCTTGTGTGTTTGAGGATTGATATGGAAAATCAGGGTGTGAGATCTCAGAACACTGGATAGGAAGATCGTTGATTTATACAAAAAGACTCAAGGACACTTAATAAGGTACAAGAGGTAATCCCTGATCTATTTGTATGTGATTTAATATATATATATATGTATGTATGATCTTGGCTGGTCTTAATATTTATTAAAATGGGTCCATATATTCTGCTGCATACCTTTGATTTGATCATTTAATACCAACACCACGGTAGTAAGAACTGCCCTCTTATTAGTAATTAAAGATTACAAGAAAAAGCATAGTGTATCCTCTTTATTGTAGAAAGAGATTAGAGAGATTTGTGGCATAAATTGCTTACTGTATCTTATGATGTTTATTCTCGTTGAATATAGTGAGTTTGTAGCAAGTTGGATTAGGCACAATTAGAAATTTATCGATATTTACTAGAGTCTGATAACGTTGGTGTATGACTGATTTTGTAGCAAGCTAAATTATGTATGTTTGTATTATGCAAGGTTAGGTATATACATCTACGAATATTAGGGTAAAATAACGTTGGTGTAGGTTATGATGATTAACTAAGCTTGTTGAGAGACTAGCTTAGGTTGAGAGATGCTAGCTTATCTGATTGGTAATAAAAACACGACGATGATTGTGTATTTCCTTCTGCCTCTCATTGCTTCCCTTAGCCCTCCTTTATAGATAAAAGTTGCTTGCAAGAGAAGGTTAAAAACACACGTGTTATCTGCCGGGGCTAGTTCACCTCCTTAAGTTTCCTCCATCGAATTTTTGTAATAAAGACTATTTATCATGGGCATTCACACTGTTGCATAATTTATATTTTAACCTGTCTATTATAGTCATTAACCTGTCTATTATCTGATAGAGCTAGTTCACCTTGATGTGAAACATCCTTTCTCACTCGTGACTCCTAGTCCTGCTCACCATTCTCCTATTAACAATATTTTTGAAGTCCTCATATCAGTAATATATTTTCCTTCGTCTTCTCAAGGTGCTGGCTCTTCTCGCCCTTGAAGGTTTCATTTTACTTGGAGGCACATAAAGACCACACAGTTTATAACCCTTACATGAGTATTACGTTCATGATAAGCTTCTAACAAGCTTCTTTGTAATGAGCATATGCTCTTTTAATATTTATGAATAAACTATAATGCGTGCTTCTTATAGTTTGTTTATTTACCTTAAAAAACAAACGAGTAATCCAAGCATGCTCCACCAGTTTTCTTAGGCTGCTCACCTTTGTTATAGATTTGTAATCATAACTTACCAGCCACGCACATTCTTCCTATGCTTTAATTATCTATGTATATTAGTGTGCTCAGAACACTGCTCTCCATTTTTTATTCCCCCTTTTCTTTTTTGCTATGCCTTATTGTTAAGAGAAAAATCAACACACTAATGGGGCCACTATTCCTATCCCTCCAAAGAAAAGACCTACATATCATGATCCTAGTATGAAATCTCAGTATGAAATGCAGGTTGAACTTTTGAAGACCAAGAAGGATAGTGCTATTTGTAACGTCCTGAACTCCTAATAGAACTAAGTGCTTTGATTAGTGTGTCGGGAGGACACGTGGTGTAATTATGTGTTAATTATTTGATTTATGTGATTTATATGATTGAGTATGCATAGTTATGTGTATTAAATGTGTTTAAAGACTCGCTTTTGTTAAAATGAGGCATTTTCATAATTTTTACCCATTGAGGGTATATGTGTAATTTTATGTTATATGTGCTTGAGACCACATTGTTATGTGGATATATTTGTGATATTCGGCACGAGTCGATCCTTTTGAGCAATTTAGCAGAAAAGTCACAAAGGGGATAAATACTCGACTCGGGGTAAGCCAAGGGGTATTTTTTTAATTTTGCATATTTTGGGAAGCAATGGTAGATAAAATAATTGGTAAAATAACCATGCTTGATGGTTTAGTTGGTTAATTTGAGGATTAGTGGTGAGGTTTAGTGGGAACTATAGGCTAATGACTACACTACCCTTAAGTTTAGTTAAGGGGCTAAGTAAAGAGAAGGGCAAATATGTATTTTGACCCTAAAATTAGAGAAAGAAGAAACCAAAGGCTGAAGGTATCTCCCTTACACGTGCAAGAGTTTTCTCCCTCTTCTTGATGGTTCTCTTCATCACTAACCAAAGTACTCATTACCATAGCTAGTCTAAGACTAAATTTGAGGAGTTCCCAAGAAGAATTGAAGTGTTTTCAAGGATTAACAGCTGCTAAAACTTGGTATTGGCATAGGGGATTTCAAAATTTATTTTAGAGGTAAGTTCTTATTTGGTGTTCTTTATCTCTGCCCTTGTGTTTTTTTTATGCAAGTTGGGGTTTGAGTTAAATTTTAGATTTGATGATGTTGTGTTGTGTTAATGAATAAATTTAGGCTGGGAATAGGCTTAGAACTTGTTATGCAGCTTCAATTACCTTTAGTTTTCATGAATTTGAGGTTCAAGTCTCGTTTTGGGGCTAGAGTTAAGTTTTGAACTCTAAATTTGCAAGATTGGGATTTTGATATGTAATTGAAGTTTTATTGGTTCCTTGATGTCATATATGAGTTGTGTTAGCTGTTTGGAGGTTTGATCTTGTGTTTAAATTACTAGGAGTTGAATTTTGGGTTGATCTTGGATCTGAAATGCAGGGGAAAATCGCAATTGTCGAATTGGGGAAGAACACTTGAATTCTAGAGTTGTTTTGGGTTTCTGGCGACCGTACTAGTGTTCTAGAAACCAGATAATTTTGAGTTTGATTTCGGGTTTCTAGGCTACTAGCACGACCGTGCTAGCGTCCCAGAAATCCCCAACTTTCTGTGGGCGCGACCGCGCCATGTGCCTCGAAGCATGGGTTTTTTGAAATTTTCGGGATTTAGTTCAGGGAATTTAAGACCGGTTTTGGAGCCCACTTGGGTGTTCAGGGAATGATTTCCACTCTCGTGTTGAGTGAGATTGGAAGCCCAAGAGCTAGGGTTTTGGGTTGGACTCGAGATTTAGACTTAATCCCTAATAAGTGTATCATTCATGTCGTGACTAGGGTTTTCGCGAGGCTCGGGAAAAAGATCGTACTCGGGGTTGTTTCATCTTCCGCGCAAGACTTGAGGTAAGAAAACTAACACATACACCAATTATAAGGCATTGACCCTGACTTGTGAACACGGTTATGACCGTGCCCTGAATGTGTTTAGAGTTAAATGTCTTTACTCTATAACTGCACATGTTGCATTTTTTGTTTGTGATTGATCGACTAGGAGGCCGTAATCAGCGATAATCATGTGGAATGTAGGATGTTATGGTAGGTCTGCTACGGGGGTGCGGTATGCACCTATTTGGCATAGCTCGTATACTTGCTGAAAAGTGAAAGTGAGTTTATTTATGATTTCTGAAGCATATATATTTGATGTTAATGCTTAATTGTACACTTGTTTTCCTAGTTGGATTTTCTTGCTGGACCTTGGCTCACGAGTGCTTTGTGGTGCATGTAAGGGCAAGAGGAAATTGGACCAGCCATGAGTTGGAGAGCTCTAGGAGCGGTTTGTACATACTCAGCCTACTCGGCCACCACGGTCGAGATGCAATTTGAGGAACTTAGGGTTTAGGTCCAATTTTGTCGGTTAGGTCGACTATTTTTGTAACCTTGGATATAATTGTATTTTGTTTAAAACTCTTTGGGATCCCTTGTACATATTCAAACCTTTTAATGAAAAGTTTAATTTCATTAACCAAAATTTTTAATACCTAAACAACATTTAATCTTAATTACACTTTTGAGTCCAAATGACTTGCTTAACGAGTTAACCACCGTTTTAAACACACGGTGTAACGATCTTGGATTAGTAGGGCATTACACTATTTCTAAAGTTCATGTGGAGTAATTACGTTCCCTGGTTACCCTTTATCAAGGCGATGCTGCTAATTGGCACAAAAAAATTGTAGATGCAGAGAAGTGGAGAAGCACTTGCATTTCTGAGGACCTCAAGGATATTCTCTCCAAGCATGTTGGAGAGAGTTGAAGAACCTGGGGTTTTTTCTTTTAGCTTTGTTTGCTTTCCTCTTTTTTTTTTTTTTTTTTTGAAGATTGATCCAACCCGCCTCTACTTAGCACTATATTTTGAAGTAGATTTGGTATATTTGGTTTTAAAGAAAGTAATTTGTGTTTGGGCAACAAGATGGTATTTAGCTACTTGTGACAAGGAATGTAGTTCCTCTTTCTTCTTCACATAATGTAACCTTGTTGTCATGATATTATCCCATTGTTATATTTTTCTTTCTTCATTCTTCTAATTCATAACAACAACCTAAAATATCACAATAATCTACATTATCAATATGAATGTACTTTTTTTTTTGAAACAATGTATATATAAGCAGCTTATCTCCCATTTTCTTTCAAATATATTTAGTAGGTTGCTTATTTATTTATTTTGAGAGATATACGATATATATATATATAAAATATATGTAAGTTGGGTGCCTTTTTTTAAACATTGGTTGAGTGAGTATATGTATGTATGCAAGCATGGTATATATATATATAAACAAGCGTGTAATCTTTTTTTTTTTTTAAATATTCAGTGTGTATATACTGTACGTGTACATAAGCATGCTATTGTATATAAGCTTGTAGCTTTTTTCAAATATTTTTTTTTGTATGTATATATGTATAGATGTGATGTTTATTCTATAGTACATAGATTATTTTTTTAAAATTCAAATATATGATACTAAATAGAAATATCTTCAAAATATTGAAATATTTGAATATAAATATATTGTATGTATATATAAGCATAATATTTATCTATATATATAAATATATATCCAAGTACAACATATTTTTTCTTTTTTCTTTTAGAAATGCATAAGTAGCTTTTTTTTTAACATATATATAAGTTATATATATATATAGATGTAAATAATCTTATATATAGAGGGAGCTTTTATGGTAGATACTCTGAAAAAATTCTTATCTATTTTTGGTATATCAATAAGTTATAATTTCATTTTTTTTATTTGACAATATATATTATGGTTACAGAAGACCCTAAATTATTTAGAATTTCTTGAAAATTTGTGGAATGTCCCTTATAACTATAATGTACACGTTCACATAAAAAAAATTTGAATTACAACTTATCTATATGCTGAAAATAAAAAAATTGCTACTGATAAGTACAAAAACAGTTCCTACTGTAATAGCCCCCATACATATAAATAAGCAAGTTTTAAGTATTTTTTTTTTAAAAATTAGATACTTAGCTTTTTTTTAATATAGATATAACCTTTATATATATATATATAGATATAAATAAGCAAGTTTTTTTTAGATATCAAATATGTATATATGTTATATAGGCTTCAGTTTTCTTCAATACCCAATATGTATATATACATATATAAATAATATATATAGAGGCTTATCCTTTTTTTTTTTAGAAAAATAATATATATATATATGATATCTAGATATATGATTTATCTCCTAAATGTGTGGTATAATATGTTTAGATATTTTTTTTGTGATATTTATATCACTTTTTTTTCTTGCTCCCAAAGAAACTCTAGCCTCCCTACTGTAAATCTACTTTCTTAGTCTCTTTTTATGATAGAAATACCCCGCTCTTTTAATCTTACTTTCTTTGATAAGGCCATACTTTGAAGAAAAAAAATCTCAAGTATTCTTCACTCTCATACTGTAAATCTACTTTCTTAGTCTCTTTTTATGATAGAAATACCCCGCTCTTTAATCTTACTTTCTTTGATAAGGCCATACTTTGAAGAAAAAAAATCTCAAGTATTCTTCACTCTCATACATATATATATTAGGGGTGTTCATCGGATCACATCCAATGGATTTAAGCCCATCCGATCTAATCCAATTATCCATTGGATGTTGGATTTTTACAACCAATCCAATCCAATTGAATTGAGTCAACTGATCCGATCTGATCTAAGGGATAATTGGATTGGATCGGTTCCATCCATTGGATGCATCCCCTGGTTATTTATTGGATCGGATCGGATCGGATCCATCCAATCATTTAGAGTATTTTTAAATCTAATTTTCATGTATATTTCAATTATAAAACACACAAATTACTCACCCAAATGAAAACACTATTTAGTTCTAATAATTTAGAAGCATACAACACAAATTCATCTAAATTAGAAGCATATACGTAATTGGATGATTATTAGATCGATTCGGTCGGTTTTTATTGGATGTTGGACCCCTATCCAACAACCAATCGATCCAATTCAGATTTTTAAAAATTACATCCGATTCGATCCAATAGTAATTGGATATCCAATTTTTGGTGGTCGGTTGTAATTGGATTGGATATATACTGCACACCCCTAATATATATACATATATATACTTTTTGTATTTATATGTATGCATGTATATCGAAAGTTTTGTATTTTTTTAATAATTTATATATATACATGATATTGTGTGTTAACACTATAATTGAGAACTTTATAATTTATTGTTTGCTAATGTTTTATATTTTATTTGACTTAATTTGAGTATGTTTTGTAGTTTTGAGAGTCCTTGGAGCAAGCAAAAGAAATGCAAGAAGAATTGAGGAAGAAAGAAGGAATTTAGTGAAGAATCAACATTCACCATAGCGATGGCTAGAGTCAGTGTCGCGATGCTGAGCGAAAATTCAGAAAACGAGAAACTAGTCTTTTTGGTCATTGTTCTTGCAAATTTCAACCTAGGCTATAAAGGGCTTGGAGGAGCACGAATTTTGGGAGACTTTTAGAGAAAGAAAGTAACTCACAAGGCCTAGAGTGAGAATGAGAAAGAGGAGAATCAAAGTTTTAAAGATTAGCAGAGTTTATTGCCAAGAGTTTTCATCTTTTAATTTCTTTTCTTTTGCTTTTGTTTGTAAATTCCATGATGATGAATCTATTTATGATATTTTGCATGGTTTACACTAGTCCTATCATGTAACATCCCAAATTTGCTAATTAGGCTTAGTGCATTGATTAGTATGCCAGGAGGGCATAATTGGATTTATATACGAATTATGTGAAATTAATTGAATATATGTGTGACTATGTTGTTGGGAATATATGGCTTTACCTTTTTCAAATCAACAATGAATTATGATAATAATATAATATTCCAAACCCTAGATGTTGATCAAGATTCAAATTTAAAGTGTGAAGGCTATTCTTGATAATCAAAGAAACATGTTCATCATATGAATGCTAATCTTGAATATAATGAACTAAATGATTAAATGATGATAAGTTGAATTTAGATATATTTAATCATCAATACTAACAATGAATAACATAATAGAATCACAAAATACAAGATTAGGGTTAGAGAGATACAACTTTGTATTGAGCTACTTGAATCTTCAACTTAGAGAACTTCTAAGGCTTATACACAATATGGATATTGTTGTCCAAAATCTCTATTCCAAGCCTGCCCAATTGCTTGAAGCTTCAACTAAGTAGAATGAGATTTGGGATTGAACAATGCTTGAAACTCATGCAAGTCAAGCAAGCTTGATTAGTTTCTTGGAGAAAACTTTGGTCTTAGAGAGCTAGAGAGAGAATGAGTTTTAGAGAGAGAGTTGGAAAGTGTGATCAAGGTTTTTCAACTCTAATAACCCATATATATAGTATAGGCATCATCCTTAGTCTAACCAATATGATTAGAAAATTTAAAACACATCATTTGGAGCATTTTACGTAAATTGTACAACCCTAAAAGACCGCAGGCGATGTATCGCCTGATAGGCGACATAGGCGATACGTCGCCTACTAGCAGGCGATGCATCGCCTGCTAGGGCTTTTGAAGCCCTTCGCATTTAGGTGATGTTATGCCATTTAGGGGGCGACGTATCGCCACCCTCTCTGACTTTGGACCACTCCAATGGTCCTAAAATTTCTCCAAATGCTACCAAACCTTTTAGGAATGTTTGGATACCTCATTGTATTTCTTTAGGCCCATAAAAGTCACTTTTAGATGCCCTATACACAATCTCATGTTTTCACTTCTCTTCAAGTGAAAATTGTTAAGTGTTTTGCACCTCAACGTGTAAACATCTTAACCATTATATTTAACCAATCTCAACATATGTGACATTTATGAATTATACGGTGATATGAATATTTATGCATGTTTATGTGTATTAAATATGCATGTGGATTGTTTTCGTTAATAAGGACATATTTGTAATTTTGACTCGTTGATGGTATAATTGTAATTATATGTGTTATGTGATTGAGATCACATTATTATGTTGATATATTTGCGATATTCGGCACAAGGCAATCCTAGTGAGCGAGTTAGTGGAAAAGTCACAATGGAGTCAAATACCCGGTTCGAGATTTACTGCGTAGTCGGGATTTATCAGGTGATGGGTAGTTATTAGGTGATTATTTGGGCATGTCGGGATTAATTGAGAATTTATAGTGCTATTTGAGGACTAGTGGGAAATGTGGTAAAAGACCGTTTTGCCTTTGAGGGCATTAAAGGGAAAACTTTTGGATGAGGGGCATTATGGTCTTGTCCTAGCCTTGGTTGGACTTACTTAGGACTAGAAGCCTTCAGAAAGAACTAAGGAGAACACTCAGCTTCCATCCATTCTCTCTCTCTTGGGCACTTGGGAAGCATTTGAAATTTTTGGAGAATTGGCCTAGGAATCTAAGGAGCTGAAGCAATTCTTGGAGGGATTAGAGGCTGCTTAGTGTGGGAAGTCAATTGGAAATTTCGTTGTAGTTGAGGTGAGCTCTCCTCTATCAATTTCTGTAAGTTTTAAGCTTTCCTTTTTAATTTCTTGAGGATTTCTTGAATTTTGATGTTTGGGGATGTTTTAGAGGCTATGGGTTGTTATTTATTGTGTATCTTAATTGCTTGAATAGTTTTTAGATGGTTAATGTAACGTCCCAAAATTACCTAATAAGGCTTATGACCTTGATTAGGGGGCCATGATGGCAATATATAGGAATTATATGTTTATTTGATATATTTGATTGTGATTATGTGAATTATGTGATAATATATAACTAGTGTGCATGTTTGGGGGTATTAAATATGCATGTGGGCTCGTTTCTTATTAGAAGGGCAACTTTTGTAATTTGGCCTGTTATGAGCATAATTGTATGTATATGTGATATATGTGTGAGACCACATTATTATGTGGGTTTATTTAAGTTACTCGGCACGAGACAATCCTAGGGAACAAGTTAGTGGAAAAGTCACAACGGGACCCAATACTCGACTCGGGGCGAGTCAAGGGGTATTTGGCATTTAATTGGGTTATCGGGTAATGGGATTGAATATTTGGGGATATATTTGGAGGTAGTGAGTTTAGGAGGGAATACCGGGGATTTTGACCATTTTGCCCTCAGGGACGTTTTTGGTACCTCGAGCCTCGGGATTAACATAAATGAAACTTAACCTTAGGAATAAAAAGGAAACACTCAGGAATACTCCACTGAACCGACTCACACACTGTAACGCCCTGGATAACCAAGACCGTTACACTGTGTGTTTAAAATAGTGCAGGACTTGCTAATCAAGTCTTTCAAACAAAAATGTGATCCTATAGTCATAAACAGGTTAGGTTTAAATGATTTTGGTCATAAACAGTGTAATGCCCCGAAATCCCTAATGCGGGTTAATGGCTGGATTAGTAGGCCAGGAGGGCCATAATTGCTTTATTATGCCATTAAATGATTATATGCATGTTTATGTGAATTATATTATATGATGTTAAATGCATGCATGTGGGTCCACATTTCATTATAGGGGTGTTTTGGTAATATGGCCCGTTGAGGGCATAATTGTATATTTGTATGCATGTCGGTGACATATTGTTGATGTCACATTATAATGTCGATTTGTTCGAGCCATTCGGCATGAGACGATCTTTGAGTGAAAATTAGCGGTTTAGTCATAACGGGATTAAGTTTGGGGCTCAGGGCGAGTCTCGGGGAGATTTTGAGATTTTAACGTTGCCGGGAATTAAAGGGTAACGGGATATGAATTATTGGTAATTGAGAGTATCGAGAATAACAGGAATTGGAGAGTGTTAATTATGATTAACGAAATAGGCGGGAAATGATAGTTTTGGTTCTTGGGAATCTTTAGAAACCTTTATTTGACCTAGGGGTATTTTAGTCTTTTCACCCCTAGGATTGATTTAAGCCATGAAGGCTGTCGAAACCTGAAGAAAACAGAGCATAGAAAACTTCCTCCTGTACCTATTTTTTTCTCTTTTTCTCTTTGGATTTTTGAGCCTAACTTGAGGATTCAAGCTTGGGAAGTAAGTCTTGAGGGCTTGGGAGTGTGTTCAACCATTGAAGAGCATCATAATTTGAACTTGAGGTAAGATTCTAGCCATTAAATCTCTGGTTTGCACTGTTTTTGTTATGGATTTCAGTTAAGATTTCTAGGTTGGTTGATTGGTTTTGCTTGGGATTTTTGGCTAGGGTTCTTGGGGTTGTGATGCCTAGGACATGTGGGGATGGTTTTTGGGTTCATTTGGCACTTAATTTGATGTTTAGAAGCATTGGAATCAAGTTGGAAATGGAGGAGTCGAAGGGAGAAGATTCAGGGGCAAAACAGGCTGGGTGTAGCGCTATAGCGCCCACAAGGGGGCGCTATAGCGCTACCCAGGGTTGGCTTTGGGCATTTTTGGTTTTGAGTAGAGCGCTGGGGCACTACTCTGTTCCTTCAGAATCCCATTTTGAGTGCTTTTAAGGGTTTTTGGCTCGGGGTTTCAATCCTTAAGGCCTGGGATCGAATCTACTCACTGTGTGGGTACGTTTCGGGGTCCCGAGAGTGGGGTTTAGGTCAAGACCCTATTATTGTTGATTTTCATTAATGGAAGATATAATTGGTTATGATTAGGTAACCGCTAAGGAATCAAAAATTCAGATCATTCTCAAAGGTCGTTCTTTTATTCATTCTCGCTTGAACTAGAGGTAAGAAAACTGCACCCTGTGTATATGACATGCATGGTTGTTGTTGAGGCATGTTGGTTATTAAATGTGGACATTGATTGCATATTAAATGCTTAGCAAATCTTGCTTACTTGTGTATGGCACTGACTATTCAGAATTGGCATTGGTCGCATAGGATCATGCATGTCACATAATCATGCATTTAATCATTATTCACATAAATACCAATTACGCCCTCCCAGCACACCAATCAAGGCCCTTAAGCTTTATTAGTGAATTTGGGTCGTTACACACACTCTCTCTCACTCTCATTCTCTCTAAGTTGCCTTAAGCTTATTTCTTGAGGAATTAAGAAGGATTTTGGCTAGAAATCAGAGAATTGAAGGCTTGGGACTGGGATTTTGATAGCGTGTGGCTAGGGGATCATCATTCACAGCAAAGGTAACAATTTAATCTCTGTGTTTAACTGGTTTATGTTAGAAATCATGGCTGTTCTTGAGGTGTTTTGAACCTTTTAGCTCGAGAATTGAAATTGGTGTTTTGATGAGTTTAGTAACTAGATTTTTGTTGGGTTTTGCTGCTGAAAAGATGTTAGAACTATTGTGGTAATTGAATTATGGTTTTGGGGTGAAATTGGGATAGTTTGGATTGAATTTTCTTGTTGGAAAATGAGGAAAATATGGATTCGCAGGGCCAAGTCGCGGCTATGTTCTTGAGGGGCTGCGACTCAGCCGAACCTAGAGCCCAGGGAGGCCTCTGTCTGGGAGGCGCACTGCGACCTTCTTGGGCAGGTTGTGGCCCGCATCCCTTTGGCAGAGGGAGAGAGCCTCAGGTTAGAGGGGCGCGCCACGAACCTGAAGAGCAGGTTACGGCTCGCCTGGGCAGTTTTTTCCTTGAGGAGTTTTTAAGGATGGGAACCTTTTCCTTAGGGCTTGGGATCAATTCCACTACCTAGTTTAGTGGAATTCAAGGCCTCGGAGGTTAGGACTCAGTCCGGAAGCCTTTATTGCTCGTTATTGATGGAATCCTATATTATGGTTATGACTAGGTCATCGCTAGGGGCTCAGAACCGGGATCGTGCTTGAGGGTCGTCCTTATTTTATGCTATACTCGAATCTGAGGTAAGAAAACGACACCCAATACGTGTTATATGTGATCAGGGCTTGGCCCGACTGTTATCAATAATTGTGATTAGGGCTTGGTCCCCAGTGAACATTTATGTTTAAGCTATTGTTTCACATGTTGATTGATCCTACTTGAATATTCTATACTTGCTTAAGTGTTTCATGTTGGTTGCATGGATTCTGTGGTTAGGGCTTGAGGCCTCGTTAAATAAATATAATTAGTATTATGGGTACGGTTACTCGATGGTGTTATGTGATTAACATGCATGCGTGCTCATCTTGTTGGGGTATCCTTATTCATATATGTTTCTGTATGGAAGTTTAAATACCTGGATCAGGGCTTGACTTATTAGTCAAGGATGGCAAAAGCGCGCTGCGCGCTGGTCAAAAGGCTTAGGCCTAAATCAGCAATGTACTATTACGTTGGTCAACCCTATGGTCATTGGAAAACCAAAGATGTTGGGCTAGCTCTATGGCTAGTTACTCAGAGCTAAGGGCAAGGGCCCTAAGTGACTCTATGGTCACATAGCTAGGGCATAGGCCCCGGGGTTGGTTCTATGGTCAACCGTTTAGGGCAGCGACCCCAAATTGGTCCAATGACTATTGATTTGTAACTGAATGATTGTATATGTAGGTTATTATTGCTGGACACGCTAGATAAGTATTTGGAAATCTGTATTATCTGTTTATGCACATGTAGAGTTTTCTTGCTGAGCATTGGCTCATGGGTGCTTTGTGGTGCAGGTAAGGGGAAAGGAAAGTTTGAACAACCATGAGTTGGAGAGCTTCGGTGGTGGTGTGTACATATACGACTGCTCAACCACCACGACTGAGGATATCTTAGAGGAACTAGGGTTATAGCCCTGTTTTTGTCGCTTAGGTCGGCTGGATGTAATTTTTGATATACCTACACTTCTTTAAGAATTTGGTTGTAATATTTTGGGATCCCACGAATGTATGGAACTTTTTAAAATAAAATTCAACGGTTCCTTTGACCAAAATTTTTAACCCTAACCCTTGACATTAACCATAGTTACACGTTTTAAGCCAAATGTCATGATTAGCAAGTCTGACATAGCTTAAAGTACACAGTGTAACGGTCCTGGATTAGGAGGACGCTATTGTTAATTTGGGGTAAAAACTGAGTTTGGAGGGGTTTTGGAGGAGATTGCGATTTCTGAAATCGCTAAAATTTATGGGTTCTCAAGGTCGCATTGTAGTCCGCATGAACTCAGGGGCTTGGGGTGGTTCTCTGAACCGCCTTAGCGTCGCGGCGCTGGGTGGGTTACGCCGCAGCGTGTGTCTAGGGAATTAAGGGGATTTGCTTTCTGACTTGTAGAGGGCTGCGACACTTGTGTGGGGCGCCGTGGCTCAAATTGGGGATTTTTGGCCAAATGGGGTTTTTAAACTCAAGAACTCAAACCTAAAGGCGTGGGAAGGATTTTACTACCCGGTTTAGAAGAATTTGAGGTCCCGAAGGCTAGTTAGTAATTTCAAAGCTTTTAATTAGTTTAGATCTTGATTATTACCCGTTATTGCATTGTGACTAGGTTATACCGTTAGGGCTCGGGAGTAAGTGTAACGCCCTGGATAGCCAAGACCGTTACATTGTGTATTTTAAATAGTGCTCGGCTCGCTAATCGAGTAATTTGGCCATAAACGTGCAACTAAATGTGATTAATGATTTAGGGTTAAAAATTTCAGTCAAAAGGAATAGTTATTTCGTTAAAACATTAAGTTGTACATGAGATACCATAATAAACGTTTACAAAGTTGTTTACAGTTCCAAAAGGGTAATTACAACTCAAAAGTTACAACCAGCCGACCTAAGCGGCAAAAATATGATTTAACCCTAGTTCCTCCGAGAAACCCCGATCGTGGTGGTCGAGTAGCCGCATATGTACATGTCGCCACCGAAACTCTCCATCTCATGGCTGGTCCAGCTTCCCTTTCCCCTTACCTGCACCACATAGCACCCGTGAGCCAAGACTCAGCAAGAAAACTTAAACATGCTCATAAGCAGTTAATATCACGTTACCAAATCATAACAAGCATGTTTAGCAGTAATAACCCTACTCATGCATGCATACCATTCATATAAATGACTACAACGTCATATGGGGGCCAGTTGCCCTAATTAACCGACCAATTTTTGGAAAAAAAATCAGAGTGCGCAACGAAATTGGCATGGTGGGCCCAATTTATAAACAATAAAAATTTTCTATCTCTCATATAAACAATTTATATGTTCAAGAAAACATCCAGAAAAGAACCATTAATATGCAATATCGTTAATCATGCAACATATATATAATTATATACATACTTATATATATATCATATGCACATCTATACAAATATTCAAGAACAGAAATATTTACCTTTTAAAGCCTATTAAGTGTCCTTGAGTCTTTTTGTATATATAACAATTTTCTTATCCAACGCTTTGAGTGCTCAGACCACGATCTTTCCAGAGTGTTCTCTACACCTCAAGATGTGTGTGGGCACATAGAGAACAATGGTTTGTAATTTAGAAATCACAAGTTTATCTCAACACATGAGAACTTGAATTATGGCTTGAGAAATGTTAGAATAATAGAAAAAGATGACAATTTATGAAACTTTTTTTGAATTCCCACTCTCTGTTTCTTATTATCACATAATATATATATATATTAGAGATTATATATTACATTATTATTCATAATAATAATAGTAATATAATAATACAATCATAATGATGATATGAATTGATTTAGGTAATATCTAACTTACCAAATTTGAAAAAATTTATTTTCAAATTATTAATTAATTAATTAAATAAATATAAAAATAATACTGATACTTTATCAGTACTCTCTTACACGCATAACACAGTTCTTGGACTATGTCATGCGTGTAGCAGTATTCCCTCAGGGAATATTGCATTTGTTTTATTTTATTTTATTTATTTAACTAAAATCAATCATTCCCACAAAATATGATATCATATTTTTAAGGAAAAAGTCACAACCATATTTCAATATTTAAATTTTAAATTAAAAATTCAAATTGATGATTATCATTATCATCATCTTTTAAAAATCAATAAATCAAATACTATTTTGACTTACTAATTTTATTTTCTCCTACTCAAATAAAATAAATAATTTTAAAAATTAATTAATTAATTTATATCTATTTCGAAATGTTATATTTAAATAAATAAATATATTTTCAAAAAATTAATAATTAATTCCAAATAAATTATTCAACCTCAATTATCATATAATTGTATATTTGATTCGAAGAATAAAATTCTTCTCAAATTTCCAAATTATAGTTTTATCATTGTATCAATTCTTACCTTGATATAGTATTGATAGAGCAGCCTTGGGGACCTATGAACCTGTAATATCAAGCTCCAATAAATATTAGATTATTAATCAAAGCTCTTTGATTAAATAATCATATTTATTAATCTTATGATTACTTCACTATAAATATGAGATTGAACTCTTGATAGTTATAGACATATATTTGCAGTGTACTTACTAAAGAATAAAGTGTCCATTGATATAATCATTACATACAACGTTAATCCTCTATTAATGGTTCATAATTAAAAGGGAATAAGATTATCATTTTACCCTTTTAACTATATCTAGTTCCTAGTGTACCATTGACTTTACTAATGAATGTAGTGTCACAACAAGTTTGTGACATGAGCGCTCATAACATTTTAAGTTCCAAAAGTCAACCTAATAAGGAAGCATTATTAAATCTATAAGAAGGTATAGATTCCATATCTGTTAAACTATGTACCCAACCATATATATCATTGAGTCCCCAAAATAATTGTTCTTAGCCTAATCATTCTAACAAACCTTAACTCATGAATCAAAGGATCAGATGACATATATAGGAGTTCATAGTAACCTCATGATTAAGATCATCGTGTATATGATCATCGTTTGATGTGTTTGATTAACACTATGAAACAGTGTTTAAACAAGTATTAACAAATTACATCTAGTCCAGTTCTATATATCACTATATATAAAGTACCTTCACTAAAGTATCCTACTACACTAGTGACTCGGATCTAGGTCACTTGTATTCAAAATACTAGCGAACTGTACTAGCAGTAATTATTCTAAAGATTCCATAACTTTATTTTACTGCGAACTGTTTCAAGTTTATTGTCTTAATCTCGATCCTCTCATACCAATATGAGATTAAGACCACATAGATAAACTTTAGAATTTTCTGATATTTACTTAATATTATCAACATAATATCGGACATAGTCTATATATATAATAATTCAATTCAATTATTTATTTCATTTAAAATATTTGTCAACTACAATTGCTTTAAGGGCACTCTTCCCAACACTAATAAGTCAGACTAGGGCCCAATGCCCTAGGATATGGGACTAATAAATCACCCCAGGGCCTGTTGCCCTATCCTCTGTATAACTATCCTTGGAGTTGGCCCAGCGTACCTGACGCTTTAGTTTTCCACGACCATTGGGTCAGACAAGCGTATGATGCACTCATGATTAAGCCTAACCAAAACGACCAGCGCTCAGCGTACTATTGACACCCTTGACTTATAAGTCAATGCTTTTTGACCAACGCTCAACGCTATTTCCATCCTTGACTCATAAGTCAAGCCTTTCTCAATTAGATAATGCAAATAGACATTCATTATATAACAAATATTCAAATACAGAGCATTCAACATGCTTAATCAAATAATCACACGCATATCATAATCATGCATATTTACAGGGGCCCATGCCCTAATTAAGATTATATTCGACAACCGGGCCAAGCCCTAAGCACGTACATCACGTTTTGGGTGCAGTTTTCTTACCTTTGGTCCAAGCGCATGTTAAAAATGAACGACCCTTGAGCACGATCTGAACCTGAGCCCTAGAGGTAACCTAGTCATAACCATAATAGATGATATTCATCAATATCGAGAAAATAAAGGCTTTCGGACTGAGTCCTAGCCTCCGGGACATCGAATTCCACTAAGCCAGTTAGTAGGATCGATCCTGAGCCCTTAGGTTTGAGTCCCTGTCATTCAAAATCCACTTTGGCCAAAATTCCTATTTTGAGTCGCGGCGCCCTTCACAGGCGCCACGACTCTCCTCAAGTCAGAGAGCCCAGATCTCTTATCTCTGGACATGGGCCGCGATGCAGGGGCGGATCAGGGAACCGCCCAGGCTCCTGAGTTCATTAGGGCCGCAACGCCCAAGAACAGGGCTGCGGCGCGACCCCGCAAACCCAGTTTTTCCAACATTTCCTTCGAGCCAAAACTTAGAAAAATCACTACAGCTCCAAACCAAAACTATACCTCACAAAAAATTCCAGACATCATATACAACTCATAGATCCTAAAAGCTTAGCCAAAACACCACCGGAACTCATAATTCAAAAGAAGCTCTAAAACTCAAAAACCACAAAAAAAAAACTCAGAGCTTAAACCTTGAATTACCTCCGTTATTCCGATTCCTAACAGTTCCTTAAGCCTCCATAGTTCCCAAACTTGCCTCAAACTCCTTAACCCCCTTAGAAAAAGAGTTCCCAAGCTTGAATTCAAACAAAGAAGTTATAGGGCTATAAGGCACACCAAGAGAGGGAGAGAGAGTGAGCAAAACGTGAGAGAGAGAGAGAGAGAGAGACTTGTTCCTTTGTTACTCAATTTTTCCTATCCCTTGAGATAATAAACTCAGCTACTAAACTTAGCCTAAGGGTCCACAAAGACCAAAGTGCCCCTAAGGCCAAATCCCTCTCTCAAAGCCCCTCGAGGGCAAAGTCATCCTTTACCACTTTTCCTTGTTAATCATAATTAATGTCTCAGAATTCCCATGACATCCAATAACCTTAAATAGTCACTAAATAATTTCCCATTACCCAATAAACCCTGGTAATGTACTAAATTACCAAAATACCCCTAGACTCACTATTAGCTGGGTATTGGTCCCGTTGTGACTTTCCTGCTAACTTTCTCCCTAGGATCACCTCGTACCGAGTAACCCAAATATATCCACATAGTAATGCCGTCTCACACATATATCACATGTACTCCAAATATACCCATAATGGGCCAAATTACAAAAATTTCTCTTCTAATAAGAAACATGCCCACATGCATATTTAATACACCTAAACATGCATATCTAGTCATATTATTGTAACGCCCCAACTCCAGGGACCGTTACGGTGTGCCTTGTAAATAGTGCTAAACTCGCTAATCGAGTTATTTGGCCAAAATCGTGTAACTAAGTATGATTAGCGGTTTCGGGATTAAATTTTTTGGTTAAGATGTAAGGTTTCATTAGAACGTTTAATATATATATTGGGATCCCAAAACTATAATTTCAGAGTCTACTACAAGAAAATATTTACAACAGGCCGTTCTATGCGGCAAAATAGGGTTTAACCCTAGTTCCTCTTTAAACCTCGGCCGTGGCGGACGAGCAGCTGCATATGTACACGTCATCACCTAAGCTCTCCAACTCAAGGATGGTCCTGCTTTCTTTTTCCTTTACCTGCACCACAAAGCACCCGTGAGCCGAAGCCCAGCAAGAAAACACAATATAACATGATATAATATCAACAGTGATTGTATTAATTATTCAGGACCAACAGTCCAAACAAATAGGTGACTATCAAAAAAGTTACAAATATGGGGACAACACCCTCTAGCCATGTGATGATAGGATCACCAGGGCTTAACAGATATCAAAAGTCAGTAATATGGGAACAACACCCTTTAGCCATGTGACGATAGGATCACCAGGGCTTAACAAATAAGTGAGCATCTCACGAGCTTTAACAGGATAGGTGCATGGTGATTAGTCACCAACATAACCTTCCTCCTCTAGAGTCATAACTGTGGAACAACGTTCCCTAGCCATGTGACAAACAGTCACCGGGGCCATATGCCCTGGCTCTGAATAACCGGTCTTAGACCAAACAAGCGCTTATAAGTTCATCGACCTTAGGGTCGGTCCAGTGTTAATACCCCATATGAGTCATTCAACGTTGATATCGATTAGATCTAATCTTCATTTGGCCCTGCGTTCATAACACTATGCCATTTCTGACTCTTAGGTCAGTAAAACACGACCAGTGCTTAACTCATTGTGAACTTGACTAATAAATCACAGCTTCACAGATGGATCTAACACCATTGCCGAATCTGACTAATAAGTCAGTGCCATACACAAGTAAGCCATGCCACCAAACATATATCACATGACCAATATCCATATACAAGGTATTCAACATGCTTACTTAACTAGTACAAGTACAATTAGGACCATGCACGAACACAAAGACTCAAGCTCTGAACGATATCATACTCAGTATATAAAGCATGTCCTAATCACATGTTTCTCGTGCATCATATGCATTATATTTAACAATCCAACATGCATCAATAATATCCATGCATGTCACGTTTAATGATCAACCAACATGCATCAAGAATAGCCATGCATGTCACATATACACAGGGTGCAGTTTTCTTACCTCAGATTCGGGCTAGAACGAATAAAAGAACGACCCTTGAGAACGATCAACTTTTAGTCCTTTAGCGGTCACCTAGTCATAACCAAATATAGGATACCATCAATAAAATGATGAACATAGGTTCCCAAACCAATATCTAGCCTCCGGGACATCAATCCAAACTAAACCGAGTAGTAGGATCGACCACGAGGCCTAAGGCTAGCATCCCCAAGTCAAAAACTCATTTCTGGCCAAAAATGCCTTTATGGGCCGCGGCCCTCCCTAACCATGCCACGGCTCACCCTCAGGCAGAGGCAAAACCTCCCCAGAAACCAACATAGGTCGCGGCTCACCATAGCCATGCCGCGGCCCTTTACGCAAAACATCAAACAACAACCTTTCTTCCCCTGCGTTTTTCCTCGAAACCAAACTTTCAAACCAGTCCTAAACCTCATTCAAACACTTAATCCAACCCTCAAGCATCATCTATATCAAACCCTCATCAAAACCCAAGTTGAACATCAATCAAAACTTCCATTAATCCCCACTTTCCACAAAGAATTCACAAGCTGAAAACTAAAGCCCAAAACAGAGTATACCATAAAATTAATGGATGGAACTTACCTTAAGCTTGCTTTAGGTGCCCCTCACTAACTGAACCAAGGTCCTAAATCCTCAAGCCTTGTTCTCCTAGCTTGTTTCCTCGGTTTGGGTTCTCAAAATTCAAAGGAAAATGAAGGGAAGAACATGTATGGGAGAGAAAGAAGGAGATGAGGATGATGCTCTGTTTTGGTCTAAGGGTTTCTACAGCCTTCAAAGTCAATATAAATCCAAACCAAATGACCTAAATGCCCCTAGGTCATTAAAAGTTTCTAAAGCCTTCCCAAGGGCTAAATTGTCCTTTCCAACCTATACCATTAATTATAATTAACGCTCTCCAATTCCCGCTATTCTCAAACACCAATAATCCATATCCCATTACCCTTTAATTCCCCGGTAATGCTCTAATCATTAAATTCACCCCGAGACTCACCCCGAGCCCCGGACTTAAACTCGTTATGACTAGACCGAGCACTTGCATTCCATGATCGTCCCATGCCGAATAGCTCAAACCAATCCACCTTATAATGTGGCTATATTAATTAATCACAACCATGCACCCAAAATACCCATATAATTATAAATACTCCCATATGCATGCATTTACCATCATATAATAATATAATTCACATAAACATGCATATGATCATTAAATAGCATCATAATTCAATTATAGCCCTCCCGACCTCCTAATCAAGGTCCTAACCCTTATTAGGAAATTCGGGGCATTACAACTATCCCCTCCTTACAGAAATTTCATCCTCGAAATTTACTCAAACAGCTCGGAATAAGAATTCCGCACAATTGATTCCAATTTTCAATTTATCCGGGTCGCTTCCTCGACCTCACCATCTCTATAGCATTACCTTAATCCAAGGTGCATTTTGCTCAATGGAACCTTATTACTTATGTCACAATCTGAACTGGCTATTCCTTACCGGAATACTTAACCTCAACTTTTAGATTCTCATAACTCAACCCATAAGTTCCTTTAACCCATGTTCACTGCATGGAAGTACATAAATCACTATATACAACTGCTAGTGCCAAAAGTAAAGCTGATTCAGAGTTAACCTATTCAAGGATTCAACTGCCGAAATGAACTAGGGCTTAACTTGCCTTAATTCCTCACCCCTTTCCATGGTGATACCTTAAAGAAGATATATTCTTCTACCTGGAATTCTACATTCCTACTTTTCAATTCAATAAAACTTTTCATTTATTCCGAGAAATGAGCAATCAAGCTTCAATCTCCAGCAATCTCATTAATCCCCTGAACCACCTCAGGATCCAGATATACATTAATGCATTCATCTTATAAGATGTTCCTCAAATAATGATTGGATAACCCTCTCTCTTTGATTTACCACCAGTCTGAGAGTAATAATCTGTACTGAATTTTATCTATATTCTCATGGCCTTCTAACCCTTCCAAAACTTGGAATCCCAATAAAGTCTTCATCTAATAAGATAGACCTTGAATTCCATGAAGGCACTCTTTCCCTCTCACAAAGAGATTTGAATACCGATCAGCTGTACCATTCACTTATCCTTACTGATAAAATGAACTCACTTGGATTACCAGTCCACAATGACTCAATGCCAACTCACGTTGATCCATCAACCTGGGAATCCCACCGCGAGCTCATCACGGTGCTCTCTTATTCCCACTATGAAATACCCAAAGGCTGTAATGGCCTTGCTGACTCCTGATACTCTGTCTTGACCTGCTAACAGGTTAAGAACTTTACACGTGTCTCATTACATCCCTCTTCATCTCAGGCCATCACTATAAAGCTTTCATATCCTGTTACTTTTCCACGATGCCTGAATGAAGCGAACAAAAGAGTAACATGAGATTCATCTAGAATTTCCCAATTAATCTCGATATCCATCAGATTCCAAATCTGATCTCTTTACCACCATAGATTCATATCTGTCATTGTAAAACTCGTAGCTAGTCCAGCTAAAGCTTTCCATTCAATTTTTTTATAGGTGGCTCACTTAACCATCTTTCCTTTTTATCTTCCTTGAGATAATAATCTCAAACAATAAACTGGCCACCTAGCCCACCAGAAACTCTATACTAGTTCTGGTCAGATTCTTTGATCAACATATTGCATAGGCAATCACTTTCCTCTATTACTGGGATGTCATAACAATCCACTAACTGAACCTGGTCTGTAAAAGACCCAGAACACTTCCCAAGGCACCTTAAATATTTTTACCACCCATGGACACTCCTGTCCCCAAGGCACTCTCCAACCTTGGCACATCTCCACAGAGAAAATACCACAATACCATCGTCCAAAATGATTACAAATCCCATTCAAATAAATCTTTGAATGTACTACTCATCTGATTCACAAACACGTAGCATTAAACCAAATTTCAAGACATATTCAGCACTCGCAGTGCTCTAATCTGATACCAACACAATCCTTTATATAATTTCCTCTCTCTGATCTCTAACTGGTCCTAACCAGATCCAAGATCCACCTTAAAGAATTCCATCTTACTCAGCAACTAAACCTTTAATTCTTATAACTCCGCTGAGCCACTCAAAGCAGTGTTTACAACTATTTCTATTTCTGGCACTAATCCAATAACCATTCTAGTCTCTTCACATATAAAAGAAGCCCTGGCAGATCACCTGGAAACACATTCAAAACCCACAGACTAATCCAGTTTGTCCTGATCTCACTGGCACAATCCAAGTGGTATCCGTCACGCTAGCTAAGAGTTCCATGCATCTCCCTGCAACAGAACTCTAGCTCTTATGAAGATGGAATGTTCATCTACTCGGCATGAGTTGTATGTTTTTTAGAAAATCTATGTGAACCAAATGTGATTATAGAGTATACAATACAAGTTAATATTTATCTGGTTATTTGGATGATTTTTATGGGTTTTCTTGCTAGGCCTTGGCTCACGGGTGCTTTGTGGTGCAGGTAACGGCAAAGGGGAGCTGGACCAGCCATGAGTTGGAGAGTTGTAGGGGCAGCATGTACAGATCTAGCCTGCTCGGTTGCCACGGTCGAGATATTTTGAGGAACATGAATCTTTATTTGAAAATTTGCTGCTTAGGTCGGCTAAGTCTGTATTTTTGATAAACTTGTATTTTATTAGAAACTTTTGGGATCCCCTATAATTACTTAACCTTTTAAATGAGAAGTCCAAC
Source organism: Humulus lupulus (assembly GCF_963169125.1). Lineage (NCBI taxonomy): Eukaryota > Viridiplantae > Streptophyta > Magnoliopsida > Rosales > Cannabaceae > Humulus > Humulus lupulus. The sequence continues at coordinate 33,576,108 of NC_084802.1, read as the reverse complement.
ATTTGACCAAAACTTTTGATACTTAAACTGTCGATCAACCCTAATTACACCTTTAAGTCCAAATGGCTCGCTTAACGAGTTAAACACTATTCTTAACATGCGGTGTAACAGTTCTGACTATTCAGAGCGTTACAATTTGGTATCAGAGTTGCCAAGGTTTATTAGTTGATGAAGATTGGTTGGGCATGTACACTCTTCGCTAAAGACAAGATCGACTCAGGGTTTGGTAACTAATGATATGATCATGTGCGTACTTGTTTAAATGAAATATATATGCCTTATCTGCATGCTTGATTAAGGAACATGAGCTATACTGATAAGGTATGGCCCTTGAATACTAGGTGAATATGAGAATGTATGCTTGTTATACTATCGATGCATGTAGAATGTCAAGTAGCAAGATGTTTGTGAATGTTGTATAGTTGCTGAGTCATTGATTGCAGATATACTTGGAGAGTTATGCCTCCAAGGTGATCAGTTCGACTAGCTGGCGCTTAGATCAAGGCTAGAAATGATAACCAGGGTTAGAACCCTCCGCCAGTCCCTGAGAACTGGCAGCAGACCCTTGCTGAAATGCAACCCAGACTGTAGAGACAGGAAGAAGAAGTTCATCGGTTAAGACAACAACAGGTTTTAGCAGGGAACACTGCACCAGTAGTACCACTCGCTGCCCTAGTACAAGTTGTACAGCAACAACCAGAAGTATTGAACAGATGGGAACAATTATATGAGCAGTTCATGAAGTAACACCCTCATACTTTTGAGGGAGGGCCAGACCCACTGTGAGCTGAGCAGTGGATGAGTATGACCACCTCCATCCTGGACTTTATGAGGGTGATAGGTAATGATAGGGTGGCCTGCGCCACTTACATGTTTTGGGAAGATGCCCGTATTTGGTGGGAGGTTGTATCTTAGACCCGGAATGTTGTTGCATTGAGTTGAGATAAGTTCCGGGGTTTTTTTCAATGAGAAGTATTACAACTGTTGGAAAACATTCAGAGCACGCAGCGAAATTGGCATGGTGGGCCCATTGTTTTTTTAAAAACAACAATAAAAAATTTCATTAATCATATAAACAGTTTATATGACCAAGAAAACAATCTAGAAACATTAACATACAATATTATTAATCATGCAACAAATATATAAATATACAATATATTTATATATAACATATAAACACAAAAATTCAAGAACATATAATCAATTACCTCTTGAAGCCTATCAATTGTTCTTGAGTCTTTTCGTATTTTTATCGATCTTCCTATCCAAAGCTTTGAGCACTCAAACTACGATCTTCCGGAGTGTTCTCTACACCTCAAGATGTGTGTGGGCACATAGATAACATGGGTTTGCAATTTTAGGAATCACAAGTATTTCTCAACACATGAGAACTTGGATTATGGTTTGAAATGGCTAGAATAAAGAAGAAGAAGAATGAGTTCTTGTCTGACAAAAATTCTAAGAACTTTTCTGAATTGCATCTGATATGTGTAGTGTCTTCTGTATATTGTATGTGTTCTCTTCTTATTCTATATCATATATATAGAAATATTCCTATTACCTTATAATTCCCAATAATAATAGTTGTTGACGCCATTTTTCATCAACTTAAATAGTAGAGCAATTAAACAATAGATTATTGGAGCAAATGAATAAAGAGGAAAACAACAGAATTTTTACATGGTTCAGCAGTTAACTCTACCTAGTCCACGAGTCTATGTTATTAAGACTTGGGAGTTTTCTGGAAACTTTTCAGAGAAGAGTTGCCCAGAGTGTTCTCTACAGAAATAAAAAAAAAAAAAACCCCTTTACAAATGGTGTTTCCTTCTCTATTTATAAGGAAGGTTGCAGAATTCATTCCCACATATTTCGGGAAGATATTCTGTAAATCAATTAACATAATGCTATTAAATGCATTATCTCCTACATACACGGAAACTTCCCATGAAGATCGAGAATGGATAACAGATTAAATGATATCCCTTAAATATTGGGATTGTAAAACAATAAACATGTTCACACGTAATGGGTTATCCCAGATAATTCATCAAATCTTTGAGACCAACAATTGGCATTGAGTCTGTCAAAACCATGAGTCAATCACGAGCACGCCACCCAACTTCGTGCTATGCTCGGAACAAGTAGATGCTGACGAGGCTGTCGCATCCAAGCTTGCACCTCCCGAGCTTGAGTTATCTCGCTTGAAGGAAATCGGTGAACAATATATTTAAGTGTCATGCCGTGACTATTGCGAGCTTAGAACATATTCAAGGCTACACACCCTCAAGCTTTCGAGGTCAGTATTTACAGCAAAGCGGTCTGACTGAAGGATCATATGACGACCATGCATATTTCGAGCTCACACCTGACAAGCCCAGCTTTCGGGGTCATAACTTTTATCTCAAAATCTGGGTGTAACATTTTGCCTCCTCAAAAGTATCAGTTCGAATCCCATGAGAAGGAAACTTTTGAACTGCCCTTCTTGGAAACTATACCATTATTTGTACTCGAGTGTAGACATGCGTCAGCCAGTTATTGGATGGTCAGAGTACTTGAGTGTCTCTTATACCATGCGCACGTCCATCCTCCTGCCAATTTTATGGCGCCACCCTTTTATTTGTCCCTAACCGTTCGATTAGATATCGAAATCGGCCAATGGTTCAGATCATTTCGTCGTTTAGCATCCTTTGGGTCTATAAATACGCCATCGTATTCCTCATTTCAACTTTACGTTTTCAAGTTTTCAAAGAAAAGGGAAGAATAAAAACCCAGAACTTAAAAATCGTTCTACTGTTGTATGTTCTCCAAGCCAAGGAAACAAAGCACCGTTGGCCTGTTCGACTCTGTGAGGTCGTTTTTGCAACCTCTCCTTCGATCATAGATTTCTTTGTACCCACCAGCCACACTGTCTTAGTGTTATCCAATAAATCAGCATTGGTGACGTGGAAAATAATCTCTGGACACGTGGCTGACACCTGGAAGTGTCTGCTAGAGTATCGACCAGAAGACACAGTAGAGGCAGGGTAAGCCCTCTTACCCGCGATCAGTCTGGTCGATGGCTCCGTGTACAAGGCAACTTTTATGGGAAGATCTTTATGAATCCCGAATTTATCTCATGCAATCTTCTGGATATCCGATTATTCAGGGAAGAATATCTGTAACAATCTCTTGTAACCCTCCTTGAGCCTATAAATAGCAAGAGATAGCTCAAAGGAAGGGACCTTTTCGCTTTAGAATCATTCAAAACTATAGTAATTCTCCAAGTAACCTATATCGTTCTTCAGAGGTGTGTGAAACTCATTGAACCCTAGTTCTTTGATCACCCTTCTGATTCTTATATCAATATCAGTCTAAGTGGACGTAGGTCGTTACCAGATCCTGGGGCCGAACCACTATAAATTATTGTGTTTTCTTTACTTTTGTCATTGCGTTCTTCTCTATACACTCGTTTATATCAACCACGTTTTGACTCCGTGTCAGTTGGCCAAATCTTGGGTCAACATTTTGGTGCTTTCATTGAGAGATTGATTTATTGCTGTTGAGAAAACTAATGGCGAAAGCAGGAAAGAAAACTGGGCAGGCAACCGCCGCTGCACCGTCGAATCCACCACCTCCTCCTCCCCCTGCAAGCATAGCGGAAGATGAGCCGCAACTGGATTTTGAAGAAGAGGAAATGGATGACGTGACGCCGAAGAGTACTCTGGGTGCGTTGCAAGAAGAACTGGCTAATCTGAGGGCCAGTCAGGAGACCGCCGCTGAAATTATGGCGCGGCAGCAGCAGGAGATAGAAAGGCAGCGCACGGAATTGAGCGAAAGACAGGCAGAGGTGGATCGCCGCCAGAACGAAGCCATGGCAGCCCTGGAGGCAGCCTTGCTGTTGGCAAGAAATCAAGCTGCACCTGCTTCATAGCCTGACCAACCGGTGAATGGGCCACCCCAGAGGGGTCCTAATCCGAGCCCACCGATTCAGCCTTCAAGTTCGCAAAGGCCCGAGCAGCCTCAGATGCCTCATGACGATGTCCCACAGGACCCTGAGGCGCAGCCACCATCCCAAGCTGCTCGGGGTAATCCCCCGCAACAGAGGCAGAATAGGGCCGAGCATCAGCCTCGCAGCCCTAGACGCCATGGGGATGATGGGCCGAACCTACCGAACAGAGGTCGGTACCCTCCTGGAAATATGAGAGACTCAAAGTTAGGCTCTGTAGTCCAGGGCCCCCCATGGCACGCTGATGCAACGGGGACACCACGACCAGCACAGACCACCCTCTAACGCTCGGGATGGTTCAGCCAGGAATGGGCATCGAGGGAACAGCTGATCTCACCATAGCCAGTCAAGATTCAGAGATGGCCACGGATACAATGAAGCTAACTCAGGCAAGGGAAATGCCGGCAGGAGGAATGGATAAAGAGGTAAAAGCAGGAGCCAAGTACCTCAAGACGACCAGCCAAATAGACGGGATGCTGGGGGGCAGCCCAGACAAAATAATGTCTTCAACCGGCTCGGTGGTAGCGAGCAGCGAAGAAGAGAGGAGGACCTGAGAGATGTGCTCAATGATCGTCGCGAGAAGCACGGCGAGAACATCCCCCCAGCAACAGAGGCCACTGCAATTCCTACCGCAGTGCAAGCCCAGATAGACGCACTCAATCAGGCTGTGCAGCAGCTGGTCGGAGGAAGGACTTCTTACATCGACCACGATAGGAGGAAAGGCACTCCTTTCGTCCAAAATATAGCTAATGCTGAAACTCCCAGCAAGTTCAAGATGCCTACGCTCCCAAACTTTGATGGATATGGGGACCCAGTCTCGCATGTGAATAAGTTTGAGATTCAGATGGACATTCAGAAAGTGTCCGAAGACGCTCGGTGTAGGATCTTCCCTGCAACACTTTCTGAAGCGGCCCAGGAGTGGTTCTTTAAGTTTCCGCCTGCAAGCATAGTTTCCTGGGAAATGTTCGTAAGGGAGTTCTACGGACAATTCTATGCGGGTCGTGTGCACCCAACCGAAGCAAACCAGCTAGTCGAGATTCACCAGCAGGACGGAGAGTCAGTGAAGGATTACGTCCAACGTTTTATGCGAGCGGCAGTTGGAGCGAAAACAGTAGGAGACGAAGGCAAGATGATGGCCATTACCGCGGGGGTAAAACGTTGCTCGCCCCTCTGGAAAAGTCTCCGAAAGGAAGGAGTTAAAACAACCCAGGAGTTCTTGGACCGAGCTGATCGTTACATCAAGCTCGAAGAGGCCATTGCTGATGATGGAAAACCCTCGAACAAGGGTAAGAAAGCCGCCGACCCCGCCAAAGCCGCCAATAGTTCTAAACCTAATGGCAACAGCAAAGGTAACGGAAATGGCAACGGTAATGGCAAGAATGGTGGGAAACGGCCGTATAACGAGCCCTCCACCTCCGACAACAAACGAGCCAAGGGTAATCGTTATGAACCTAGGTTCACTAACTATACTGCCCTCGTTGAGTCTCGGGGAGAGGTTTACCAGGCCACAAGCTCTAGTGTGCCTTACAGAAAACCTGGACCCATTCGAAAGGACATTTCGAAAAGAGACACTACCAAGTTCTGTCGTTACCATAACGACTACGGACACGACACTAACGAATGCAACCAGTTAAAAGACGAAATCGAGTTCCTTATTAGACAAGGACACTTGAGAAGGTACGTACGGGCCTCGGGAAGCTCCCAACGAGAAGCTCCAGGCGGCAACGAGCAGGCGTCCACACGCCAACGCTCGCCACCATTACAGCCTGCCCCCGTGGCTGGAACACTCTTAACCATCTGTGGAGGCCCGCACCTCGCGGGAAATAGCGGAAAGGCCAGAGAACGATATGCTCGGACTCTGCGCCACGACCAGGACATCGAGATGATGACTGTGGAGGACCGTGCACCAAAAAAGGCTCGGTCAGAGGAGGATGAGATGACCTTCTCTGAAGGCGATGCCCGACACGTCCGGTTCCCACATTCTGATTCGCTGGTCGTGGACATCCAGATGGCCAATATGATGGTAAAGAGAGTACTGGTCGATACAGGAAGTTCAGTGAACATCCTGTATAAGTCAACACTGGAACGCATGAAGCTGTCTGTAAAAGACTTGGAGCCCTGCAATCAAACAATATATGGCTTCTCTGGAGAAGGACTCGCCCCAACCAGAATGATCAAGCTTCCAGTAACGATGGGTACAGCGCCCGCAACAAGGACATTACTCGCCACCTTTGTAGTGGTCGATTGTCCTTCGCTGTACAACGCCGTTATCGGAAGACCCATACTGGTCGGTCTACGGGTTGTCATCTCTATGTGGCACCTAGCCATGAAATTCCCAACAGACGCGGGGGTAGGACGCGCCTTAGGAAACCAAAGGGAAGCTAGGGAGTGCTACAATGCCTCAATCACAAAGGCGAAAAGTGGAACGCCAAGGAGCACTACCTCAGACCAATTGCAGATGGCAGTAGGTACGCAAGCCTAATCAGGTGGTGAAGTCAACAAATAGGGTGTTGCCCAAAGTGAGGATGGAGATTTGGATCCTCGCTTTGGGGATTTTGAAGAAAATGTTGGACCCGTCGAGGACCTGGAGGAGGTCCAACTCGACAATAAAGACCCGACCAGAGTCGTGAAGGTTGGGAAAAATTTAGAGCCTACCACGAAGCATGCGCTGGTGGAATTCTTGCGTAGGAACCAGGAAGTTTTCGCCTAGTCGCATAAAGACATGGTGGGGATAGATCCTACGGTAATCAGCCATGTCTTGAACATAGACAAAACTTTCCCACCCGTGCAACAAAAGAGAAGGCTGCTCGATAAAGATAGATCAAGAGCCTTGAAGGAAGAAGTCGAAAGACTTAAGGAGAATGGATTCATCAGGGTAGCGTTTTATCCCTCGTGGGTCTCGAATCCGGTACTGGTCCCCAAGCCTAACGGCAAGTGGCGTACCTGTGTGGATTTTACGGACCTCAATAAAGCCTACCCAAAAGACTGCTTCCCACTCCCAAGGATCGACCAGCTGGTCGATGCGACTGCAGGACATGAGGTCCTCTCATTCATGGATGCATATTCAGGCTACAACCAGATTAGCATGCATCCCCCTGATGAGGATCACACCAGCTTTCGGACCGATACGGGCTTGTATTGCTACAAAGTCATGCCCTTCGGACTGAAAAACGCAGGTGCGACTTACCAACGACTAGTCAACCACATGTTTAAGGAACTGATCGGTGTGAACATGGAGGTATATGTGGATGACATGCTGGTAAAGTCTAAAAAAGCAGAAGGACATGTGAGGGATCTACAAGAGTGCTTCGATGTGTTGGATAAGTACCAGATGAAGTTGAATCCCCTCAAATGTTCCTTTGGAGTCGGATCAGGGAAGTTTTTAGGGTTTATAGTAAACTCAAGAGGAATCGAAGCCAACCCTGACAAGATAAAAGCCCTGATCGACATGAAGTCGCCGGAGAAAGTCAAAGATGTATAAAGTTTGACCGGAAGGATTGCTGCCCTGAGTAGATTCATCTCCAAATCAACTGACAAATGTGTCCCTTTCTTCAATCTACTCAGGGGCAATAAGAAGTTTGAATCGACGGGAGATTGCGAGCAGGCATTCCAGGCCTTAAAAGTTCATTTGGCGCAACCTCCCATCTTGTTAAAGCCAATCGAAGGAGAAACTTTGTATATTTACCTGGCGATTACTGAAGTTGCTGCTAGTGCGGTACTAGTACGGGAAGAAGAAGGCATACAGAAAGCAGTCTACTATATCAGCAAACGGCTGATTGGTGCGGAATTAAAGTATCCGCCAATTGAAAGGTTAGCATATTGCTTAATTCTAGCCTCCAGGAAGTTGCGTCCTTACTTCCAAGCCCATCCTATAACAGTTTTAACCGACCAGCCCCTTCGGCAAGTCCTCCAAAAACCTGAGGCGGCTAGAAGATTGTTAAAATGGGCAGTCAAACTAGGGCAGTTCGATGTAACTTATTCACCGCGAGCAGCAATAAAGGGACAAGTCTTGGCCGATCTTGTTGCAGAGTTCACCGAACTCCCAGGCAAGGAGCAGTGCGATCAGCTTGAAGCGCCCGTACCTCAAGACATAACTCCTTCGTGGAAGCTATTCATGGATGGTTCATCCAACGAATCCCACGCTGGAGCGGGAGTGATATTGATAACGCCGAAAGGGCATCGATTTCACTACGCAATCAGGTTCGACTTCACAGCATCAAACAATGAAGTGAAATACGAAGCACTCCTCGCTGGACTGAGAATGGCCAAAGATATGAACATAAGGACGCTTGATATTTACAGTGACTCTCAGCTAGTCGTGAATCAAGTCCTGGGAGAATATCAAGCGCGGGGCTTAAAGATGATGGCCTACCTAAATAAAACGAAGGATTTACTAGCCCAGTTTACAAAGTACACCCTCCAGCAAATTCCGCGAGACCAGAATTCGAATGCAGACGCCTTGGCTAAACTCGCGAGCGCAAAGGATGCTGATACCTTGAACATAGTTCCAGTAGAAATACTGAGTAAGCCAAGCATAGAAGCGGCCGAAGCCAATATGGAGATTCGTATAGAAGATACGTGGATGGCACCATACTTGGAGTATCTGACGAATGGCACACTGCCAACAGATAGAAACAAAGCCAGAACTCTGCAAAGGCGGGCCGCTAGGTACATACTGGTCGATGGCATTATGTACCGAAGAGGATATTCAATGCCACTACTCAGGTGCGTTACACCAGAAAAAGCTAAGGAACTCATGAGGGAGGTGCATGAAGGCTTTTGCGGGGATCACGCTGGGGGGCAGAGTTTGGAAAAAAAGATTCTAAGGCAAGGCTACTTCTAGCCAACAATGAGCGAGGATTCGATGGAGTATGTATGAAGATGCGACAAATGTCAAAGGTTCTCCAAGATTCCACGAGCAGCTCCAAATGAACTAAAACAGATGCAGAGCCCGTGGCCTTTCGCGGTATGGGGGATAGATTTGATTGGATCCCTACCCACAGGGAAAGGCGGAGTAAAGTACGCAGTTGTGCAGTTGATTACTTCACCAAATGGGTCGAAGCTGAACCACTCGCAACCATCACGACCAAGAAAGTCCTTGACTTCGTCATCAAGAACATTGTATGCCGGTATGGTCTGCCCAGGAAGATAGTTTCAGACAACGGGACCCAGTTTGACAGCGACTTATTCACCGATTTCTACGAAAGGCATGGCGTTATTAAAAGTTTTTCTTCAGTCGCACACCCCCAAGAGAATGGGCAAGTTGAAGCCGTGAACAAAACTCTCAAAGACACCCTGAAGAAAAGACTCGAAGAAGCTAAAGGAGCATGGCCAGAGCAGCTGCCTGAAGTCCTATGGTCGTACAGAACATCTCACCGAACAGCAACAGGCCATACCCCATTTTCCTTGGCCTATGGATATGAGGCCATGTTGCCTGTCGAGTTAGATCCCCCCTCACATCGGCGTTTGACTTACGACCAGCACCAGAACACCCAGCTAATGATGGAGTCCCTAGACTTGATCGACGAAATGCGAGAAAAATGTTAACTCCGAGTTGCTGCTTACCAGCAAAAAGTCGCCCGGTACTTTAACTCCAAAGTTAAAGAAAGAAAATTCAACGTCGGTGACTTGGTGCTACGACGAGTTTTCTTAAATACCCGCGACCCAACTGCTGGAGTGCTCGGACCTAACTGGGAAGGACCTTATCAGATTGAAGAAGTCCTTCACCTAGGCACCTACAAACTTGCACGCTTAAACGGAGATCCCGTTCCACGTTACTGGAATGGAGAACACCTGCGCAAGTATTATCAATAAACAATCCTTTTTAAAGGACTGGCTTGTGTAAAGATTTTCAATTTTTTTACAAGTTTTGCAAAGAGGGTTAGCCACGCTGTATGGCTAACTGCTCGTATATGTAAGGTTCTATTAAAGAATCACTCGTAAAGACATGCTTAGTCCATTTTTAATACGAGATTATAAGTGACTGTGCTCAGCCAGTCATTCTTGCCAACCTTTGTGAATTTATATTTACAAGTATTTGTTCATTACGTGTGTTGTTTTGCTGTATTACAAGTATCAATTTTCATACGAACAGGCCATGGTCAGGGCAAGTGACCAAGGACCTAAAGCTCCTCGATCACTTGGGGGGCATATAAGGCACATCGATAGCAAAGCATACTCTCAAGGTATGTAAACACATGAGCAAAATAAGTGAAAGCATGCTACAGTACTTAGAGTATTTTTCAAAATTTATGTTTTGTTAAATCATGGCAAAGTACTATGCTAAGTTCGGTCATACGGACAAATGTTATAATAAGTAAAAATATTATAGCATCAAGATTTAAGATTTTACACCGCAAGCATCGCTGCTTGGATGTAACTGTTCAGGTAAAAGGATTTACTGCCCGTGCAGCAAAGTTTAAAAAGAAACTATTGTCTTTACATCATGACCCGTAGGTCGTTTACCCAAAAAGAAAGAAAAAATAAATGAGAAGAATTCAAGAGGCATTCGGGGCCGGAGGGTCCTGGGCAGTATCCTGGTTAGTCGCATCCTCGACAACTTCTTCTTCTACACCAGCGATGCTTGGAGTGGCAGGGGTTGCAGCTCTTGCCTCCTCTTCGGCCAGTTGGGCAGCACATCGAGCCAACTCCGCATTTCTGACTTCCTCTGAAAGATAACTAAAGTCAGCACCCCGATTGTGTTTCCAGAAATTGTAGAAACATCGGAGTGTCGTCTTCTTGTACTTTTCCAGATTTTTGGAGTTGTCAAGCTCCAACTGCTTCACCTTGCCCCCGAGAGTGAGAATGGCCTCGTCCTTGGTCTTGAGTACCTCCCCCAGATGCTTGATTTCGCGGAGAAGAGCTTTGTTGAAATCTCGGTACTCCTGTCTCAACTTGACCGCTGCTTCCTTCACAGCTTCAGCCTCCGACAGCTTAGTCACCGCCGCATCCCTCTCTCGAACCACTTCCTCTAACTCCTTGGCATGCCTAGCCTCAGCAGCCGATAGCTCCTCGGCCGCCTTCACCTGATACCTCTCGATGGCCTTTGCCTCAGCCTACTCGAGGTAAGCCTGGGCTCGGGTACGAGCAGTAGTGGCAGAAAGTAAGGCCTGTGTACAAAGAAAAAGGAGTTAGAACTTATCATAAGGACTAAAAAACTAAAGCTTGAAGAATAAAGAAGTACTTACGCTGGAGATTTCGTTCAGAGCCCTATTCAGGATCTGGTCGACTGGCAGCTCTTCAGCTTGGACCATTGCGGCCCTAACACGGTCGCCTTTGCCGATGTGATCGAGGCGGTCCCTGGCAGATCGAATGGCGCGGCTCATGAGTCTAGCCCCATGAGCCTCTTCACGAGAAAGCTGCTCTCTGGCAGGTGCGGCCGGAGGGTTCGGCGAGGCAGGAGCGTTTTGCTGCTCGGAAGGAACTGGAGGAGGGGTAGGAGTTCCCCCAGTAGGCGCGGGACTTTGCCCAGTTGGCGTGCCCTGAGGGGGGTCTTCTGATCGACCCTTCTTGGCTGGGGGGCCTCGACTGGATTCACCAGTTCTCTTCTTAGGCTTCCGTTGGAGTTGAGGAACTTCCTCTTCGTCCTCCGCCTGGTACATGTCGAAGATGTTGGGAGTCGACATATCTGCATGCAAGTAAACACAAGAAGTTAAGGAAAAAAGAGGCAGGTGAAAGTAGGCTATACAACAAAAAGAAGGTAATAAAGTAAATACCCGAGCTACAACTACTGGTCGCTACACTATTGACTCTATTAGTCATATACTCATTATCTGGCATGAAGACGTCTGGCCCTAGATTTGGAGCATATGTAAAGTTACCATCCCCGTCAAACATATGACAGGGAATTGGCAAACCATTTAAAAGCGAAATAACTTTACCATTGTCATCGGAAGATTCTCCCAAGTCAACAATAGGCTCTTTGGCCTTTTCTTTCCCCTTGCCTTGGGGAGCAGAAGGCCTTTCTGCGGAAGGGCTACCCGTGGGTTCCCTGATCGTAACTCCTGTTGGCCTCCTCCTAGGAGGAGGCACAGGAGGTTGCTGCTCGGGAACCCCCTCGGCAGTGGCTTCGTCCACCACGGACCCTTTATTTTCATGGCGAGGAGCCAAGAGGCCAGACGACCTCAAGTTCTTTTCAGTTATCAGGGTCTTGACACATTTTGCTGCATCAGACATCCTGGCCAGAGTGTTAGACCTCAACACCATGTCTGGTGTTGGGGTCGGACGTAACCAAGGGCCTGAAAAAACAGATTAAGTCTGAGAAAAATGAAAGGAAACACTCTATGTTAAAGTATCGACCAGTCGAAGACAAGTTCTTACCTCCTCTCGTGAAGGCCAAGTTGTTACTGGTTATGTCTGGAGTAAAGAAGTACTCCTTATTGTAGTGTCCCACGTTTTATATATGGGTAGTGCCACTCAAGAACGTCCGGCCGGTCTCCTGGTGACAGAAGTGGAAAAAGCCCGTCCCGTTGTGCTGTGGGTTAGACTTAAGGTCAAAAAGATAGTTGACCTCGTGGGGCGAAGGTTCTAGCCATTTGTTAAGTTTATACAGGATATAGAGTTCGGCCAGCATCCTATATCCGTTTGGAGTTATTTGGAAGGGGGCGACACCGAAATAATTGGCCACCCCCACAAAAAAGGGATGAAGAGGGAGATAAGCTCCCGCCTCAATGTGATACTGGGACCAGGCACTGTTCGCCCCTCCTGGACGGTTAGCCCTCTGGTCTGCGGTAGGACATATAATGGTTATCCCCATGAGGGGGAATTTCCTGAAGCAGTTAGCGACCATTCGAAGGGTCACTGAACTGGCTGGGGAAGTATACCACTCGACATCAGGCGGATTCCGATGACGAGGGCGAGCCCTAGTTTGGATATTAGGGTCAGGAACGAGATTTTCTCGACCGCTGGTCGAGGGAGCCCTAGCCTGCGAATCAGGCTGGGCAGGAGAAGTAGGGTTGCTTTCAGACTCAGGCCTTTTCTTGTCAGAAGACTTGGAGCGGGCCATTTGGGAGGAAGGACGGGGTCTGGAAGGAGATCGCGAGAAAGGAATCTCGTGGACACGTACAGCTGGTTGTTCTTCCCCCTCGAGCAGCTGGGCAAGAAGGTCGTCGTCGATGGGTCTTTCACCTCCCCACAAATCTGGCATTAAAGTCTGCAAACAAAAGAATGGGGAGGTGAGGAAATAGAACTTTAGAAAGCTTTTTAGAATAACGCTGGTCGAGTATAAAAGTTAGGCTTTTATACAACAGCATTCTATCAAAAAGCTAAATCTTTCTACACGAACAGTTTGAAAAACGGATCAAAGGGTGAAAGTAAAAAGTTTTTCTGAGAAAGCTTTTTCAACTCCCCTTAGGGCGGGAAAAATTTATCTTTCAACTCCCCTTACGTCCTAAAAAGCATGATCCTGGATTTTAAACTAACTCGTAAATCTATTTTGCCTACAAAACGTCCTGTCTACAAGCATCTTAAACCAGAAACAAAAAGACCTAAACATTACATCATCAGAAGCATGCACCGCGAGAAATTAGAAGCATGGGGTTTCGAAAACTTACCAAGAAAAGTGATCGTGAAGGTGGAAGAAAGGTCTTCGGAGATTAAAGAGCCCACGGTCTGAGTCTTGGAAGTGTAGGAAAACGGTCTCCGGAGAAGGTTAAAGTTCTGGTTTTTAGGGTTTTCTGCAAAGATAATGGCGTGCGTAAAAAGAAAGAAGAGGCTTCGACGGTCTTATATAAGTATTCTCTGATATTAAAAAAGTGTAATCATTAGTTTTCCTTTTTCTAAGTATGGGGAAATGGGATGGCCGTCGAAATCGTTTCTGGGGAACTGAAAAGACATGATTAGACAGAAGTGGGTTGCTTTTTTCAAGAACACACGAAGGGTTCTGACACGTCAGGAGGGGTTACCGAAGAGTCGTTCGTTCAAAGTTTATTTACTGTTCGTAGTAAATAAACTTTGGGGGGCAAATGTTATCCAATAAATCAGCATTGGTGACGTGGAAAATAATCTCTGGACACGTGGCTGACACCTGAAAGCGTCTGCTAGAGTATCGACCAGAAGACACAGTAGAGGCAGGGTAAGCCCTCTTACCCGCGACCAGTCTGGTCGATGGCTCCGTGTACAAGGCAACTTTTATGGGAAGATCTTTATGAATCCTGAATTTATCTCATACAATCTTCTGGATATTCGATTATTCAGGGAAGAATATCTGTAACAATCTCTTGTAACCCTCCTTGAGCCTATAAATAGCAAGAGATAGCTCAAAGGAAGGGACCTTTTCGCTTTAGAATCATTCAAAACTATAGTAATTCTCCAAGTAACCTGTATCGTTCTTCAGAGGTGTGTGAAACTCATTGAACCCTGGTTCTTTGATCACCCTTCTGATTCTTATATCAATATCAGTCTAAGTGGACGTAGGTCGTTACCAGATCCTGGGGCCGAACCACTATAAATTACTGTGTTTTCTTTACTTTTGTCATTGCGTTCTTCTCTATACACTCATTTATATCAACCACGTTTTGACTCCGTGTCAGTTGGCCAAATCTTAGGTCAACACTTAGTATCTGTTCTATGTTCATGTGCATTCTGTTTTTCCATGCATGTTTATTTTTGTAGTAGCATTTAGGCACATTTACTAGTTTTGTACTAGAATGCTTTAATCAATACTGTGTAGTTTTTAGGCTCTTCTGTTGTTAAGATTTTCCAAACCCAGATTTTCGCATAAATGATGCTAATATGGCTTTTACTAGGTTATCTTGATTTCGACTATCGTATTGTGTAGACCAAGAAACTGGGTATAGGATTAGGGTTTTCAATTTGCACGTTTCCCAAAAATATCACCTTTTGAGCAACCGCCAACTTTTTCCCTGAAAATCCGGGATTCTAAAAAATAAATCCACTTTTCCCCTTTACGTGGAATGCACGCTCCAAGCCTAATCTCGCTCTTTTGACCGAGCTCGTTCCATAGTCTCAAGCATTCGAGCTCAGACTGTCTTGATTTTTATTCTTAATCTCTTGTTTGTCTGGCCCTCACCCTTTTTCTTTCTTGCTAGATGTCGCAGAATTTGGAAAAGCGGTGGGGGTCAGAACTCGCGATTCCATACTCATCAGAAACTCCAAGCCCAGAGTCACCTTTTACTCAGAATAAACACTTAATTCGGGAGCTCTAAGGCGTGAGCAAGAGGACACCCGAGCTCACTTTCGACGTCAAATCGACGAGGTCGAAGAGAGAAAAAGGAAGAGGCTTAGGGTTGCCATCTACCTAGATCCAGAACCCGAGCCTAGACCCATCCCCCTCGATCCTACCCTTAAAGTGATGGTCGCATTCAAACCGGGCGATCTCAAATTTTCACTGATGGAAGAACCATCAAATCCCCCGTCTACTTCGCAGCCAACCACTATTCCCACCTCGAGGGGAGAATTTTTTGAGGTCGACCATTATTGGAGCTCGATTTCTTCACTAGGGAAAATCTCTGACATCTTGGCCCTCCACGGAATTGGATTATCAAGCTCGCTGAGGTGTCAAGCTCCTACCTCCCATGAGCGAAGCTGTCGTACCACGGGAGATGGCAATCCCGACAGTAAATTAAAATATGCGGCTTGGAGCCATGAGCATATGAGGGCAGAGGCCTTATTGCCCTTGAAGTCCTTTTTTAAGGACTTTTTGGATTTTTTCGGGCTCGCTCCCTTCCAACTCAACACCAACTCATACAGGGTTTTGTCAGCCCTGAGGTCGCTTTACCACGAGCTAAAGTGGGAAGGACCTTCACCAAAATAGATTTTGTATCTCTTTTGCTTGAAAAGAAATCCCTTCCGAACTCGGGGATGAGATGGCTTCTACTATCTCTCAAGCTATCCTTGTGAGAAGAAAATCTTCGAGGACCTGTCGAACCATCCTCCCAACTTCAAGGTGGCGTTCTTTTGGACGGACAGCTTGGCTCCCTCCAGACACTATTCATTTAGGCGAATCCGTAAGTATACGATCTTTTTTCTTTTTATGCTCGAATTTTTGCTTAGGCTCGAACCACTCATAATACATTTACTTCTTCAGCCACCTATCATCGTCCTACTCCCATTGATGAGATGAAGGAGCATAACGAGACTTTGCTTCAACTCCCTTATGGTAGGCGCTCCCTGCCTTATCTTCTTCATGAAGATAAACTTTGGGCTTGTGGTCTCTTAGAGAAGGATCAATCCACAAATGGCCGGTCCAACAAGAAGTACACCAAGTGGGAGTTTGTGCCTCTCCCGACCGGCATCCTTCCTCTGAGGTGAAGCTCTAAGGCACGATCCCCAGCTCGATGTTGCAGGAGTCCGTGCTCGGGGAACGAGGCCAATGACGAGGCTTCGAGCTCGAGTGACAGAGGTACGATCATCCTTAGCTTGTCTTTTTGGTCTCCTTCGCTACTTAAGCATAAACCCGGCACCCTAATCTTGTGCCCAGATGATAGGGAAATTTTTTATGTATGGTCCTGGGTAGATGAGAGGGTCCATAGGTTTGATAGCTGGTTAGGGAAGTACGATACTATGTATAGTCTGAACGAGGTCTGGGATGGAATAGTCGTCCAATACGGGACGAATGATTATAGGTACCTTTCGAGGTTGACTTCCACATATAGGGAAGGGACTCCCCCTGCCTCTTTCGAAGATGGGGGGAATTACGTGGTCGCCTAGCACGAGCTCGGGGGAGAGTTCCAGTTAGGTTCCTTGTTACTTGTCCTTTTATTCCTTGACTGTCTACATTATGCTAACTTCTGTGTCTTGAAATTTCTTATAATGTGGTGTGGTTGTGCAGGCACTATGGATTCTGATCTCAAGACCGTGCCCACCAGGGGTGAGGGGGCTAAGAAGAGTAAGTGCCTGAAAGCCTCACAGAAGTCTGATCGGCCTACTAAGGTCTCTAAGAGGATCGAGAAGACTCCTCCTCCCCCAACTCCCATTGTTGCGAGCCTGGCCGCGGATCTCGCCTTCCAAGTGGATGCGTCCATCACAGATGCTCCTCCTCCGCCTCCTGTTGTCAATATCCTTCCCACGCTCGGCCCTCATCCGAAGAAACCATCGTCCAAAGGGCGTCTGTTGTCAATTTCTACTCATGTTGATGAGTATGTCGTCGACAATGCTGCCGGGACCCACGGGACTCCACTTGGCTTGGACATCCTGTCTCGGGTAGGCCAGAGCATTAGCAGCTTTGAGTCTCCCTAGTGGTAGTTCTTGAACAATGCTCGGGACTGCAACACCCTTTATGACAAGAGTGTCGAGCTCGCTGCTGCGGTAACTTCTCTCACCTTATTATTTGTTGTTGTTGTGCTTAATGTATGTTCTAACTTGATTTGTTTGTGTGTCAGTCTCTTACTGCATTTTCTCAGCTAAATTACAAGCTGAACAACGAGGTCCACTCGAGCATGTCATATGCTCAAGAGGCGAAGGATCTCCAGCTCAAGCTCCCAGACGAGTTTAAGGCCGAAAAATAAAAAATGGAGGCTGAGGTCGAGCAGATGAAGTCCAGGATAGCAGAGCTCGAGAAGCTGAATGCCAGGCTTGAGGAGCTTGAGAAGATCAATTCCAAGCTTGAGGAGGAGAAAAAGGCCACCTTCGAGATAATGGATGAGGAAAAGGCTCATCTTCTCGAAGAGTTCAAGGAGAGGAAGGACCGAGCAGTTGACCTGGCCATGTACAGGATCCAGGCCAGCAATGTTGATCTTCATACCAGCTTCCTAGGAACTTTTGAGGAGGAGCTTGTGGCCAAATGGCAAGCTCGGCTTGAAGCGGAGGAGGCTGCTCGGGAGGATGCAGAAAAGGCCAAGGAGGATGCTGAGAAGGCTAAGGGGGGTGCCCCTTCCTCCTGAATCTCGATCCTGGGCTGCGTCCCTTTGAGACTTTTGTAATAGTTTTTATTATTTTTTGATTTTTATGCCCTTGGGGCTAAGACAATTTATGGCTCGTAAAAGAGCTATTTTCTTATGATATTTACAATACCATATTTGACTTTACTTTAATATTTTTGCTTTACATCTCTTAAATCGAAATATTTTAAGCAATTTATATTAAAATTTTGTCCTTATGTTTGTTTATTTATACAAACACGTGGTGGACTTAAGCTCGAGTTTCAATGCATTCATGCACAGTTTACTCGATGTATCCGTGTTTAATCTCGTTATTTGTCAAGGTCGGAACTTACTTTTACCATGCACTAGAAAGTACTCATATGGCGTATAAGGCAAGTAGTTTAGTTATATTTTTCTTTTCTAGTTACTTTTCCTCATCCTCGAGTAGCTCCCCGAGGTTATGAGGTCGAAACTATCTTTTTGCAAGATATTCCAGCCTCGATCTTGACTTAATTTGATGTGGGTTTATCTATATCCCATCTTTCTGTCGATTAGTTTTAGCTGGTTTCCAAACCTATTTAGGCCGTGTTTGGTTTGTAATCCACACTTATATATTTTCTATCTAGTTATATCTAGATCATATTTTGGTTATATCTAAATTATCTTGGCTCGCGCATTTGGTTACATCCAGACACTTTACTTTTAATGTCCAAATTATTTTAGCTCGTGCATTCGGTTATATCCAAACGCTTTTATTCTTTTCGTGTATGCTATTTTTTATTTTTTTCAATATTACAATATATATACCACTAATGCCCCCTTAATATCCTATGAGTGTGACCATAGGTTATTAAATTAAGAGAGTTTGCAAAAAATACAGCATACTGAAACGAAAATGAACTTTATGCAGAATTGAACAATTTATTAACAGAAGCATAGTAAAGATAAACAAGCACAGTTATAGGTGACATCATTCCTACACTATTGATAGTAAGGTCGTAGATGTTCGCCATTCCATGCTCGTGGTACCAATTCCCCGTTTAATCTTGCCAATTTGTAGATGCCAGGTTAGATAACTGACTAGATTTGATAAGGCCCTTCCCAATTAGGCCCGAGCACGCCAGCGGCTGGGTCCCGCGTGGCTAGGAACACTCACCTCAGCACCAAGTCTCCCAATCTAAATTTCCTATCCTGAACCTTTTTATTGAAATACCGAGTAGCTCGATGCTGGTATGCTGCATTTTTTAGCTGAGACTTATCCCGTCTTTCTTCAATCAGGTCCAGACTTACTTCGATCTGGCATTGGTTTGAGGTTTGGTCAAAAGCATGGCTACGAATAGTGGGTACTTCGACCTCAATTGGTAGCATAGCCTCGCATCCATATGCCAGAGAAAAAGGGGTATGTCTCATTGAAGTGCGAGCTGTGGTCCGATATCTCCACAAAACTTGTGGTAACTCCTCGGGCCATTTTCCCTTAGCTTCTTCCAATTTCTTCTTTATGGAATTTTTCAGGGTTTTATTCACAGCTTCGACTTGGCCATTTGCTTGGGGATGAGCCACAGAGGAGAAGCTCTTTATTATCCCATTTTTCTCACAAAAATTGGTAAATAGTTCACTATCGAACTGAGTACCGTTATCCGATACTATCTTCCTTGGCATTCCATATCGACATATTATATTTTTTACCACAAAGTCCAAAACTTTCTTTGAGGTAATTGTTGCCAGAGGTTCGGCCTCGGTCCACTTCGTAAAATAATCTACCGCGACTACTGCGTACTTAACTCCATCTTTGCCAGTTGGCAATGAGCCTATGAGGTCAATTACCCAGACTGCAAATGGCCATGGGGAGGTCATCATAGTTAGCTTGGAAGGTGGAGCTCGTGGGATTGTAGCGAACCGTTGACACTTATCGCATTTCTTGACGTAATCAAATGAGTCTGCTTTGATAGTGGGCCAGAAGTATCCTCAGTGTATATTTTTCTTTGATAAGCTATGCCCCCCAGTGTGGTCCCCACAGAATCCCTCATGTGTCTCTTCTAGGATCTTTTTGGCCTCGGGTGGAGTCACACATCGGAGTAGTGGCATAGAGTATCCTCTCCGATATAGCCTTCCTTCCACAATAGTGTATCTGGGGATCTGATACATCAGCTTTCGAGCCTTGTTCCGTTCTGCTAGAAGAATGCCGGTTTCAAGGTACTCAACTATTGGGGTCATCCAGGTTGGCTCGGAGTTGATCATGCAAACATCTTCTTATTTCAGCTCGCTAATACTGGGTGTTGACAGATGCTCGATTGGCACAACATTTAGCTCATCGACCTCAGTAAATGTGGCGAGCCTGGCTAGGGCGTCTGCATTCGAATTTTGTTCTCGACGAACCTGCTCTATTGTGTAGAACTCGAAATGTTCGAGTGTTATTTTTGCTTTTTCTAAGTATGCAACCATCTTTGTTTCGCGAGCCTGGTATTCCCCTAAAATCTGGTTGACCACCAACTGCGAGTCACTATAACAGTGTATCGCTTTAGCCTTGAGTTCCTTGGCTATTCAAAGTCCTGCCAATAGAGCTTTGTATTCAGCCTTGTTGTTAAATGCTTCGAAGTCAAATCTCAAGGCGGAGTGAAATTGGATTCCAGTTGGAGTGATCAATATGATTCCTGCCCCGATCCATTTTCGTTGGAAGACCCATTGACATAAAGTTTCCAAAGCTCACGAGCTGGGTTTATAACTTCGTTGTCAGTCATTCTAGTACATTCTACTATGAAGTCTGCCAGGGCATGTCCTCTTATGATCGTCCTCGGGTGATAAGTGATCTCAAATTGTTCGAGCTCAACAGCCCATTTTAATAATCGGTCTGAGGCTTCTAGCTTTGATAAGACTTGTCGTAGTGGTTGGTCAGTAAGCACATGGATTGGGTGTGCTTGAAAATAAGGTTGGAGCTTTCGAGATGAGTGAATTAGGCTGAGAGCCAATTTCTCCATTAAGGGGTATCTTGATTCTGCCCCCAGTAACCTTTTGATGACATAGTATACTTGCTTTTGTACCTTATGGTCTTCTCGGATGAGTACGGCGCTAATGGCGTGTATAGTTGTAGCGAGATATAGGTACAAAATTTCTCATGTGATAGGTTTTGAGAAGATAAGAGGCTCCGCGAGGTGCTTCTTGAGCTCCTGAAATGCTAGCTCACATTCCTCTGTCCACTCGAATTTTTTGCCCCCTCTCAACAGGTTGAAAAATGGAAGACATCGGTTTGTAGATTTTGAGATAAACCTACTTAATGCCGCCATCCGTCCAGTCAAACTCTGGACATCTTTATGCTTTCGAGGTAAGGGCATGTCAATTAAAACTTGGATCTTGTCAGGATTAGCCTCTATTCCCCATGTGTTCACAATGAAACTCAGAAACTTCCCCGACGATACTCCAAAAGAGCATTTTTGGGGGTTGAGCTTCATGTTGTACTTTCGTAGCACAGCGAAGCATTCTTCAAGGTCGTCCACATGGTTATTGTTATGTTTATATTTGACCAACATATCATCAACATAAACTTCCATGTTATTACCTATCTGTTCGAAGAACATCATGTTTACGAGTCGTTGGTACATGGCTCCAACATTCTTGAGTCCGAACGGCATGACGCTGTAGCAGTACAACTCTTTATCTGTCAAAAAACTCGTATGCTCTTGGTTTAGGGCATGCATGGCAATCTGATTATATCCAGAATAAGCATCCATGAACGACATAAGTCCATGCCTGGTTGTGGCATCTACGAGTTGGTCGATCCGAGGTAGGGGAAAGCAGTCCTTAGGACATGCTTTATTAAGGCCTGAGTAGTCGATACAAGTCCGCCATGTTCCGTTAGGTTTTGGAACTAGGATTGGGTTGGTGACCCAATCAGGGTAGAAGGCGTCTCGTATGAATCGATTCGCCTTTAACCTATCGACCTCTTCCTTCAGGGCTTTCTTCCTGTCATCGTCTAGAAGTCTTCATTTTTGTTGCTTTGGGGGGAAGCTCTTGTCGATGTTAAGGGCATGGCTTATCACATTCAGGATTATCCCCACCATGTCCGAATGTGACCATGCGAAGACGTCCTGGTTCTTCCTCAGGAAGCAGATTAATTGCTACTTTGCTTCCTCCGATAGGTTTTTCCCTACCTTCACAGTTTTTGGGGGATCGACCTCTTCGAGCTTGATTTCTTCGAGTTCTTCTAACGTCTCGAGATCAACCCTTTCTTCTACTCTTGGATCGATCTCTTCGTCTATTTCGAAGACTATCCCATCCTTATTCTGAATTTTGACAAGTATTTGTGCACTTGTCTGCTTCTTTCCTCTTATGGAAATTCTATAACATTACCTTCTTGCGAGCTGGTCCCCTTTCAGAGTCCCGATGCCACTAGAAGTCGGGAACTTGATGGCCAGATGCCTTATAGATGTAACTGCCCCCAACCCTACTAAGGCGGGTCTACCGAGTAGTACGTTGTAGGCTGATGGAAGAACCACTACTACAAACTCCATCATCTTAGTTATCGAGACTGGGAAGTCACCCAAGGTTACAGGGAGTTTGATGGATCCCATACAGGCAATCCCTTCTCCTGAAAATCCATACAACGTCCTTGCATAGGCCTTTAGGTTGCGAAGCGCGAGTCCCATCTTTTCTAAGGTGGCCTTGTAGAGGTTATTTACTAAGCTCCCGTTATCAACCAGGACTCGGTGTACCCTCTTGTTCGCGAGCTGAAGGGTGATGACCAGCTGGTCGCTGCTTTGGAGCTCTGGGTTCGGGCTCGTAGGGAGACCCATCACCAGTTTTCAGTTCATTCACATATCATTTATGGGCGTTCCTGCCCGATCCTGCAATATATGGTCCCCCCGAAATGGTTATGACATCTTCTCCATCAATCGGAGGGAGTCATTCGTCCTCCCTTGCTCGGGAGTTGTTATTCTGAGTAGGTGGTGGTGCTGATGCTGCCCTCTGGCTGGTGGAAGCCTGATTGGGGTTTTGGTTCTTAACATATTGTCTGAAATATCCTCTCGAGATCAATCCTTCGATCTCATCTTTCAATTGCCTACATTCATCAGTTGTATGTCTGATATCTCTATGGAATCTGCAGTACTTGTTGGAGTCTCTTTTTGCCTTTTGGTTTCTCATGGGGTCGAACTGTGTGAAAGGGACCTGGTTTTCATTAGCCATGTAGATATTCTCCCGAGACTCATTGAGCTCGATATACACTTTGTATACGGAGAAATATCTTTCTCCTTTCTTCTTCTTTCCCTCTTCCGCCTCGGGATTATTCCCTTCATTCTTCTTCCTTTTAGAAGGGTTGTCCCCGGGGGGTTTTGAGGTCGTAGGATCCACCAAGGTCGAGGAAGAGTTTATGTTTGTTGTTGTAGTTATGGGCTGAGAGGTCATATTTAGTGCTGACCTCGCCTCTTCTACATTAACAAATCTCTGAGCTCGTCGATTGAACTCGGTTAGGGACCTTATGGGCTTCCTCTGCATATCCTCTTAGAGAGGACTTCCAGGCATTACTCCGCCTCGGACAGCCATTAAATGGCCACTGTCGTTGATGTCACGAGCTTGGGCGACTTCCAAATTAAACCTCGTGAGGTAACTTTTCAGTGATTCATTCGGCTGTTGTCGAACATTGGTCAAGGCAGATGCCTCGGGCCTAATGCCGACCAGGGCCTTGAACTGTTTCTTGAAATCTCTTGATAATTGATCCCAAGGAGCAATCGAATGTCTCTTATACTTCTCAAACCAGTTCTTCACTAGTCCCGTGAGCGAGGCTGGGAACAGCATGATCATGTTGAATGTGCTTAAATGACTGTGCGGATCCGAATTCCCATCAAATGGTGGGACATGAGGAATTCTGAATCCCTGAGGAAACGGGGTGCTAGAAATATGCAAGGTGAAGGGCTCGAGTTCTTCATCAAATTCTTCGTCCCGTTCCCTACCTCGTTCGTTTTGTAAGAGCTTGAGCGCTCTTTCTAATTGTTCAATCCTTTCTTGGACTAGATCTACAGGGGGTTTGACTTGAAGCAGCGGGAACTGGTTATCATTGATTACAACTCCAGTTTCATGCCTCGGCACAGGGTTCTTGCGCCCATTGAGATGATCCCTCAGATCTGGGTTCGATGGATTATCATTCCCCCGATTATGGTTCAGATGTTCTCGTAAATCTGGGTAATTTCTTTGATTCCCAGTGTTTCTACGTTCTTGGTCATATATACTAACTGATCTAGTGTCTCCCGAGCCTTCATTGACATGGCTAGTTGCATGGTTGTTTCGAGACGGGTTTCTTGCGGGTTGCCTCGTCTCAATAGTGTGAGACTAAGACATTTGGCTTCTCGTGTGTTGGGGACCCTATGCTCCCTAGCAGGCTCCCCATTTCCACGTCTTCGCCTGGCTCACCTTTCCCTATCACCATGGGTCGGTTATGTGTTCCTTCGATTTGGTGAGGGATACCTTATTGGCGATGGTGGGTGCCTTATGGGTGATGGTGGCTGCCATCCATTATGGGGCCTTAAAGGTCTTGAGTTCTCTCGACCAGGTTCTGCGACGTTTTGCGCGGCACCAGGATTTTGGGTCCGAGCCTCCGAGGGGGATTGGCTATTCCCTACTCTGGCTGGTGTCTCCGCGGTTGGGTTGGCAGGACCTCCAGCCCGGTTACTTCTCCAGGTTCTCGGCAGAGCAGGCTGTTCTGCTGGCTGCAGAGGTTGCTCTGCCCTTCGGGTGGCAGCATTTTTGCGCGGTCGTCCTCGAGGCCTACATGGTGGAATATGAACGTCCTGCGGAGGCGGAGCCTGGGCCTCTGGCGGAGATGGGGCCTGAGCTGCCTACACCTCAGCAACTAGTCTGGCTAGCTCTTCATTGCGCTTCTTGGCCTCTACCAACTGCTTTCGCAGTTGACGATTTTCGAGCTCCACATCGGGACATATCGTTCAGGATTGTAGTACATGTCTTCGTCGTCCTTGGGGGCTGGTGGTCCCTGAGATTCGGATGAACTACTCCTCTCATCAAGGTCTGAGTTCACCATGGGCTGTTTTCCAGGGCGTCGAGGGTAGTCAGCTTCATCTAAAATTTTCTCCTCAGGAACATTGGGATCATTTGCTGCCATTGTTGATTCGGGAGGTTCTTTGACTGAACAGACTCATGCATGTATTGTTTAATGGCTCTCAATGAAAGCAGCAAACTGTTGACGCCGTTTTTCGTCAACTTAAATAGTAGAGTAATTAAACAATAGAGTATTGGAGCAAATGAATAAAGAGGAAAACCATAGAATTTTTATGTGGTTCAGCAGTTAACTCTGTCTAGTCCACGTGTCTATGTTATTAAGACTTGGGAGTTTTCTGGAAACTTTTCAGAGAAGAGTTGCCCAGAGTGTTATCTCTAGAAATGAGAAAAAAAAACCCCATTTACAAATGGTGTTTCCTTCTCTATTTATAGGGAAGGTTGCAGAATTCACTCCCACATATTTCGGGAAGATATTCTGTATATCAATTAACATAATGCTATTAAATGCATTATCTCCTACATACACGGAAACGTCCCATGAAGATCAGGAATGTATAACAGATTAAATGATATCCCTTAAATATTGGGATTGTACAACAATAACCATGTTCACACGTAATGGGTTATCCCAGATAATTCATCAAATCTTCGAGACCAACAATTGGCACTGAGTCTGTCAATCACGAGCTTGCCACCCAACTTCGTGCTATGCTCGGGACAAGTAGATGCTGACGAGGCTATCGCATCCGAGCTTGCACTTCTCGAGCTCGAGCTATCTCGCCTGAAGGAAATCAGTGAACAATATATTTAAGTGTCATGTCGTGACTATTGCGAGTTCAGAACATATTCGAGGCTACACACCCTCAAGCTTTCGAGGTCGGTATTTATAGCAAAGCGGTTTGACTGAAGGATCATATGACGACCATGCAATTTTCGAGCTCACACCTGACGAGCCCAACTTTCGGGGTCATAACTAGAGCTATAAATGTGGGCGGCCCGGCTCGACCCGTATTTCAATTCGTGTCGGGCCGGGCCGACCCATATTTGAAAGAGTAAGCCCAGCACGGCCCATGGGCCCGGCCCATGTCGTGCCGTGCTCATGCCGTGTCGGGCCCAAGTCGAGCCGGCCCACTTTCCTTATTTGGGCCCACTTTTAGGCCCATTTTATTATTGCCAAAAAATGTGAGGATGGGGAATTGAACCCCCCACCTCCTCTTTAACAATCAATGGACTCACCACCAATCCAAATATATTTCTTTGTTTAAATTATAGTTTTAGATATTTTTATATACTTTTTAACAATACTTTGCACAAAATTATATCAAAAATAATTAATAGAATTTGAATACCTAATAATAAATACTGAAAATTTTAACTCACAAGTTTTAAAATAAATTAATATAATTATAAAAATATAAAATTGAGAATTCATTATTAATGTCAAAATATCAGGCTTTTTATTGTGTCGTGCTTTCGGGCTAGTTTGTTCGTGCTTTCGTGTCGTGCCTTCGGGCTTGTCGTGTCGTGCTGTGCTCAGGCCCATATCATGCCGTGTCGTGCCGTGCCAATTTTCAATTCGTGTCGTGCCTAGCCCAAGCCCATATTTTTTCGTGTCGTGTCGTGCTCGTGCCTCCCGGGCTCGTGCCGGTTTCGTGCCATGCTAGAAAGCCCGGCCCGTATTTACAGCTCTAGTCATAACTTTTTATCTCGAAATCTGGGTGTAACAATAGTAATATTATAAAATATCACAATGATGATAGGATTTGATTTTGGTAAATATCTAACTTACCAAATTTGAAAACTATTTTCAAATTATTAAATAATTAAATAAAATAAAATAAAAACTATACTGATACAATATCAGTATAAGTGGTACACGCATGGCACAGTCCTTGGACTGTGTCAGGCGTGTACTACTATTCCCTTTTCAGGGATTTTGACATTTTTCTTTTATTTAATTATTTAATTAAAATCAATCTCCCACAAAATAAGGTGTAATCTTTTTAAGGAAAAAGATGACAACCATATTTCAAAATTTAAATTTTAAATTTTAAATTCAAATTGATGATCATCATTATCATCATCTTTTAAAATTAAATAAATCAAAAACTATTTTTTGACTTACCAATTTTATTTTCTCCCACTTAAATAAAATAATTAATTTAAAAAATTAATTAATTTATTTATTTATATATATGAATTTCGAAATTTACATATTTAAATTAATAAATATATTTTTAAAATTAATAATTAATTCTAAATTAATTATTCAACCTCAATTTTTATATAATTGTATACTTGACTCGAAGAATAAAATTCTTCTCAAATTCCCAAATTATAGTTATACTCTTCTTACCTTTATATGGTGTTGATAGAGCCACCCTGGGGACCTATGGACCTATAATATCAAGCTCTAATAAATATTACATTATTAATCAAAGCTCTTTGATTAAATAATCATATTTATTAATCTCATGATTGCTCCACTAAAAATATGAGATTGAACTCTTGATAATTATAGACATATATTTACTGAGTACTTTATTGAAGAATAAAGTGTCCATTGATATAATAATTACATACAGCATTAATCTTCTATTAATGGTTCATAATTAAAAGGGAATAAAATTACCGTTTTACCCTTTTAGCTATATCTTGTTCCTAGAGTACCATTGACTTTACTAGTGAAGGTTGTGTCACAACAAGTTTGCGACGTGAGCGATCATAACCTTTTCAGTTCCAAAAATAAACTCAATAGGGAACCATTATTCAATCTGTAAGAAGGTATAGATTCCATATCTGTTAAACTACGTCCCCAGCCATATACATCATTGAGTCCCCAAAACAATTGTTCTTAGCCTGATCATTCTGACAAACCTTAACGCATGAATCAAATGATATGATGACATATATAGGAGTTCATAGCAACCTCAGGATTAAGATCATCGTGTATATGATCATCATTTGATGTGTTTGATTAATACTATGAAATGGTGTTTAAACAAGTATTAAAAAATCACATCTGATCCAGTTCTACATACTCTCAGCATGCAAAGTACCTCCACTAAAGTGTCCTACTACACTAGTAACCCAGATCTAGGTCACATGTATTCATAATACTAGTGGATCGTACTAGCAGTAATTAATCTAAAGATTCCATAACTTTATTTTACTGCAAACTAGATCCTCCCATAACTTTATTAAGTTTATTATCTTAATCTCGACCCTCCCATACCAATATGAGATTAAGACCACATAGATAAACTTTGGATTTTTCTGATATTTACTTAATATTATCATATAATACCGAACATAGTCTGTATATAATAATTCAACTCAATTATTTATTTCATTTAAAACATTTTTTAGCTATAGTTGCTTTAAGGGCACTATTCCCAACAACAACAACGCAGTTCAACCTGCGAAGGCAGATGAGTTCACCAGGCTGGTTCAGGGAAACATGACTATGACTGAGTATGTCTTGAAGTTTGACAGGTTGGCCAAGTTTTCTTATGACTTGTTGCCAACTGATGCTGCCAGGAAGGATAGGTTTGTTCGAGGATTAAACCCCATGATAGCTGTTGTGATAAATTTAATATTTGATTTAAAATACGCAGGGCATGTAATCACACAAGTAATATAATGATAAGTAAATCGTCTCCACATGGATTGCAAATAGAAAAATAAGCAAAACAAGTACTAAACAAAATATTAAAATGATGGAAATACTGAAATTAAAACTGAAGTGAATCAAGAAAATTGAGAGAAATATATGGATTGCAAAATGGACTTGAATTACTGAATTCCCCTATATTTATCATCCTGAACAAATTGCGGACAGATTACGCAGGAATATTCTAGCAAAACTCCCAGGTTAACAAGAATTCATTTAAACACTCATAAAACTTTCCCAAATTTTATGACATTAATCCTTTTACCTAATTAAACATATTCCTATGTAAAATCAGATTTAAGAATGCAATTCAAAGTTTAATTCTCAAAAGTTACACAAGGCAAATAACACATCCCTAGGTTACTTACTAACATAACCTAACCTAGATTATGACTTGTGTCATCCAAGTTCTTCACATTACATTTAATCTTTCCAGCATTAAACATAATTAAATATCTTGTCATTGCTGGCCAAACAACAACAAGAAATTAATATAAGCACACTTGAATGAACAAGAGAGATTTTACTAAAATAAAGTGCAAGAAATTGCTAGATTATAACATAGGGTTCATCAACAATTCAAGCCACCTAAAAATTAGTTCATGGCTGAGTTAATAAACATTAATCCATAATCAAAACAGCCTATAATATTCAGATTTAGAAATCAACTCAGAAAATATAAAAATAAAGTGTAGGAATAGAAGAAGGAACAAATCCAATTGATGCTTGAGCTTCTCCTTTTTCATTTTCCTTCCTTCTAGCTGATTTATGGGTTTCTCTCTTTTTCTTTGCTGGTTTTTCTTTCCAAAATATGGCTGCCTCTTTGATATTTTGGCTGATGCTTCATTAAGTGCATTCTAGGTTTCCTCCTTTAGCCCCAAAAGTACAATATTTCCTTTCCTACTAAAAAAATGTGAGTCTCCTCTTCTCTTTTGTCCTTTTCTCCCAAATGTTGACTAATGCTTTCTGTCCTTGCCACCTCAGCCAATATTCCAGCTCACCCATTTACTTGCCACGTGTTCTATGTGCCCAAAAGCTGCCTGATCAAAATGCTTCAGCAAAAACTGTTTTGCTGCAGCAAAACCTGGTAATTCAGCCATCAAAAATTCAATTTAAATAGTTTCACATGTTAGCTCATTCCTTGTGCAAATATTTATCCATGAAACTACTACCTTTAACCCATTAGCTATTAAAAACTACAAAAATAATTAAACTTAAAGTAAAATCATAAAAACACCAAAGTTAGCTACAAAAACTAAAAATAAACTATCATCACTCACGATTTTTATTATAAGTTCAAAAGCACATGAAATAACTTTTTATTCAAGAGTTATCAATAGCATAGGATGTTAGGATTACTTCAGTGACTGAGGTTACCATATATGCTCAGGTAGTTGAGAAGGCCCTTACTGCTGAGGGTGCAGAGGATAGGATTCGACACGAGAGTATCACAAGACGTGATGCTAGGATGATACCTCCATTTATTGGGTCTGGTAGGGGTGGAGGCCCTGGTGACCAGAAGAGGAAGACCCTTGACAGTTATACCACTCCTGGTCCTAATAGGAGGAGTCGGGGTACTCAGAATAGCCGCTAGGGCGGCAATGAGGCCTGGAGGAGTTATCCATTGTGAACCAGGTGCTGGAGACGCCATGTGGGAGATGGCGTGCTAAGGCATACTTCCTTTGTGGGGTAGTGGGACATTTTTAGAGAGAATGCTCGCAATTCAAGAGAGAAGAACAGAAGAAGAGATTTTTCAGTTGACCTGATTGAGCTAGCCATGGAGGATTTTGATATGATTCTTGGCATGGATTGATTATCCAAGTATGAGGCAATCATAGATTGTAAAAGGAGGATGGTGACCTTTGAGCCCGTGGGAGAAGAACCATTTGTATTTGTGGGTGATGTGAACGAGCCTCGTATTTTGATGATCTCAGCACTGAAGGCTAGAGACCTATTGCAGGGAGGTCGCATAGGATTCCTAGCGAGCGTAGTGGATACCACCAGGGATATGCCAGTTGGGCCGGCAGAGACCAGATTGGTTTGTGAGTTTTTGGATGTATTTCCAGATAATCTACTGAGATTATTACTGCTGCGGGAGATTGAGTTTGTTATAGAGGTGGCATCAGGGACAAAACTAGTATCCAGAGCACCATACAAGATGGCTCCGGCAGAGTTGAAGGAGTTGAAGGTATAGCTACAAGAGTTAATGGATTTGGGATTCATTAGACCCAGCATCTCACCGTGGGGTGCGCAAGTGTTTTTTGTTAAGAAGAAAGATGGGGCATTGAGGATGTGTATTGTAACGCCCCAAATCTATTAATAAGGCTTAGTGCCTTGATTAGCGTGTCGGGAGGGCAATAACTGGCTTAAACGTATTATTACATGGTTAATTGTGGTTTATGTGTATTAATATGTGATTACCTGAATTAAATGATTTTGTGATTAGAAATGCATGTTTAGGTGAATTAAATATACATGTGGGCCAATTTTTATTAATAGGGGCATATTTGTGATTTTGGCTCGTTGAGGGCATAAATGTAAATTATGTGTGTGTTATGACTGAGACCGCAGTATCGTGGAGATATATCTGTGATGTGTGATCCGAGACAGTTCTAGGGAATAGTAGAATAGTCACAACATGGTCGAATACCCGGCTCGGGGTGAGCCTAGGGGTATTTTGGGAATGTAGCACATGTTTGGGATCAATGGGTAACGGGTAGTGACTTAGTGATTATTTAAGTGTGTCGGGATTAATTAGGGATTTATAGGAACACTCGAGGAATTAGCAGGAATAGTGCAAATGACGGGATTGCCCTTGGAGGCATTAAGTGGCTAAGGTTAAAACCTAGGGGCATTTTTGGACATTTTCCAGCTGAGGATAGACTTATACTAATCAGAACTCTAGAACTAGTTAGAAGATAAGAAAAAAACAACTCTCAACCTTCCTCTTTCTCTCTCTCGATTCTCTCTCTTTGGCTAAGGGAGTTCTTGCTGAAATTAAAGGGAGTAAGCTTTAAAGGGAATTGCAGCTTGGAGTAGTTAGGAGCAACTCAGAGCTTGAATCACACAATTCCGGGGGCTAGAATATTATTCCGAAATTCTTATTTGGTTTAGGGCTTGATGGATTGTTATTATTATTACGTTGTGAATAGGTTTTACTGCCAAGGTTTGGGTTTAGGGGATCGTACTCGAGATCGCATTAGTCAGTCAGCTCGGGTCACAGGTAAGAAAAATGTTTGTGCCCGTAGAGCAAGGCATGACACTATTATTTGTGTTTAATGTGTGTGAATATTTGTAGTTGATATGCTATGTTTTGCATGATTATGAAAGATCGGCGAAGGCAAGGAATGGCAAAGGCCGAGAACGATGAAGGCCAAGATCAACTTTAAGCATGCTGAATGCAGGCCGCCAGGGCAAGACCCTCTAAGGGTGCTGTACTCACCCGCTCAGTGAAGACCGTGAACCCAGTGCCTGGTAAAGCCCTTAGGTCGGCATACGCCGCTATGTGATTAATCTGTTATTTATTTAAGTTGTGTATTACTGGATTGAGTTGTCATATGCTACGTGTTGAGTTTTCTTGCTGGGTCTTGGCTCATGGGTGCTCTGTGGTGCAGGTAAAGGCAAAGGAAAGGCCGAGCAAGCATGAATAGCAGGACATGGAGCTACGCTTTCATGTTCAGCCTACTTGGCACGACCGGGGTTGTTTTGAAGGACATGCTATAAACAATTGATTTTGTCGCTTAGGTCGACTGTACCTTAACTTTTGAGTTGTAAATACATTTTGAAACAGTGTTTTGGGATCCCAATGTAGCACTTTTATGAGTTTAATAAATGTCCAAATCTTTTATACCAAATTCTCTTTAAATGAATCTTTATCCCGATTTAATCACACTTTTCGATTTAAAACCTCGATTAGAGAGTTAATGGCACATTCAAAATCACATGGTAATGAATCTAAGGTAGTAAGGAATTACAACTTGGTATCAGAGCATGCTAAGGCTTATGGTTCCTGGAGATCGACCAAACATGTACGCTCGCTGCCAGAGACAAGCTTGACTTAGGGTTGGTCGGTATTAAGTGAATTATGTCTTTAGTTGCTTGTCTGAGTTACCCTGCTTGCCTGATTAGTATAGATAAAACATGATGTATATATAAATGCATATATGATGTCAGGGCATGGCTCCTTTGATTGTTATGTGCTTATGTTATGCGTATATGGTGTTGATTTGATGTCACTGTATTTGACTGATGGGACTGAGAGGTGATTTTTTTGGATGTTGTTATCGGGTTTAATGTGCAGCGTCATTGATTGCAGGCATATTGAAGCTATGCCTCAGCGATTGATTAGACTCCGCGGCAATAGGGATGACAATCAAGGTGTGCAAGTGTACACAATCGTTGAACAAGTGATATAATGAAAGTAATTTTTATCGTCTCCTCAAGAATTGCCAAACAAATATTGTAAAAATCATCATCAAACAATTTGGGGTACAATTAACTATCCCTTTTTTTTTATGACTTAATCAATTGAACTAAAGAACAAAAAGAACTAAACAAGAGAAGTAAAATAGGCTTTTAACAATAAAGCTAGAAAATGACAAATTGTGATTACTATGATGATAAAAGTTAGGCATATCAATTCCCCCTAATTTGTAGTTTTGCCTCTGATGTTGCAACAAAGTTCATAGCAAAGTTCTCTTGTAACTAGGAATTCCAATTTAATGCACATGCCATTTTTCCAAATGCTCATGTTAAAGTTCCATCAATTAGATTCACATATTCCTATGCTAAATTTAATTTCAAGAACATAATTCCAAGCATCAATCCTTCAAGTTTGTAAGGTGAATAAAATATTCCTAAGTTATTCACTAATCAATAACAAAAGTATCAACATGCATCAATCAAGCATTTCCACTAATTTTTACCCTTCAGGAATTAAAACTAGCTTGTCTCTCACCTAAGTTGATCATTCTCAAGCAAGAGATTTGCACAATAAAAATAGCTCAAATGAACAAGAGAAATTTTTCATAAAACAACCAACACTTTGGGGGTAATTACAAATTAGGGTTCATCAATATCCCTAACACAAACAATTTAAGTCATAGTAAAAATACCCAAGTCACCACAATAAACATTCAACATTATCTCAAGAGTTCAAGGAAGAAAGAAAAAGAAAATAAAATTATATGAAAGTGGAGTTTAGAAAAACAAGCCAAATTGATAGAGATATTCTATTCTTTGTCTTCTAACTCTTATTCTTCTTCTTCTTCTAGATTCCTTCTCCTTCCTCTTCTCTTTTTGATGATTTCAGCTCAAAAAATGCAGAAAAGTCTCTTCAATGGAGCATGGGCGGCTGGTTCTCTTTTTTTTTTCTTGGAGAAGAAGATGATATCTTTTTGGGCTCACAAAGGGTATAAACCCTTCCCTTCTCTCTCTACACGTGGGGGACCACATCCTTTGCCTTTTCAGAATTTTGCAGCTCCTTTCCACCTCATCTAAGTACATGCCAAGTGTGCAGACTTTATGTTGCTGGCTGCCCACACTTTGCTGCAGCAAAGTTGACTGATGTTGCAACAATTGCCAGAATTTCAGCTCCAATATGATTTCCTTACACATGCTTCACTAAGCTTTCCAAGTACCCTCTCACTATGCCTTCAAAATAGATACCAAATTTTTTTAGAACATAATTCCATTATTTTCCACAAGAGTTATCATTAATTAAAACAAATTACACAAACAAAGTTAAGAGACAAAATGACTAAAACCACACAATAATAGCACAAACACTCTATTTCACTTAAATTTTTAAGTCCAAAAGCTCAATTAATAACTCTGAAATATAGAGTTATCACACAACGACGCCCCCAATTAGGGCTGTGAAATTCCACAGACAAAGAGTCTAATCAAAATCCTCTAGAAACGGGCCGCGGTGCAGCCCACAGGCGCTGTAACGCGATATCGGTTCAGAGAACCGTCCAGGCCCTTGGGTTCATGAAGGTCGCAGCGCCCAAGAACAGGGCCGCGACGCGGCCTCGCGAACCCAGCTTTTCT
This sequence comes from Humulus lupulus, assembly GCF_963169125.1. NCBI lineage: Eukaryota > Viridiplantae > Streptophyta > Magnoliopsida > Rosales > Cannabaceae > Humulus > Humulus lupulus. Next base: position 33,541,574 of record NC_084802.1, on the reverse strand, counting down.
CTAATTCAAATCCTCCAAAACTCAACCCAATCCCAAACCCACAATTCAATCCCAAAACAGCAATGGTACATCCCAGGCAACAAAACCCGACTTTCCTTCGGATTAAAACTCATCAAAATCATAAAATTCAATCAAAGCTTAAGGAAACAAAACTCAGAAACTTAAAACTTAGATTACCTCTGATTATGTTGTTTTCCAGCTAAATTCCTCAAGCTGTTAAGCTTCTAATCTTCACTAGAATCATTATGACTCTAATCTTGCTTGAATCTGAGCTCAAAACTCGAGTTTCATTCGAAAATACTATCGAGCGTCAAAAAGGAGAACAAGAGAGAGAGAGATAGTGTTTGAACGTGTTTTTATTTCTGTCAGGTTACTTCAAGCTTAAGTTACCTTAAGTAAATCCCCAATGCTCGGGGTACCCCAAAAACGTCCCTAGGGGCAAAATAGTCAAAATCCCCAAAATTCCCTCTTGATCTCACTAACTCCAAATATATCCTCAAATATTCATTCCCATTACCAATATCCCGGTAATGTACTAAATACCCAAAATACCCTTTTACTCTCCCTGAGTCAAGTATGGGTCCCGTTTTGACTTTCCCACTAACTTGCTACCTAGGATCGCCTCGTGCTAAGTAACCCAAATATATCCACATAATGATGTGGTCCCACACATATATCACATATATGCCAAATATACCCATAATGGGCAAAATTACAAAACTTGCCTGTTTAATCAGAAACATGCCCACGTGTATATTTAATACACCTAAACATGCATATCAAGTCATATTATAATATAGCTTACATAATCAAATAATGATATACATATATATCACATAAACACATAATTTCCATAATTTTCCATCCTGGTCCCCTAATCAAGGCCCTAAGCCTTATTAAGTAATTTTGGACGTTACAACTATCCCATCCTTACAGGAATTTCGTCCTCAAAATTTTATCTGAACAACTCAGTATACTAATCCTGCATATCTGACTCCAGTTCCCAGGTTGCTCCCTCGACCTTGCTGTTCCTCTATAATACCTTAAATAAAGGTATGATTTTGTTCCTCAGGACCTTGTCTTTCTGTTTAAAATCCGAACTGGTTGCTCCTCATAGGATAATTTTGCCTCCAGTTCCAGATCCTCATAACTCAAAACATGATTCTCATCTAATACGTGTTTCCTCAACATAGAAATATGGAATACATTATATACAGCCGACAATGCCGAAGGTAAGGTCAATCTATAGGCCACCTGACCGATCCTCTCCAGGATTTCAAACGGTCCTACAAATCTAGGGCTCAACTTGCCCTTTTTCCCAAATTTCTTCACCCATTCCCATGGTGAAAATCTAAGGAAGACACAGTCTCCCACTTGGAACTCCACGTTCCTATATTTTAGATCAACGTAACTTTTTTGTCTACTCTGAGAAGCGATCATCCGAGCTCTAATCTTTTCAATAGCCTCAGTGGTCCTCTGAACTATCTCAAGACCCAAATATTTTCTCTCACCCATATCTTCCCAGTAAATGGGCGATCTACACTTCCTACCATACAACATCTCATAAGGTGCCACTCTAATAGTCAACTGGTAGCTATCATCATAAGAAAAAAAATTCTATTAGATGCAACTATTCATTCCCGGACCTTCAAAGTCCAATATACATGCTCTCAACATGTCCTCCAATATTTGGATAATCCTCTCAGATTTACCATTAGTATGAGGATGATAAGCGGTACTAAACTTCTGCTATGTACTCATTGCCTTCAATAAGCTTTCCCCAAAACTTGGAAGTAAAGACAGGGTCCATATCTAATAGGATAGACCTCGAAGTCCCATGAAGGCGTACTATATCTCTCACATAGAGATCTGCACACTGGTCAACTATATTATTCATCCTCACTGGTAAAAAGTGAGCTGACTTTGTATATCAATTCATAATGACCTAGATTGAATCATGCTAGTCCACTATCCTAGGCAATCCCACCACGAAATCCATCATGATGTCCTCTTACTTCCACTATGGAATACGCAAAGGTCGTAATGGCCTTACTAGTTTCTGATACTCTGCCTTGACCTACTAATAGGTCAGGCACTTTGCCACATACTTAGTTACGTCCCTCTCCATCCCAGGCCACCAATATAAAGCTTTCAAATCCTGGTACATCCTCGTGGTGCCTGGATGTAGAGAATAAGGGGTAGTATGAGAATCATCCAGAATCTCCCGTCTAATCCCAGTGTCCATCGGAACACTAATCCGATCCTTATACCTTGATAAATTCATGCATGACACTGTATAGTCCTTAGCTACTCTAGCTAGAACATCCCCTCTAATCTTTCCCAACTGTGGGTCACTCAACTGTTTCTCTTTTGATCCTCTCTAAAGAGTAAATTGAAGTGTAATGTTGGCCAACTAGTCCACCAACAACTTTATTCCAGCTCTAGTCATATCATTCAACTGACGTGATGCATAGGCAATCACCTTTTTTGTTTGTATAAGAACACAACCAAAATTCTATCTCTAGGTGTCACAATATGCCATAAACTTATTCTAATCTATAGGAAGACTCGGAACTGGAGCTACCATAAATCACCACTTCTGTTCTTGGAAGTTGTTCTCACACTTATCTGACCATGCAAACTTTTGATTTTGCGTGTCAACTCTGTCAATGAGATAGCAAGCCTTGAGATTCCTTCCACAAAACACATTTAATACACTACCAATCTAAGGAAACTTCTTATCTCTAAGGCGTTCCTAGGCCTTGGCCAATCTCTGACTAAGAATATACCAAAATATCGTCGATAAAGACAATCACAAACCAATTTAGATACTCTTTGAACACCCTGTTCATCAAATCCATAAGTGCTACCGGGGTATTAGACAATCCAGAAAACATGACTAAGAACTCCTAATACCCATATCTGGTATAAAAAGTAGTCTTCTGCATAATCCTTCTCCCTGATCCTCAGCTGGTGATAACCAGATCAAAGATCTACCTTGGAGAATACCATCTTACCCTTAACTGAACCTTTAGTTCCTATAGCTCTGCTGAGCCGTTCAATGGTGCCCTAGACACTAGTTCCGTCCCTGGCACCAACATAATCACAAATCTATCTCTCTGTGTAAAGGTAACCCTGACATATCCTCTGGAAACACATCTAGAAACTCAGAGACTAATCTAGTCTGTCCTAGTCCCACTGGCACAACCTGAGTGGTATCTACCACACTAGTTAGGAATCCTATGCATCCCTCCTGCAATAGGTCTCTAGCTCTAAGTACAGATATCATAAGTATATGGGGTCCATGCGCAGTGCCAATAAATACAAAGGGATCCTCACCCTCAGGCTCAAAGGTTACCATCTTTTCCTTGCAATCTATCATTGCCTTATACTTGACTAACCAATCCATATCCAGGACCATATCAAAGTCGGTCATAACCAACTCCATCAAGTCAACTGATGAATCTTTTCCCACGATAAACTAACCCATCACTTAAAAGTTACCAATAGGGTAACAAATTCTCATCACAACATAGCCACGTCATCCGCATACTAAGTCTATGCCTCTACTTAATGCAGCAAAACAAAGAACCACATGGCACCAAAACCAATCAGCACAATATAAGAATTAAACTAGGAAGCTGAACTGTCACTATTGAGGGACCAGCCTCAGCCTCTGACTCTAACAACATCATAGCGAACACTCGAGCTGGAGTCGAGCTATCTACCCCCTTTGGTTCATCCTTCCTTAGCCTTGGGCAATCCCGCTTGAGGGTCCCAACCATCTCACATAAGAAACATGCCTTTACTCGGCATTCCCCCAGATGGTCCCTCTTACACCGAACGTATTCCAGGTAGAGTTTCCAATACTCATCCTTGCCCGGATGGCCTATCTAAACATTTTGGAACCCTTTTCTAGTCTAGGGGTACTAAATATGTTGATAACTTTTATTTTTTGATCACTGGGGCCTCTGCCCCTGCCTGGTCTAATAAACGGAGGTATCACTGCCTGAGCTTCGCACTCTCTGACACTCTCCCTCCATACCTCATTCCCTGTGCTCTCAACAACAAGAGCCCTCCCTACCATCTGAGCATAGGTAGAGATCTCATGTACTAGGAGCGATTCTAATGCCCTGAGCTATCTCAGAATTCAATCCATGGATAAAGCGCTCCTTCTGGACCACATCCGTGGGTACCATATCAAAAGAAAACTTGTCCAACCCATCGAATTTGTTAACATACTCTATTACTGTTGTATTTCCCCAACCAGGCTCAGAAATTCATTTTTCTTCGCATTCTTAACTGCGTCACAGTAATATCTCTCATTAAATAACTGCCTAAATTTCTCCCAATTCATCGCAACTGTATCTCTTGTCTGAGATATCACTTCCCACCAAGTCCAAGCATCCTCCTGTAACACATATGCAGCATAGATCACCCTATCGTGACCTACCTCCCCCATATTGTCGAGGATGGAACTGATCATGCCCATCCATTTTTAGCTCTGAATGGATCTAGGCCTCCCTAAAAAGATGGAGGGTAATATTCCTAAATCTCTCATATAGTAATTCCCATCTGTTCTCAACCCTAGGCTGAGCCAAAATTGATGCCACTCTTGGCATAACAAAGGGAGAGGTGCTCCTAGATAGAACCTGCTATTTTAAACACCTAATATCATCCTCTTGCCTCTGCAATCTTAATTGCATATCTGTAAACACTTGCTGCTAATTCTGAGGGGTAGGCGGAGGGCTCAAGCCCTCGATGTAATTCCCAGCCTCAACATAACCACCACCGAGTCCTATTGACTTCCTTGGGGTACATAACCTCTAAATTAGTCTGTAGTCAATAACTTAACCCATTAAGCATGATAAACACATCCAAAAGCCTTCCCCACGAAAAAACAAACAACACCACATTCACATAGCACCGTGGTACTAAAATACAGGCCCATAACATTCATGCACAAATCAATAAACCCTGCTCTTGCCAAAAAAATATCATGCTCCCAACTTTATCATGCAAATAACACATTCATATATCAACTGAGCAGGCAAGCACATAATCATATCAACAGTCAAGGGCCAGGCCCCATCAGAATATCTCATGCTTCCTAATAAGGCATGCAGGTAAAGCATTTTTATCTTATTTAAGCAGTTAAACACATAACTACATAAATAGTCACCATACCCTAAGTGGAGCTTATCTTTAGTGACGAGTGTGCATGCCCAGCTTGTCTTTAGGAACCCTTAACCTTGGCACACTCTGATACCAAGTTGTAACGCCCTACTACTCAAGGACAGTTACATTGTGTATTTTAAATAGTGCTAAACTCACTAAACGAGTCATTTGGCCATAATCGTGTAACTAAACATGATTAATGGTTTAGGGTTAAAGTTTTTGGTCAAAGGTACAATTGTTTCACCAAAATGTATACTTCATACATGGGATCCCAAGCACACATTTAAAAGGTTAATTACAGTGGAAAAGTTACAACCAAACGTCCTAAGCGAAAAATAGGGTTTGACCCTAGTTCCTCTTTAAAACCTCGGCCGTGGTGGTCGAGCAACCGCATATGTACACATCTTCACCTGAACTCTCCAACTTAAGGATGGTCCAACTTTATTTTCTCCTTACTTGCACCATATAGCACCCGTGAGCCAAGGCTCTGCAAGAAAACTTAAACATGCTCATAAGCAATTAATAACATGTTACCAAATCGTAATAAGCATGCCTAGCAGTAATAACCCTACTCATGCATGCATACCATTCATATAAATGACTACAACATCATATGGAGCCAATAGCCCAAGATAAATGATCAATGAATCATATAGGGGTCCAATGCCCAAATTACATGATAATGGAATCATATTGGGGCTCAGCGCCCTAATACATATTAATAAATCATACTGGGGCTCGGCGCCCTAGGATATGGGACTAATGAGTCACCTAGGGGCCATTTGCTCTATCCTTTGTATAACCAGCCTTGGAGCTGGCCCAGCGTACCTGGCGCTTTAGTTTCCCACGACCAATAGGTCGGTCAAGCGTATGTCACACTCCTGATTCAGCATAACCACATCGACCAGCGCTCAGCTATTTCCGCCCTTGACTTATAAGTCAATGCTTTTCGACCAGCGCTCATCGCAATTGCCATCCTTGACTCATAAGTCAATGCTTTTCGACCACGTTCAACACTATTGTCGTCCTTGACTTATAAGTCAATGCTTTTCGACCAGTGTTCAACGCTATTGCCGTCCTTGACTTATAAGTCAATGATTTTTGACCAGCACTCAGCGTGCTAATGTCGTTCTTGACTCATAAGTCAAGTCTAGGGCCCAACCCTAGGATATGGGACAAATAAGTCACCCCGGGGCCCATTGCTCTATCCTCTATATAACCAACCTTGGAGCTGGCCCAGCGTACTTGGCGCTGAGTTTTCCACTACCATTGGGTCGGACAAGTGTATGATGCACTCCTGATTAATCTAACCAAAATGACCATCGCTTAATGCGCTATTGCCGCTCTTGACTCATAAGTAAATGCTTTTTGACCAGCGCTCAACGCGCTATTTCCATCCTTGACTCATAAGTCAACTTTTCTCAATCAGATAATGCACACATGCATATATCATATATCAAGTATCCAAATACAAAGCATTCAACATGCTTAATCAATAATCACAAGCATAATCATAATCATGCACATTCTCAGGCGTTCATGCCCTATCGACATTCCTGTACAATAATTTGGGCCAAGCCATAATAACATGTATCACATACCGGGTGCGATTTTCTTACCTTTGGTCCGTGCATGGGTTATGAATAAACAACCCTTGAGCACGATCCCAATTTTGAGCCCCTAGCGATAACCTAGTAACAACCACAACATAGTATCCCATCAATAATGAGTGAATAAAGGCTTCTGAACCAAGTCCTAGCCTCTGGGACATCGAATTCTACTAAACCAGGTAGTAGGATCGATCTCGAGCCCTTAGGTTTGAGTTCCCGCACTCACAAGACTTATTGGCCAAAAATCATCTATTAGAGTCGTGACACCCCCAATTAGGGCCGCAACTCTCCATAGACAGAGAGTCCAGCCAAAATCCTCTGGACACGGGCTGCGGCGCAGCCCACAGACATTGTGACGCAATAGCAGTTCAGAGAACCGTCCAAGCCCTTGGGTTCATGACAGTCACGGCGCCCAAGAACAGAGCTGCGGCGCGACCCTGCAAACCCAACTTTTCTCTAATTCAAATCCTCCAAAACTCAATCCAAAACCAACCCAAACCCACAATTCAATCCCAAAGCATCAATGGTACATCCCAAGCAACAAAACCTAACTTTCCTTCGAATTAAAACTTATCAAAATCATAAAATCCAATCCAAGCTTAAGGAAACAAAACTCATAAACTTAAAAATTAGATTACCTCTGATTATATTGTTTTCTAGCTAAATTCCTCAGGCTGTTAAGCTTTTAATCTTCCCTAGACTCGTTATGACTCTAACCTTGCTTGAATCTGAGCTCTAAAAGTCGAGTTTCCTTCGAAAATATTGTCAAGCATCAAAAAGGAGAATGGGAGAGAGAGAGAGTGTGTGTGTGTGTGTGTGTTTGAATGTGTTTCTATTTCTGTCAGGTTACTTCAAGCTTAAGTAACCTTAAGTAAATCCCCAATGCTCGGGGTACCCCAAAAACGTCCCTGAGGGAAAAATAGTCAAAATCCCTAGAATTCCCTCCTGATCTCACTAACTCCAAATATATCCTCAAATATTCCTTCCCATTACCCAATATCCCGGTAATGTACTAAATACCCAAAATACCCATTTACTCTCCCCGAGTCAAGTATTGGTCCCGTTGTGACTTTCCCACTAGCTTGCTACCTAGGATCGCCTCGTGCTGAGTAACCCAAATATATCCACATAATGATGTGGTCCCACACATATATCACCTATATGCCAAATATACCCATAACGGGCCAAATTACGAAAATTGCCCTTTTAATTAGAAACAGGCCCACATGCATATTTGATACACATAAACACGCATATCAAGTAATATTATAATATAACTCACATAATCAAATAATGATATACATATATATCACATATACACATAATTTCCATAATTTTCCACCCTGGCCCCCTAATCAAGGACCTAAGCCTTATTAGGTAATTTGAGATGTTACAGGCACGCAGTTGCGGTTCAATACCGCTTATCATCCTCAGATGGATGGACAGTCTGAGAGAATGATTTAGATACTTGAGGATTTGTTACGGGCCTGTGTGATGGATTTTGGGGGATCTTGGAGTAAGTATCTCCCTTTGATTGAGTTTTCATATAATAAAAGTTATCAAGTGACTATCGCAGTGGCTCTGTATGAAATGTTGTATGGTAGTAAGTGTAAATTGCCCATCCATTGGGATGAGATGGGTGAGAGGAAGAACTTAGGTCCCGAGGCTGTTCAGAGGACCAAAGAGGCAATTGAAAAGATTAGAGCTTGGATGGTTGCCTCCCAAAGTTGACAAAAGAGTTGCTAAGACTTGAGACGCAGGAGTGTAGAGTTTCAAGTCAGTGATCATGTGTTCCTCAGAGTTACTCCTTTGAGAGGAGTAAAGCGATTTGGAGTGAAAGGCAAGTTAAATCCTAGGTTTGTTGGCTCCTTTGAGATTCTGGAACAGTTTGGAGAGGTAGCTTAAAGGTTGGCTATGCGTTCAGCTTTATCAGGGGTTCACAATGTATTTCATGTGTCCATGCTCCGAAAGTACGTATTAGATTCTATGCTTGTGCTAAGTTATGAAAACCTGGAGCTGGATCAAGAATTGTCTTATGAGAAGAAGTCGGTTCAGATCCTAGACCGGAAAGATAAAGTCTTGCGGAACAAGACCATTGCCTTGGTGATAGTGTTGTGGAGGAACAACAAAGTGGAAGAGGCAACTTGGGAGATTGAGTCTGATATGCAGGATCGATATCCTGAGCTATTTAGGTAAATTTTGAAGATGAAATTTATGTAAGGAGGGGATAGTTATAACGCCCCAAATCTGCTAATAAGACTTGGATTAGCGTGCCGGGAGGGCAATAACTGGATTAAACGTATTATTACATGGTTAATTGTGATTTATGTGTATTAATATGTGATTACCTTAATTAAATGATTATGTGATTAAAAATGCATGTTTAGGTGAATTAAATATTCACGTGGGCCCATTTTTTTTATTAGGGGCATATTTATGATTTCGGCTCGTTGAGGGCATAAATGTAAATTATGTGTGTGTTATGACTGAGACTACAATATTGTGGAGATATATCTGTTATGTGTGATCTGAGATGGTTCTAGGGAGAGGAATAGTGGAATAGTCACAATGGGGTCGAATACCTGGCCCAGGGTGAGCCTAGGGAAATTTTGGGAATGTAGCACGTGTTTAGGATCACCGGGTAATGGGTAGTGACTTAGCGGTTATTTGAGTATGTCAGGATTAATTAGGGATTTATAGGAACACTCGAGGAATTAGCGGGAATAGTGCGAATGACGAGATTGCCCTTGGAGGCATTAAGTGGCTAAGGTTAAAACCTAGGGGTATTTTTGGACATTTTGTAGCTGAGGATAGACTTAAATTAATCAAAACTCTAGAACTGGTTAGAAGATAAAAAAAAAACACACACACAACTCTCATCCTTCCTCTTTCTCTCTCTCGATGCTCTCATTCTCTCTCTTTGGCTAAGGGAGTTCTTGCTAAAATCCAAGGGAGTAAGCTTGGAGCTTAAAGGGAATTGAAGCCTAGAGTAGTTAGAAGCAACTTAGAGCTTGAATCACACAATTGAGGTAAGGACTTCTGCTGATCTTGTTGAGTTTTTCTGTTGTGGTTTATAGGTATTGTGGGGTTGAACCTTAAGTTTGATTTTGAGGTTTTGATGAGATTATGGGATGGTTTTTGAAGTGTTTATACTAACTAGGTTTCCTAGACACGAATTCTAAGTTTAATTCTGGGTGTAGGGGTCGAAATGGGTGTAAATTTGGTTGGGGAAAACCTAATGAAAACATGCAGGAATTCTGGGTTTTGGGCTCGAGCCACGACCCTGTTCTTCAGGCGTCACGGCCCATGTGTGCAAAGAGGCTTGGGGAGCCTCTGATTTTGCCCAGGCGCCACAGTGTAAGCAGGGCGCGCTGTGGCCGGTGTCCCCCAAAAGAGAGCCCCAAGGCTCTCTGACTTGTAGCAGGTCGCGACCCTATGGGCAGGCCGCGACTCAATATAGGGGAAATGGCCAATGTTGGGCTTTAAGCTCGGGAACCCAAATTTAAGGGCCCGAGAAGGGTTATACTACCTGATTTAGTAGGATTCGAGGTCCCGGGGGCTAGAATATTATTCTAAAATTCTTATTTGGTTTAGGGCTTGATGGATTGTTATTATTATTATGAAGTGACTAGGTTTTACCGCCAAGGCTCGGGTTTAGGGGATTGTGCTCGAGATTGCATTAGTTAGTCAGCTTAGGACACAGGTAAGAAAACTGTTTGTGCCTGTAGAGCAGGGCATGGCCCTGTTATTTGTGTTTAATGTGTGTGTGAATATTTGTAGTCGATATGCTATGTTTTTCATGATGATGAATGATCGGCGCCGGGAATGGAAAAATTCAGGAATGACAAAGGTCAGGGACGACAAAGGCTAGGATCGACTTTAAGCATGTTGAATGTAGGCCGCCCGGGCGAGACCCTCTAAGGGTGCTGTACTCACCCGCTCGTTGAAGACCGTGAACCCAATGCCTGGTAAAGAACCTAGGTCAGCATAGGCCGCTATGTGATTAATCTATTATATGTTTAAGTTGTGTATTACTTGATTGAGTTGTCATATGCTATGTGTTGAGTTTTCTTGTTGGGCCTTGGCTCACGGGTGCTCTATGGTGCAGGTAAGGGCAAAGGAAAGGCCGACCAAGCATGAGTTGGAGGGCATGGAGTGGCGCGTACATGTTCGGCCTACCTGGCTGCCACGGCCGGGGTTGTTTTGAGGGACATGCTATAAACAGTTGATTTTGTCGCTTAGGTCGTACCTTAACTTTTGAGTTGTAAATACATTTTGAAACAGTGTTTTGGGATCCCAATGTAGCACTTTTATGAGTTTAATAAATGTCCAAGTCTTTTATACCTAATTCTCATTAAATGAATCTTTATCCTGATTTAATCACACTTTTCGATTTAAAACCTTGATTAGCGAGCTAATGGCACATTTCAAAATCACATGGTAACAACTCTAATGTAGTAGGGTGTTACATGTATCAATTACAGGGAATTGAACAAGCTGACTATCAAGAACAAGTACCCGCTACCAAGGATTGATGACCTGTTTGATCAGTTGCAAGGTAGGACAGTATTCTCAAAGATTGATCTTCGATCTGGTTATCACCAGTTGAGGATCAAAGATGAGGATATTCCAAAGATGGCCTTTCGCACAAGATACATACATTATGTGTTTATGGTCATGTCATTTGGACTGACCAATGCCCTAACAACTTTAATGGATCTGATGAATAGGGTGTTTAAGGACACCTCAACAAGTTTGTGATTGTCTTCATCGACGATATCCTAGTATGCTCTCAGATAGAGGCAGAACATGAGCAACATCTCCGATTGGTGCTTTAGAGGTTGAGGGAGCACAGGTGGTATGCCAAGTTCAAGAAGTGTGAGCTCTGGTTACCTCAGGTGACCTTCCTTAGTCACATTGTTAGTAGAGATGGAATTAAAGTTGATTAGGCTAAGATTGAGGCAGTGAGAGATTGGATAAGGCCCAGAAGTTCCTCAGAGATCAGGAGCTTCCTTGGATTGGCAGGATACTACCGACGCTTTGTAGAAGGGTTCTCAAGGATTTCTACACCACTAACAGAATTGACACGTAAGAATCAAAAGTTTGTATGGTCAGACAGATGTGAGAACAGTCTCCAAGAGTTAAAGCGACGATTGATTACAGCTCTAGTACTAAGTCTTCCATCAGAACAGGAGAAGTTTGTGGTTTATTGTGATGCATCAAGGTAGGGATTAGGCTGTGTCCTTATGCAGGCAAGGAAGGTGATCGCTTATGCATCACGACAGTTGAAAGAATATGAACAGCAATAACCTACGCATGATTTGGAGTTAGCAGCAGTGGTCTTTGCATTTAAGATATGGCGGCACTGCCTTTATGGGGAGAAGAGTGAGATATACACTGACCACAAGAGATTAAAGTATTTCTTTACCCAAAAGGATCTAAACATGAGACAGAGGTGTTGGCTGGAGTTGGTGAAAGATTATGATTGTGAGATTCTTTACCACCCAGGGAAAGCCAACATTGTGGCAGATGCCTTGAGCCGGAGAGGTCCGTGACAGTTATTCAGTTTGAAGCAGATATCAAAAGAGTTAGCAGAATATATGACTAGAGCAGGGATTGAGTTGTTGGTGGGTCAGTTAGCCAACGTCGCCTTGCAGTCCATTCTTTTGGAAAGGATAAAGGAGGGTCAGTTGAGTGATCCTCAGTTGATGAGGCATAGAGGGGATGTCCTAGCTGGAATGGCTAAGGACTATACTATTTCAGAGATGGGTATGCTAAGATACAAGGAGCAGGTTTGTGTTCCGGTGGACTCTTCTATCAGACAAGAGATTCTAGATGAATCTCACACGACACCGTAATATTGCATCCGGGCACCACGAAGATGTACCAGGATCTAAAAACCTTATATTGGTGTCCTGGGAGGAAGAAAGATGTGACCGAATATGTGGCTAAGTGCTTGACATGTCAGCAAGTCAAGGCTGAACATCAGAGATTGGCAGGGTTATTACAGCCTTAGGGTATCCCTAAATGGAAATGGGAGGACATCATTATGGACTTCGTAGTTGGGTTGCCCAGAACAGTGGGTCAGTATGATACAGTGTGGGTGATTATGGATTGGTATACCAAATCAGCCCACTTCTTGCCAGTAAGGACGAACTATGTAGTGGATCAGTACGCTGATCTTTATGTGAAAGACATAGTACGTCTCCATGGGGCTCCTAGGTCTATCGTGTCAGATTGGGACCCCATCTTTACCCCCAAGTTTTGGGGAAGTCTACAGAAGGCTATGGGAACCCAACTGAAATTCAATACAACTTACCATCCTCAGATAGATGTTTAGTCGGAGAGGACGATTCAGATACTAGAAGACATGCTTCGAACATGCGTTCTAGACTTTGAAGGGTCCTAGAGTAAGTATTTGCCTCTGATAAAACTTTCCTACAATGACAGCTACCAGTTGACCATTGGAGTGGCTCCTTACGAGATGCTATATGGTAGAAGGTTTAGGTCGCCCATTCACTGGGATGTGATGGATGAAAGAAAATACTTAGGTCCTGAAGCAGTTTAGAGGACCAATGATGTAACGCCCTAGATAACCAAGACCGTTCCACTATGTGTTTGTAAAGGTGCAAGACTTACTAATCAAGTCATTTAGTTGAAAATGTGTTACTAAAACCATAATCGAACTAGGGTTAAAAGATGTTGGTCATAAAAGATAAATTTCATTTGAATAAGCAGTTTATTCATGGGATCCCAAAAACAGGATTAAATAACAGTTTACAAAATTTTCATAGGTTATGTACAACCACACGCCATTCTAATGGAAAAATAGGCATTTTAGGGTCTCCTATCCCTGTATCATCCCTCGGCCATGCCAGCCGAGCAGCCGACTATGTACATTCCGCCCCTAAAGCTCTCCAATTCAGGGTTGGTCCAACTTACCCTTGTCTTTACCTGCACCACGTAGCACCCATGAGCCAAAACCTAGCAAGAAAACCATATAACAGAGCATAATCAATAACAGTAATCAAATAACTCACAAAACATTAGCCAGATATTCAGTAGACCATAGCATTCACATAAATAGTGACATCAATCAACGAATCAATAATCTATTATCCAGGTAATCAACATGCCAAAATCATCATCTTAACAATAGTAAACATATCATGCAATATCCAGGGTCGATGCCCTTAGGCCGCACCCTCTGTTTATCCCACTGACTCCGGCTCACTTAGGCCGAGCTTATTGATTATATAATTAACCTCAGCTACCAGTGGCCGAACCGCGTCCTATGGGAAAATATTAATTTCGGCACACTTGGGCCGTTTATTTCATGCTCACATGGCATAATACCATCATACAACATTGCATACAAGTATAGGGAACTCTTAGTCCCAACATAGCCACACAACCGGGTGCAGTTTTCATACCTTTGATTCTGAACAGAGAAGGTAAACTAGTTCCAAGCACGATCACTAGCCTCGATCCTTGGCGACAAACCTAGTCACAAGAGTCATTGATATCTATCAACTTCCAATCAGAAATAAAATAACTAAGGAACAAAACTAGCCTCCGGGACCTCAATTTCTACTAAACCGAGTAGTAGAAATTGTTCCGAACCCCTAGGTTCGAACCTCCAAGCCTTAACAACCCTCAGAACACTTCTAAGCTCAAAACTCCTAGGCAAGTCACGACTTGGCTCAGCAAGTCGCGACTTGCCCCAAGTCAGAGAGCAAGCTCTCACACCAAAGGGGAGGCGGGTCGCAACTTGGCCAAGTAAGTCGCAGCGCACCCCAAGTCAGAGAGCTCCCTAGGCCAGAAGGGCCACACGCATCGCGCCGCGCCCTACGAACCCAGAGAAAACCTGGGTTTTCTCCTCCCTTTTCTAGCCGAGAACATTCAAACATACCCATAATTTTTCCCTCAATTCACCACTGAACCAACCATTAATTTAGACCCATAATCACATGTTTTCATCCTATAATTCCCAGTAATAAAACAGAAACCAGCACCTCGATTCAACCACAAGGATCCTAGTACTAATCACTAAAGTTTTCTACTCAAACCCTCAGCCAAATTCATCACTAAATCTATACTCAAAACTTAAAAATCAACCTAAACTACTCAGCAACATAACACAGAAATTAAAGCCAAATTCTTACCGCAATTCACAGCTCAATCTCCCAGCTAAATTTCCTCCAATTTCCTCAAAGTTTCCCCAGCCCAAGCTTAGAATGTGCTCCCACCTTGAAGCTAAGCTTCAATATCCAAATGAAGGCAAGAGTGAGCGAGGGATGCGTGGGAAAGAGAGAGAAGTTAGCTAAAACCTTTTCCTTCTTTCTTTCCTAGATTATTCTCAACTCTTCTCTGTTTTGTCCTAACAAAAAGGTTGAGCATATCATTTATTAGCAAAAAGACCATTTTACCCATCCCAACAAAACCAACCTTTAACTTAATCTAGGGGTATAATAGTCATTTGTTCCCAATTCCCACTAATTCCTCAAGTGTCCCTAATATTTACCACTTAAATCCCATCATCAAATTAATCACCAACTATTTACCCAATGTCTAATAATCTCCAATATATTTCATAATTCCCGAAAATACCCCCAGGTTCCCCTAAGCCGGGTAATGTGGTCTCAACAATCTTTCACAAATAATCACATTTATGCCCTCAACGACCAAAATTACAAATATGCCCCTATAATCTAAACAAGGCCCACATGCATATTAATACTCATAACCATGCATTTTCACATATCCATATAATCATATAAGCATGCTTATCACATAATCATGCATTAAATCATTTAAATCACACCTAAACCAATTATGCCCTCCCAGCACACTAATCAAGGCCCTTAAGCCATATTAGTGATTTTGGGTCGTTACAACTATCCCTTCCTACTGAGAATTTCATCCTCAAAATTTACCTGAATAACTCGGGATACTGATCCTGCATCGCTAACTCAAGCTCCCAGGTCACCTCCTCGACCCTGCTATTCCTCCATAACACTTTAACTAGAGGAATTGTCTTGTTCCGTTGAACCTTATCTTTCCGATCTAATATCTGAATCGGTCGCTCCTCATAGGACAAATCTGTCTGCAATTCCAAGTCTTCATACTTTAACACATGTGTCGTATCTGAGATGTACTTTCGAAGCATAGAAACATGGAATACGTCATGAACTCCCGACAACGACGGTGGCAAAGCTAACCTGTAAGCCACCTGATCGATCCCTTCCAAGATCTCAAAAGGTCCAATAAATCTAGGGCTCAGCTTGCCCTTCTTCCCAAACCTCTTCACCTCTCGCAATGGTGAAACTCGCAGAAACACGTGGTCCCCGATCTGGAACTCCACATCTCTACGCTTAGGATCAGCATAGCTTTTCTGTCTGCTCTGTGAAGCAAGCATTCTAGCTCAGATCTTCTCAATAGCTTCATTAGTCTTCTGAACCATGTCCGGTCCCAGATACTTTTCTCAACCACCTCATCCAAATGAATGAGCGATCTACATGTCCTCCCATATAACATCTCACATGGAGCCACTCCAATCATTGATTGATAACTATTGTTATATGATAACTCAATCAACAGGAGATACTTACTCTAGGATCCCTCAAAATCGATCACACATGCCTTAAGCATATCCTCCAACACCTAAATCGTCCTCTCAGACTGTCCATCAGTCTGAGGATGAAAGGTTGTGCTGAACTTCAACTGAGTCCCCATAGCCTTCTATAAACCACCCCAAAACTTAGAGGTAAAGATAGGATCCCGGTTTGACACTATAGACTTAGGAACCCCGTGGAGACGTACAATCTCCCTCACATACAACTCTGCATACTAATCCACCGTATAAGTCGTCTTCACTGGAAGAAAATGAGCTGACTTAGTGTATCTATCCACTATCACCCACACTGAGTCATGAAGCCCCACTGTCCTGGGTAAACCTCCCACAAAGTCCATCGTAATATCCTCCCATTTTCACTCGAGAATACCTAAAGGCTTAAGAAATCCCGCTGGTCGCTAATGCTCAGCTTTCACTTACTGACAGGTCAGACACCTGGCCACATACTCTACCACATCCTTCTTCATCCCGGGCCACCAATACAACGTCCGTAGATCCTGATACTTCTTTGTGGTACCCAGATGAAGTGAGTATGGTGTAGTATGCAATTCATCTAATATCTCTTGTCTGATCCCCACATTCAGTCAGAACACAAATCCTATCCTGATACCGTAGCAAACCAACCTCAGAAATAGAATAGTCCTTAGCTACTCCCGCTAAAACATTCTCTCTAACCTCATGTAAATGTGAATCCACCAACTGGCCCTCCTTAATCAATCCAGTAGGGTCGACTACAAAGTAATGTTGGCCAACCGGTCCACTACCAACTCTATCCTTGCTCTGGACATCTCATCAGCCAACTCTCTCGAAATCTGAGTGGAACTAAATAACTGCCTCGAGCCCCTTCAGCTCAATGCATTAGCCACTACATTGGCTTTCCCTGGGTGGTAAAGAATATCATATTCATAGTCTTTTACCAACTCTATCCAACGCCTCTGCCTCATATTCAGGTCCTTTTGCGTGAAGAAGTACTTCAAACTATTATGATCGGTGTATATCTCGCACTTCTCCCCATACAAATAATGTCGCCAAACCTTCAGTGCGAATACCACCGCTGCTAACTCCAAATCATGGGTAGGATACCGCTGCTCATACTCCTTCAGCTGTTGTGAAGCATAAGCTATAACATTCCCGTTCTGCATCAACACACAACCTAAGCCCAACCTCGATGCATCACAATATACCACAAACTTTCCTTCCTCCGAAGGAAGACTTAGCACAGGTGCAGTAATAAGTCATTGCTTCAACTCTTGAAAACTGTTCTCACACTTGTCTGACCAGACAAACTTCAAATTCTTCCGTGTCAATTCTGTCATCGATGCAGCAATCTTTGAGAACCCTTCCATAAACAATCTGTAGTAACCTGCTAACCCGTGGAAACTCCGAACCTCTGAGGTATTCCTTAGCCTCGACCAATCTCTCACTGCCTTTACCTTAGATGGAACCACCTTAATCCCATCTTCACCAACTATGTGTCCAAGGAATGTCACTTCTGGTAACCAAAACTCACACTTCTTAAACTTGGCGTACAACCGATGTTCTCTTAACCTCTACAAGACCTGTCAAAGATGTTGCTTGTGCTCTGCCTCTGAACTGAAGTATACTAAAATGTCATCAATGAAGACAATCACGAACTGATCTAAAAAGTCCTTGAACACCCTGTTCATTAAGTCCATGAAGGCTACTGGGGCATTGGTTAAACCGAACGACATAACCAAAAACTCATAGTGCCCATACCTCGTTCGGAAGGCCTTCTTCGGTATATCCTTGTCCTTGATCCTCAGCTGGTGATAACCAGATCGAAGATCAATCTTTGAGAATTCCATCTTTCCCTGCAGCTGAACAAACAAGTCGTCAATCCTTGGCAGAGGGTACTTATTCTTGATAGTCAACTTGTTCAACTCTTTGTAGTCTATACACATCCTTAGAGTTTCGTCCTTCTTCTTCACAAACAAAACTGGAGCACCCCATGGCGAGAAGCTAGGCCTGATAAACCCTAAATCCAGAAGTTCTTGCAGTTGTATCTTCAATTCTTTCAGTTCTGCTGGTGCCATTCTATAAGGTGCCCTCGACACTGGCTCTGTCCCCGGTGCCAACTCAATGATGAACTGAATCTCCCTGTGCGGTGACAACCCTGGTAAATCCTCAGAGAATACATCCAAGAATTCACGAACCAATCTAGTCTCTCCCGGTCCTGTTGGCATAACCCTGGTAGTATCCACCACATTAGCCAGAAAACCTATACATCCTCCCTGTAATAGGTCTCTGGCTCTCAGCGCTGATATCATGGGTATGCGAGGTCCACATACCGCACCCACGAAAATAAAGGGATCCTCTCCCTTCACTCAAAGGTCACCATCTTCTTCCTACAATCAATAGTAGCCCCATATCTGACCAGCCAATCCATCCCCAAAATCATGTCAAAATCTTCCATGCCTAACTCAATCAAGTCTACTGATAGCTCCCTACCATCAACCATCACCGACAGTGCTCTAATCCACCCCCTAGAAACTACCAGTTCCCCTGTAGGAAAGAAAAGTCCCAAACCCCGCAGTACAATACTCACTAGGTCTACACAATCTATTAATTACTTTACTAGAAACAAATGAATGTGTAGCACCAAAGTCAATCAATACAGTAAAAGGAGAGCCAGCGCTAGAAAGCTGACCTGTCACCACCGAGGGACTAGCCTCGGCCTCTGCTTGCGTCAAGGTGAACACTCGAGGTGGAGTCAAGCTGTCCACCCTCCCTGCTTCCCCTTTCTTCACTGTTGGGCAATCCTTCTTGAGGTGTCCCACCACCCCACATGCATAACAGGCCTTGGCCCGACATTCACCCGGATGGCATCTTCTACACCTCATGCACTATGGGTAGCCCTTCCATGTGTCATCGCCTCCTTGATGGCCACCCTGAACACCCCGACCCCTTCTATTAGGACCAGCAGCGGTCGAAGTGTCAAGGGTATTCCTCTTCAGATCACTGGGGCCTCCGCCCCTACCAGACCCAGAATATGGAGGCACCGCTCTGCGAACCTCCCGTCTTGCAGCATTCTCCCTCCAGATCTTGTTCTCTGCTTCCTCAGCGGTAAGGGCCTTCTCAACAGCTTGGGCATAAGTCGTCCCCCCAGGTTCTATTGTAATTCCACATCTCAGGCTATCATAGTGTTGACGGTGAAATCTCGTCAACGATATAAGGTTAGAAAACTGAGACTTTATTGCCAAAGATATCTTAGAAGAAGATTGAGAGAACTTGAAAGAGTAAATATGCAGAACTACAATGGAGTAAAATATGTATATTGCTTAATAGCCTCAGCATACAATGAATTTTCCAACCCCTTTTCAGGAGGGGTGATGATCTATTTATACTGGAGCTCTAATGGCTCCCCATACATTGTGGTCCCAGGGGACAAGATTGTACATAGGTACATTGTCAGGGTAGTGGCACAGGTTGTGGTGGAGCAGAAGGTTATGGTGCTGGCCTGGTACATAGTCAGAGGTATGCATGTAGTGCTTCCACTCTCTGTACAAATCTGTACCTCCACTACTTGTAGGACACAGATGTCAGAGTCATGCCTTTGCCCTTTTTCAGGGTTGTACATCCCGTGCTTGTACATTTATCTCATGCCTAGTGGTCCCCCTTACCTAAATATCTTCTCTAGGTTTCTTTATATTTTAGTAAGTGTCGATCCATACTTCTTTTATCCCGTCCTTACCTCCAGGTACGAGGACAGGAAATAGGCATGTACGAGGCTTGGGGATGGGTCTCACAAGGCGAGACCCTTAGTGCCTAAGCGAGTATCCAGGCGTGACTTGGGTATTCACGAGGCTCGGGGATGGGTCTCACAAGGAGAGACCCTTGGTGCCTAAGTGAGTACCCATGTGTGACCTGGGCATTCACGAGGCTTGGGGATGGGTCTCACAAGGCGAGACCCTTGGTGCCTAAGTGAGTAACCATGCATGATCCAGGCATTCATGAGGCTCGGGGATGGGTCTCACAAGGTGTGATGGGGTTGCATGAGGGCCATGAGACGGTGGTGGCGCGAGGCTCCTTAACGTGGTCATACCTCGCAAGACGCATGCGGGCGTGGTGAGGTGTGTCTCACTGTGCGAGGCGTTGGCGCGCATCTGGGTCACGAGGCACGCGGGCGAGGGAAGCCTCGCATAGCGAGGCCCTTGTGGCCTTGGCAGGCACGCAGTGGAAAAGGACAGCCTTGCATAGCGAGGCCCTTGTGGCCTTGGTAGGCGCGCGCGGGGGAAGGGCAGCCTCACATAGCGAGGCCCTTCTGGCCTTGGAAGGCGCGCGCGGGGGAAGGGCAGCCTCGCATAGTGAGGCCCTTATGGCCTTGGAAGGTGTGCTCGCATAGTGAGGCCCTTGTGGCCTTGGTAGGCATGCGCGGGGGAAGGGCAGCCTCGCATAGCGAGGCCCTTGGGTCCTTCTGGGCATTTTCGCTAAGGCCTCCTATGAGACATGGGTCTCGCATGGGGCAAGATATTGGGATGCTTTGTTTGCCCAAGGCCAATGAGGGTAACCCTCAATTTTTCTCTTGAGTGTTGACTATGGCTTTGGTCAATTTTTGGCATTCACACATAGCATTAAGCCCCCGGATAAATCTGTCATGCCAAGCTGCATCAGTAGGCACAAGATCTAGTGCAAACTTCGCAAGTCTATCGAACTTCAGGGTATACTCTGTGACTTTCATGTTGCCATGTATCAATCCCACAAATTCATTCACCTTTGCTGCCCTGATGGCAACATTGTAATACTTCTGACTGAACAAATCCTTGAATCCATCCCAACCCAAAGTAGTAACATCTCTGGTCTGTGATGCCACTTCCCACCAAATGCGGGCATCCTCTCTTAGCATATATGTGGCACAGGCCACCCTGTCATGACCCTCTACCCTCATGAAGTCCAGGATAGCAGTAATCATACTCATCCACTGTTCGGCCTTTAGTGGATCTGGTCCCCCCTCAAAAGTTGGAGGATGTTGTTTCTTGAACCGCTCATACAACGGTTCCCACCTATTCCCAACCTCCAATGGCTGTACAACTGGTGCCACTACAGGTGGCACAATGGATGCAACGCTCCCTGACGGAGCCTTCTGTCTAAGAAGACGAATCTGCTCAACCTGGCTCTGAAGTCGGGATTGCATGTTTGCCATAATTTGCTACCAGTTCTCAGGGACTGGCGGAGGGTTCTGGCCCTTGTCATCATCTCTGGCCTCGGACCCAGTGCCGGCTAGTCGTATAGATCATTTTGGACACATAGCTATCCAAGTTAATCTACAATCAACGACTCAGCGATCATACTATGATGACAGGGTAACAATCTTTCCATGCATCACCATTGAAACGCAACCAATCACAAACAGTCAAAATATAACAGTTCATCCAAATATTCATCCACATGCATAGGAATGCTAATAAGCATGCCTTAATATCATCACACAGTAGTCAAGGGCCAGGCCCTATCAGTATCTCATGCTCCCTATTAATCAAACAAATATCAGCATTCATATTTCCTTCTAATCACTTAAGCATATAAACTTGAATACGCAATTACCAAACCATGATTCGAGCTTGTCTTTAGCGACGAATGTACATGTCCAGCCAGTCTTCAAGAACCCTTAAACCTAGACCACTATGATACCAAGTTGTAACACCCTGGATAACCAAGACCGTTACAGTGTGTGTTTATAAAGGTACAAGACTTGCTAATCAAGTCATTTAGTTGAAAATGTGTTACTAAAACAATAATCGAACTAGGGTTAAAAGATGTTGGTCATAAAAGATAAATTTCATTTGAATAAGCGGTCGATTCACGGGATCCCAAAAGCAGGGTTAAATAACAGTTTACAAAATTTTCACAGGTTATGTACAACCACAAGCCACTCTAATGGAAAAATAGGCATTTAAGGGTCTCTTGTCCCTGTATCATCCCTCGGTCGTGGCAGCCGAGCAGCTGACTATGTACATTCCACCCCTAGAGCTCTCCAATTCAGGGTTGGTCCAGCTTACCCTTGCCTTTACCTGCACCACGTAGCACCCGTGAGCCAAGGCCCAGTAAGAAAACCATATAACATAGCATAATCAATAACAGTAATCAAATAACTCACAAAACATTAGCCAGATATTCAGTAGACCATAGCATTCACATAAACAGTGACATCAATCAACGAATCAATAATCTATTCCAGGTAATAAACATGCCAAAATCATCAGATTAACAATAGTAAACATATCATGCAATATCCAGGGTCGACGCCCTTAGGCCGCACCCTCTGTTTATCCCACTGACTCCGGCTCACTTAGGACGAGCTCAGTGATTATATAATTAACCTCAGCTACTAGTGGTCGAGCCGCATCCTGTGTGCAAATATTAATTCTGGCACTCTTAGGCCGTTTATTTCATGCTCACATGGCATAATACCATCATACAACACTGCATACAAGTATAGGGAACTCTTAGTCCCAACATAGCCACACAACCGGGTGCAGTTTTCTTACCTTTGATTCTGAGCGAAGAAGGTGAACTGGTTCCGAGGTCAATCCCTAGCCTCGAGCCTTGGCGACAAACTTAGTCACAATAGTCATTGATATCTATCAACTTCCAATCAGAAATAAAATACCTAGGGAACAAAACTAGCCTTCGGGACCTCAATTTCTACTAAACCAAGTAGTAGAAATTGTCCCGAGCCCTAACAACCCTAAGAACACTTCTGATCTCAAAACTCCCAGGCAGGTCGCGACTTGGCTCAGCAAGTCGCGATTTGCCCCAAGTCAAAGAGCAAGCTCTCACGCCAAAGGGGAGGCGGGTCGCGACTTGGCCAAGTAAGTCGTGGCGCGCCCCCAAGTTAAAGAGCTCCCTAGGCCAGAAGGGCCACATGCGCCGTGGCGCGCCCTACAAACCTAAAGAAAACCTTGGTTATTCTTCTCCCTTTTCCAGCCAAGAACATTCAAACATACCCATAATTTTTCCCTCAATTCACCACTGAACCAACCATTAATTTAGACCCATAGTCACATGTTTTCATCCTATAATTCCCAGTAATAAAACAAAAACCAGCACCTCAATTCAACCACAAGGATCCTAGTACTAATAACTGAAGTTTCCTATTCAAACCCTCAGCCAAATTCATCACTAAATCTATACTCAAAACTTAAAAATCAACCTAAACTATTCAGCAACATAACACAGAAAGTAAAGCCAAATTCTTACCTCAATTCACAGCTCAATCTCCCAGCTAAATTTCCTCCAATTTCCTCAAAGTTTCCCCAGCCCAAGCTTAGAATGTGCTCCCACCTTGAAGCTAAGCTTCAATATCTAAATGAACGCAAGAGTGAGAGAGGGATGCGTGGGAGAGAGAGAGAAGTTAGCTGAAACCTTTTCCTTTTTTTCTTTCCTAGATTATTCTCAACTCTTCTCTATTTTGTCCTAACAAAAAGGTTGAGCATATCATTTATTATCAAAAATACCATTTTACCCATCCCAACAAAACCAACCTTTAACTTAATCTAGGGGTACAATAGTCATTTGTTCCCAATTCCCACTAATTCCTCAAGTGTCCCTAATATTTACCACTTAAATCTCATCATCAAATTAATCACCAACTATTTACCCAATGTCTAATAATCTCCAATATATTTCCTAAATTCCTGAAAATACCCCCAGGCTCCCCTGAGCTGGGTATAAATCCCAGCCGTGACTATTTCGCCAAACCGCTCACTAGGACCGTCTGGAGCCATATGCTGCAAATATATCCACAAAATAATGTGGTCTCAAAAATCTATCACATATAATCACATTTATACCCTCAATGGGCCAAAATAACAAATATGCCCCCATAATCTAAACAGGGCCAACATGCATATTAATACTCATAAACATGCATTTCACACATCCACATAATCATATAAGCATGCTTATCACATAATCATGCATTACATCATTTAATCACACCTAAACCAATTATGCCTTCCCGGCACACTCATCAAGGCTCTTAAGCCATATTAGAGATTTTGGGTCGTTACAAATGAGGCCATAAAAAATATTAAAGCTTGGATGCTTGCGTCATGGAGCAGGCAGAAAAGTTATTCAGATCTGAGGCACAGAGACGTGGAATTCCAAGTGGGAGACTATGTCTTCCTTAAAGTTTCGCCACTGAGAGGGGTGAAAAGGTTTGGGGAGAATGGAAAGTTGAGCTCTAGATTTGTAGGACCATTTGAGATCCTGGAGAAGATTGGTCAGGTAGCCTATAGGTTGGTTTCACCTTCGGCATTGTCAAGAGTTCACAATGTATTTCATATATCGATGCTCTGAAAGTATGTATCAGATGCAACTCATGTATTGAGTTATGAGGATCTGGAGCTACAGACGGATTTGTCTTATGAGGAGCGACTGGTTCAGATCCTAGATAGAAAAGACAAGGTTCTGAGGAACAAGACGATTCCAATAGTTAAAGTTTTATGGAGAAATAGCAAGGTCGAGGAAGCGACCTGGGAGCTAGAGTCAATTATGTAGGATCAGCATCCCGAGTTGTTCAGG
Source organism: Humulus lupulus (assembly GCF_963169125.1). Classification (NCBI taxonomy): domain Eukaryota; kingdom Viridiplantae; phylum Streptophyta; class Magnoliopsida; order Rosales; family Cannabaceae; genus Humulus; species Humulus lupulus. The sequence goes on along the minus strand of NC_084802.1, from coordinate 33,516,608 downwards.
TAAATTTCTAGGACAAAATTTTCAGTAGGAGGGGATAGTTGTAACGTCCCAAATTTTCTAATTAGGCTTAGAGCCTTTATTAGTATGCCGGGAGAGCATAATTGGATTTATATGCGAATTATGTGAAATTAATTGAATATATGTGTGACTATGTGGCATAAATGAATTATATGGTGATATGAATATTTATGTATGTTTATGTGTATTAAATATGCATGTGGTCCCATTTTCATTAGTAATGGCATATTTGTAATTTTGACACGTTGAGGGAATAATTGTAATTATAGGTGTTATGTGATTGAGACCACATTATTATGTGGATATATTTGTGATATTCGGCACGAGGCGATCCTAGTGAGCGAGTTAGCGGAAAAGTCACAACGAGGTCAAATACCTGGCTCGGGGTGAGCCAAAGGGTATTTTAGTAATTTAGTGCGTAGTTAGGATTTATCGGGTGATGAGTAGTTATTAGGTGATTATTTGGGCATGTCTGTATTAATTGGGAATTTATAGTGCTATTTGAGGACTAGTGGGAATTGTGGAAAAATATCGTTTTGCCCTTGAGGGCATTAAAGGGAAAACTCTTGGATGAGGGGCATTATGGTCTTTTCCTAGCCTTGGTTGAACTTAGTTAGGACTAGAAGCATTCAGAAAGAAATAAGGAGAACACTTAGCTTCCATCCATTCTCTCTCTCTCGTTCATCTTTCTCTCTCTCTCTCTCTTGGGCACTTGGAAGCATTTGAAATTTTTGGAGAATTGGCCTAGGAATCTAAGGAGCTAAAGCAATTCTTGGAGGGATTAGAGACTGCTTAGTGTGGGAAGTCAGCTGGGAATTTTTTTGTGGTTGAGGTGAGCTCTCCTCTGTCAATTTCTGTAAGTTTTGAGCTTTCCTTTTTAATTTCTTGAGGAGTTCTTGAATTTTTATGTTTAGGGATCTTTTAAAGGCTATGGGTCGTTATTTATTGTGTATCTGAATTGCTGGAATAGTTTAGGTGGTTAATTTAGGGTAAAAACTGAGTTTGGAAGGGTTTTGGAGGAGAATGCAATTTCTGAAATCGCTAAAATTTCTGGGTTCGCGGGGTTGCGCCGCGGCCTGCGTGAACTCAGGGGATTGGGCTCTGAACTGCCTTAGCGTCGCGGTGCTGGGTGGGTTGCGTCACGACGCATGTCTAGGGAATTAAGGGGATTTGCTCTCTGAATTGTAGAGGGCCACGATGCTTGTGTGGGGCACCACGGCTCAAATTGAGGATTTTGGCCAAATGGGGTTTATTATCTCAGGAACTCAAACCTAAAGGCTCAACAAGGATTTTACTACCCGGTTTAGAAGAATTTGAGGTCCTGGAGGCTAGTAAGTAATTTTGAAGCTTTTAATTACTTTAGATCTTGATTATTACTCATTATTGCATTGTGACTAGGTTATACCATTAGGGCTCGGGAGTAAGGATCATGCTCGGGATCGCCATATGCCATCTGCTCAAGATTCGAGGTAAGAAAACCGTCTCTTGCACCAAGTGTAGGACATGCGCCCCAATGGTAGGGCACAAGAATGACCATGTCATGAAACTATTTGTATTTGAATGCATGTTGTGTTTGAATTTATGTTGTTATAGTTATTGGTACTGATTGCTTGGTTGGGAGACTATTAATGACATTACATGTGTAAAGTCGTAGTGGCGAGGCCATAACGTGGATACGGTATTCACCACAATGGCGGAGCCATTATGAAGATGGAATGTCCATCTACTTGGCATGAGTCGTGTGTTGTTTGGAAAATCTATGCGAACCAATTGTGATTATAGAGTATGTAATACATGTTAATGTTTATCTGGTTATCTGTATGATTTGTATGGGTTTTCTTGCTAGGCCTTGGCTCACGGGTGCTTCATGGTGTAGGTAAGGACAAAGGAGAGTTGGACCAGCCATGAGTTGGAGAGTTGTAGGGGCGGCGTGTACATACCCAGCCTGCTCGGCCTCCAAAGTTGAGATATTTTGAGAACAGGAATCTTTAGTTGAAAATTTTCTGCTTAGGTCGGCTAAGTCTGTATTTTTGATAAAGTTGTATTTTATTAGAAACTTTTGGGATCCCCTGTAATTGCTTAACCTTTTAAATGAGAAGTCCAACGTTTGACCAAAACTTTTGATACTTAAACTATCGTTTAACCGTAATTACACATGTAAGTCCAAATGACTCGCTTAGCGAGTTAAGCACTATTTTTAACACATAGTGTAATAGTTCTGACTATTCAGGGCGTTACATATCATGAGCTAATTTCTTATTCTAGGATTTCAATTGGAACTTGATATGTAGCTTGAATTTGTTATTTGATCTTAATTTCTATTCTAGGCTTAATGCTTCTGATTAATTGGCCACTAATTAGATTGATTAGGGAACCTTAAGGAACTTGTAAAATGGAATTTTTTTTGTTTGACCATGAATAGAATGATGTATGATCACTGAGTAAAATCTATGAGTTTCACATAGGATAGGAATATAACTGTTAAATGAACCTGTGCTTAATGAATTTTATGCTAATTTGATTATCATAATAATATAGATAATTGATTAGATAAGATATTGTTGTATGACCATCGGGAGAGGCTTGTGAATAGTTGTGGATTCTTGGTTAACATTTTTTATTGATTGATAGAATGTAGTGAGATTAATTATGTTCAAGTGAAATATTGAGGGAAAATTGTAATCTTAGGTTTTTCTAAAATTTGATTAATTGTTATTTTTTAATTTACCCTTTTTAAATTTCTTATTTTAATTTTCTTTAGGTTTTAATTCTATTATTGTTTGGATAAAACAAGAAGAAATAATTTTAGTACTTGACAAAGTTCGGTGATAAATTCTCAGTGGGATCGGTACTCTACTTTCACTTTATTACTTGTTGCGATAGCGTGCACTTGCGCTGTTTAGAAATTAGCACAACAAGTTTTTGGCGTCGTTGCCAGGGAATTTAATTACTAAATTTTTGTTGATATTAATACCAATCTATCTTGTTCATAATTCAAACTTTTTGTTTTTATTTTTTTCAGTTATTGTTCAGCCATTTATGCGAAGATCGTGAAGTTTTGAGTTGGTTCCTTTAGATCCTGAGATTGAGCAAAGTTTACGAGGAATTAGACAAGAAAGGAACCAATAACAACAACAAAAAATCATAATGGTTGAACTAGAGCAAGTGGACAACACAAGATCACTGAGGGAGTATGTTGTTCCTTTAATTGATAGCATTCAATCTAGTATCTGGCATCCCCCAATTCAAGCCAATAACTTTGAGATCAAGCCGGTTACCATTCAGATGTTGAAAGATGCAACCATGTTCTGTGGGTTACCGAATGAGGATCCTAATGAGCACATCATGAACTTCTTGGAAATTTGTGACACTTTCAAGTACATTGGAGTTTCAAATGATGTTGTCAGACTTAGACGTCCATGCAAAGAGTTGTTTGACGTCCATGCCAGCTGGTTCCTTTACTACTTGGGATGTCTTGGCTCAAAAGTTCTTAGCAAAAAATTTTCCTCCATCAAAGACAGCTAAGTTGAGGAATGATATCACTTCTTTCGTGTAGCTTGAGTCAAAATCACCCAAATTTCTCATGGAGCAACAACCAAGACCAATCGTCAAGACCTCATAACCTACTTGGCTTTCCTCCTCAACAAGAGAAAAAGTCAAGTTTGGAGGAGATGTTTGTTTAGTATATGAAGAAGACAAATGTAATTTTGTAAAATCAAGAAACACTTATTCAGAGTCAAGTTGCATCATTGAGAACACCAGAGAACCAATTTGGCCAACTTGCTAGTTCGTTGAATTCAAGGCCTCAAGGCTCCTTACCAAGTAACACTGAAGCTAACCAAAAGGGGACAAGGAACAATGCAAAGCAATAATTTTGAGGGATGGCAGAGAGTTGTCTAGCAAAGTGGAAAAACCTAAAGAAAAAGAGAAAGTAGTGGCGCCAAAGATAGAAGCTGAAAATGAAAAGTCACCATAAAAAATAGTGATGGATCAAGAAGAGAAAAGCCCTTACAATCCTCCACCACCATTCCCTCAACGTTTACACAAGCAGAAACTTGACAAACAATTCTCCAAATTTCTACAGGTGTTTAAGAAGCTCCACATCAATATTCATTTTGCTGAGGCATTAAAAAAAATCCCCAACTATGTCAAATTTATGAAGGATATATTGTCTAAGAAGAGGAAGTTGGGAGATTTTGAGACAATTGCTTTAACAGAAGAGTGTAGTGCAATCTTGCAGAAGAAACTTCCACCAAAGCTCAAGGACCCAGGTAGTTTCACTATTCCTTGCACCATTGGTACTCAGTTTTTTGGGAGAGCTCTTTGTAACTTGAGGGCAAGTATAAATCTTATGCCACTTTCTATCTATCAAAAGCTTGGTTTGTGGGAAGCGAAGCCTACTTCTGTCACATTACAGTTAGCAGACCGTTCATTGACTTATCCAAAGGGTATAGTGGAAGACATTTTGGTAAAGGTGGAGAAGTTCATATTTACTGTAGATTTTATTGTGCTTGATATGGAGGAGGATAGAGAAATCTCAATCATTCTTGGGCGACCATTCTTAGCAACAGGACAAACTCTTATTGATGTGCAAAAAGGAGAGCTAACTATGCGAGTACTAGACCAATAGGTGACCTTTAATGTTTTTCAAGCTACAAAATGCCCAACTGCATTTGTGAAGCAGTATTCTCACTTTGTGACATTTGTTTGATCTTGAACCATATACATAATGCAATCTTTGAGGCATGTTTGTTGATAACTATTTTGTTTGTCTTTAGTTTTGTTTGTTCAGGACTAGCAAACCTTTAAGTTTGGGGTATTTGATATCGTGTGTTAACACTATACTTGAGTACTTTAGAATTTATTGTTTGTTAATGTTTTATATTTTATTTTACTTAATTTGAGTAAATTTTGTAGTTTTGAGAGTCATTTGAGCAAGCAAAAGAAATGCAAGAAGAATTGAGGAAGAAAGAAGGAATTTAGTACAAAATCAACATTCAGCATCGCGATGCCAGAGTCAGTGTCGTGATGCTGAGCGAAAATTCAGAAAACAGGAAACCACTCTTTTTGGTCGTTATTCTTACAAATTTCGACCAAGGCTATAAAGGGCTTGGAGGAGCACGAATTTTGGGAGACTTTTAGAAAGAGAAAGTAACTCACAAGGCCTAGAGTGAGAACGAGAAATAGGAGAATCAATGTTTTGAAGATTAGCGAAGTTTATTGCCAAGAGTTTTCATCTTTTAATTTCTTTTTCTTTTGCTTTTCCTTGTAAACTCCATGATGATGAATTTGTTTACGATATTTTGCATGGTTTACACTAGTCCTATCATGAGCTAATTTCTTATTCTAGGATTGCAATTGGAACTTAATATGTAGCTTGAATTTGTTATTTGATCTTAATTCTGAAATCAATATTAAGTTATCCATTCCATTCTATGCTTAACGCTTCTAATTAATTGGCCACTAATTAGATTGATTAGGGAACCTTAAGGAACTTGGAAAATGAAATTTTGTGTTTGACCATGAATAGAATGTTGTATGATCACTGAGTAAAATATGTGAGTTGCACATAGGATATGAATATTGCTTAATGAATTTTATGCTAATTTGATTATCATATGAATATAAATAATTGATTAGATAAGATATTTTTGCATGAACATCGGGAGAGGATTGTGAATATTTGTGGATTCTTGGTTAACATCTTGTAATGATTGATAGAATTAAGTGAGATTAATTATGTTCAAGTGAAATATTGAGGAAAAATTGTAATCCTAGGTTTCTCTAAAATTTGATTAATTGTTATTTTTAAAATTGCTTATTTTAATTTTATTTAATTTATAATTCTATTATTGTTTGGATAAAAACATGAAGAAATCATTTTAGTACTTGACAGAATTTGGTGATAAATTCTCTGTGGGAACGATACTCTACTTTCACTTATTACTTGTTGCAATACCATGCACTTGCGTTGTTTAGAAATTAGCACAACAATACACATTATAATATATGCACATATATATATAGGGAGCTTCTTAGGTTGGGACATCACTTTTGCCCCAACCGTACATTTTTTATTTTAGGTACTTCAAGAAATTATAACCAATTTTTTTGTATGACTGCGTACATGATAATTATAGTAGGCATCCTGCCAATTTTCAAGAAATTCTAAATAATTTACAATGCTGAAATCAGAGTTCAAATAGTTTTAGGGGCAAAAATGATGCCCCTATCTAAGAAAATTCACATATATATAAATATATATATTATTTGAATTATTTATATATATTTAAATGTCACACATGCACGCGTCTACAAAGCCACCATTTTTTTCTTGTTTCAATAAATGCAAACATAGATACACATACACATATATGTACATATATATATTTGAGTAAATGATTGCTAAAATACCCAATGTTTTCAAACTGTTGCACTTTTATACCTAATTTTTTTTGCAGTAAATATACTAAATGTCTTCAAAATGTTACACTTTTATACCTAAACTTTTTTTTAGCATAAATATACCTAATGTTTTTAAAATGTTACACTTTTACACCTATTTTTTAAAACTATTTTGAGAAATAATAAAAATGTGAATGAAAAATATAGGATTTTAGTTATTTTTAAAATTTTAAATTATTTTCACTTTCAAAATAAAAAAAAATTAAGATTAGTAAAATTAATCTAAATAATTAAACTTATATTTTTCCTTTATTTTTTTTTAAAAAACTTATATTTTAAATTGATGAAAATATATAAGTTTTTAATTATTTTTAAATCATTTTTATTAATTTTAATAAAACATTTATTAAAGTTTAAATTAAATTAATGTTTAATTTAAGGGAAAATAATTTAAAATTTAAAAATAATTAAAATCCTATATTTTTCTTTTATTTTCTTATTATTTATCAAAATAATAAAAAAATAGCTATAAAAGTGTAACATTTTAAAAACATTGAGTATATTTAACGCAAAAAAAAATTAGGTATAAAATTGCAACATTTTGAAGACAATGAGTATATTTACCGCAAAAAAAAATGGATATAAAAGTGCAACTTTTTGAAAATGTTGGGTATTTTAGTCGTCATTTATTCTATATTTTTTATGGATCATCTATATATTTACGCGTTATATGCACATATATATTTATTATTTGAATCATCTATATATATATATATATGTAATATTATATGCATATATATATATTTTTTAATGGGGAAATTTAAGTTTTTATGCCTAATGAGGTGTCCTAAATCAAAAAAATGCTAGGCCTTCTAATCATTTCAAAAAAATGTCAAATCTTTTGACAATATCCAAAATACCCATCGCATAAATTTTCCCATCCACTTCCTTATCTCTCTTCCTCAACCCATTTCTCTCAACTCTCTCTAGAAAAAAAATCCATGGGTAAGGTAAAATATAAGAGAACTCAATGTAATGGCAAGTACTCCTCACTTAGGACACTAAAATACTGCATTTCGAACAGATCTGGGCATGGTTTTTGGGTTTTTTTTGCGATTTTTTCAGATCTGAAACTTTGAAATCTGCAGAAAATCGACGTGGTTCGATGGTACTCGATGCCAGCTCGATGAGGCCTTCAAAAATCAAGATTTTTATGAAAAAATCGATGTTGCTCAATGGTGCTCGACTCGATGCGATTCTTGCAAGATACGTAATTTTTCACTCGAGTGTTCATTTTGGGTGATTTTTTTTTTTTGGTATTTTTTTCAAGATCTACACGTTTGAGATGTGTATATACACATTTGGGAAATGTAAATCTTGAAAAAAAATGCAAAATGCAAAACATACCTTATGTTCAAGATATGTTTTGGTATGTTTTCAAGTTCTAAAACTTTTAAAATGTATATGTGAACATCTAAAACATGTAGATCTAAAAAAAATACCCAAAATAAAAAAAATCACCCAAACGAACACCCAAGTGAAAAATTACGTTTCTTGCAAGAATTGCATCGAATCACCATTGAGCAACGTCAATTTTTCATGAAAATCTTGATTTAGAAGGCCCCATCGAGCTGGTATCGAGCACCATCGAGCAACCATCGAGTTAGGCATGATTTTTGAGTTATTTTTTAGATTTGAAACTTTGAAACCTGTAGAAATCGGACACCCAACTCGATGGTTGCTCGATGGTGTTCGATGCCAACTCGATGGGGCCTTCAAAATCAAGATTTTCATGAAAAATTCGACGTTGCTCGATGGTGGTTCGATGCAATTCTTGTAAGAGACATAATTTTTCATTCAGGTGTCCGTTTGTGGTGATTTTTTTTGTATTTTTTTGAGATCTGCACGTTTTAGATGTTCACATACACATTTTCACGGTTTAGAACTTGAAAACATACCTCGAACATAAGGTATGTTTTGCATTTTTTTTTCAAGATTTACATTTTCCAAATGTGTATATACACATCTCAAATGTGTAGATCTTGAAAAAAATCAGCCCAAACGAACACTGGAGTGAAAAATTACATATCTTGCAAGAATCACATCGAGCACCATCGAACCACCATCGAGCAACATTGATTTTTTCATGAAAATCTTTATTTTGAAGGCCCCATCAAGCTGACATCGAGCACCATCGATCTACGTCGATTTTTAGCAGATTTCAAAGTTTCAGATCTGAAAAAAAAAACCCAAAAATCATGCCCAAATCTGTTCGAAATGCAATATTTTAGTGTCGTAAATGAGAAATACTTGCCATTACATTGAATTCTCTAATATTTTACCTTACCCATTGATTTTTTTTTTAGAAATAGAGTTGAGAGGAATGAGTTAAGGGAGAGAGAGGGAAGAGAGAAGAGGAAGTGGATAGAAAAAATTATGGGAAGGGTATTTTGGGTATTGTCAAAAGAATTGACATTTTTTTTAAAATGATTTAAATGCCTATCATTTTTTTGACTTAGAGCCCCTGATTAAGAATAAAAACTCAAATTTCCTTCTTAAAAATGGCATATAGACTAGACTTATGTGTACCCGAAGCCAACATTTTTTATTGTTTTAATAAATGCAAACATAGATAAACATATACGAATATATGTACATATATATTGTTTTGAATCATCTAAATATATTTGGAAGTTTTTTCATAAATACACATTTTTTTAATGTTTTTTTTTAATTTACTCATTTGGTACCCTGTATTTTTTCAAAGTATCATTTTGGTACATTCTTTTTTCAATAATACTCATATGGTACCTTGTATTTTAAAATCATACATATTTGGTACCCTAGATTCAGATTTGATAAATAATATTTTATCAATATGACTAAACTATCATTAGTTATATGTAATTAAATAATTAAATTTGAATTTAGAACTTATATAATCAAGAGCACTTTGATTGAATTGGTAAAATTTTATTAATTAAATTTGAGTTTAGGGTACAGAATTTGTACAATTTCAATATACATGGTATTAAATATATATGATTTCAAAATAGGGTATCAAATGAGTATTATTGTAAGTACAAGATACCAAAACGATACTTTACAAAAACATCAGATACCAAATAGTTTTCTACCATTTTTTTTTTTTTTTACATTTTTATGACTCCAAATTTTTTTTCTTCCATTTTACTAACTCAAGTTTTCAAAAATACGTTTTTAAAGTTTCATAATTACAAAAATACGGTTTCAACCAGACATCATCCCCACAATAAACAATATTAAGAAAACAACTTAAAATCAACGAGATAGCAACCCCACATCAATATAGTGTTGAAAAAGCAATTGCAAATTAATTAGACATCAACCATTTGCATCAACCCAAAATAAATTAGTAAACAACAAAAAAAGCAACCTCAAAACAAAGACAACAAAAATCAACCAGACATCAACTCAAAATAAACTAAACATATACCTCAAAACAACTAAACATATAACCAAAATCAACTTGGAAAAAATTACCAAAAAACACAAAGATTTTTTTTAAAGAAATATATACTCATGGTATACCCAGAATAAATTAAAAATATATCCAACATATACTGAAAATAAACAAAATAATATATTTTCAATTATAAATTAATTAGACATCAACCCAAAATATACTTGAGAAAAACTAAATATATGCCCAAAATAAACTAAAATTCAACTGACACAACAATAAAAAAATTAAAATATATATATAAACAAACTACACTAAAAGTAAACTAAGAATTTACCTAAATTAAACTTGAATTAAGTTAAAAATACTTAAAGTACCACATAATAAATATTATAATCTATTGAGTTCCAAATAGTCCATTTTTCTATTTTGTTACCACCAAAACTTTAGAAAATACATATATAGGTAATTATTAGTTAATATGAGGAACCAATCACATCCCACAATGGTTTAATAACATGAAATAATTATGTTTCCTTTATTCATATGAGTAAGCTATATATATATATATATTTATAAAGCACCGTGTTTTGCTCCCTTCCATGAACAGGGTGCTTGATCGTTGGTGTATGTTGGTTTTGCAAGGTGAGATATAGTGGCTTCAATATTTCTTGATTTGGCAATAAATTCTGCAAAATTATAATTAGCATGATTCTCAATATGCAAACAGTACTTGTCAAGCATTCCTTTGATCCATTTCTTAACCATATCTTTTTCGGGCATAGTTTCAGCTCAATTAAGAGCCTTTTATTGGAACTTTTGCACATAGTCAATAAGTCTTTCTCCCATATTTTGTCTTTCTCGTGAGAGATCACCTATACTCCATTTATCTTCTATCGTAAAGAATTTGGCACAAAATTGAGAGAATAAATCATCACAACTTCTTATACTCTCTGGCGGTAGGCTTCCATACCAAGAATAAGCTTGATTAGTGAGAGATTTTGAAAATTCTCGAATCATTAGCTCAAAATCATGCGCATAGACCCCTAGATCATCAATGAATTGGATAACATATTCCTTGGCATTACCAAAATTTTCATTATATTTTTTAAATTTCGGGCTTATATAGCCTCGCAGATATGGTTTGACTGCAACTTCCATGGGGTAAGGTGGATGAAAATCAATAGAGGTTCACTGTCGATGATGATTTACCTCTTTTGGCCTTAAGAAGGCCAATTAGCTCTTCCTCTGTAACGAATTTAGAGACAGATCATGCCTCTTCACCGATCCTTTTAGCAATTTCAGATGTCATATTGCCTTTAGCATTGTTGGAGGTTACTTGGATACGTTGTTCAGTAACATTTATGTGCCTCACTGGAGAGCCATTTGTCTCGCGCTCCTATGGTAGGTCAATTCTGTTGACAATAGCTTCTTGGTGTGTTTGTGGTAAAAGGGTACTTAGTAATTGCATCATACCATCTTGAGCCTTTTGAATTTTTTCAAGTCCTGCTAGCACAACATTGTCCGTATTTGTTGCATTAACATTGTTGTTGTTATCATTTTGCAAGTTCTCTGATTGATTCCAAGTTTCATAGTCATGGATGTCCATAGAGGAAGACATTTGGATTCAAATAAGCGAATAAACTTGAGTACCTGCTTCAATATCGATATAAATATATATATATATGTGTGTGCATACGTAACAAATTAAGGAAGAATCCTCCCCATCAGACTTGCCAAAATGCTCAAGGTTCTAGCTGAACATTTAATAATGATATGAATAATATAATAAATTATTAATTATTATATGCTTAGAACAAAGAAATAAAATAAATTACACACAAATTTAAGTGGTTCAACAATATATTATTTTCCACATCCACAGTAGCAAGGATTGCCCTCTTATTAATAATAGAAGATTACAAGAAAAAAAACATAGTGTATCCTCTCTATTGTACAAAGAGATTAGAAAGATTTGTGGCATAAATTTCTCATTGTATCTTAGGATGTTTATTCTTACTGAATATAATGAGTTTGTAGCAAGTTGGATTAGGCACGATTAGAAATATATCGATATATACTAGGGTCTGATAACGTTGGCATAAGACTGGTTTTGTAGCAAGTTGAATTTGTAAGGTTGGATTATGTAAGCTTAGGTATATACATCTACATATATTAGGGTAAGAGAACGTTGGTGTAGGTTATGATGATTAACCAAGCTTTGTTGAGAGAGGCTAGCTTAGGTTGAGAAAAACTAACTTATCTGATTGGTAAGAAAAACACGATGAGGATCGTAGATTTCATTCTTCCACTCATCGCTTCCCTTAGCTCTCCTTTTATAGATAAAAGTTGCTTGCAAGAGAAGGCTAAAAACAACACGTGTTATCTACCAGAGCTAGTTCACCTCCTTAAGTTTCCTCCATGACATTTTTGCAATAAAGACTATTTATCATGGGCATTCACACTACTCCACAATTCCTAGTTTAACTATGTCTATTATTTTATGCTTCAACAACAGGTGTCGAAATTTTTTGGGTTTCTCTCTCCCTGAAAATGGTCGAACCCACCATTATTTTTCTCAAATTTTTAAGCTCCAAGCTCCAAAAAAACTCCAGAAATAACTCTAATTGCTTATTAATACTTTTAATCTATTAATACAATCATATTACACTTTTAATTCACAAAAACAACAAAATCCTATGTAAACTTACCTTTAAAATATATGTTTACAATCCTTGAGTGTTGGAGTTGTGCAAAGATGTGAGTAGCCGGTGATGGTCGGTGCTCAACGGCAGTCATCAATGGTGGTGGCAGTCGAAATGGGTGTGAATGAGTGTGGTTGGATGGGTGAGAGGGAGTGAGGAAGAAGTTGATAGTTTAGGGCTTTTATTTTAATTTTTTTTGTCTTATTTTATTTTAAGGATAAAATAGATAATACAAAAGATCCATTAACAAAAGAAGTCATTTAGCTAAAAATTATTGAAAATATGCTAAAATACAAATTGTACTATAAATATAATTTATTTTTCCAAAGGACCCATATATAAATTAGTATTTTGAATTTTGATGAATTAATTACTATAATGACAGAAAGTATTCACTCTTATAAAGACCAACTCTAAAATCAATATATTGAAAGGGAAAAAAATGTAGGATAAGGTTTTCAAAATTAGGGAAAATTATATTTTGGATAATAAAATATGTTAAGATATACAATAATACTATTGTTTCAAATTACATTTTTAAACTTATATCATACCACAATTACATAAATATTATAGTATATAGTTTTATTTGGATTGTGTTTAATTATAGTAAGTTAATGATGACTTTGATTTTTTTCACAATTATAATGGTTTTATTTTTTTAGTTTTTTAAAAATGATTGAAAATGTAGGTTGACAAGACTTACCTTGATATTCAGTATACACATTAAACAACTCATTTAAAAAAAAAAAAAACTTTCACACTTTTATCATTCATTTAAAAAAAGAACAACAACCCATTTCTATTGAAATAAAACATTTATTTTATTTTTTTGTCCATTTCGATTGGTTTTTTATATTAAATTCAATTTTTTTTTAAGATATACTTTTATGCATATTTATTTATAAAGCCTTCTATTGAGTATGTACAAATACATTTATTTGAATATGTATAAATTATCATCAAAATATATGAAGATTAGTAGTTTCATATAAGTCCGTTTAACTCCAACCAAATACAATACAATGGAACTAATTGGTTTATTTTAATGATTATTTAATTCTAATAGTTCAAAATAAGCATAATAAGTTTATTTTTTATGCAAAATTTAATTAAATAAACCAAATCATTTACTTTCTCACACTGTTTAAATTTTGTGATATATAATGTTTTGGTTAAATCACCATATTTATTTTACTTTTTCCCCGAACTATTACTACTTGCAATTCGTGCCCTCGAATTTTTCACGTTGTTAAAAATTTCTCATGAATTATGTACTATTACCGAATATGAAATTTCCGTTAATTTCTGGGTAACGTGGCTGACCGAAGGCCAATTTGCCAGTTTGAACATTGAACAGTGACCTTGCCTCAAATAACCCTTGTTTTATATAACATTTTAAATCTGATGTTAAAAAAAAAACTAGTACAAGTTTTGATCTATAAATAAATATGTTAAAACAAAAGGCATGCAAATGCAAGTGTGGAATGTGATGAAAAATAGGTGTTATAATAATATTACATAACGTCATCGACAATATTGCCTGAAAAGGGGTTTAGAGAGAGTAAGAATTGATTTAATTCATGCTTGCGTACACTGCTCATGGATAAGATAGTGTGTCTGTGTTTTTTTTTTTTTTGAGGGTAACGGATAAGAAAGTGTTTGAAATTATAAACATTCATTTTTTTGAATGGAAGATTATAAACATTTAAATATATTATTATTATTATTATTATTATCATTATGACTCACTCTAACAGATTTGGCACAATCTTATACATAATATTAGTGAGAACTGGGTTTCAAATTAAAGACATAGTAGGTTGTATATACATTATAGGAGAGGTAATCTTTTTATTTTATTTATTTAATGCATTAATTATTGGTAAAAATCACAAGCAGAGTAGAAGTGGCTCTCACTTCTCATCTCAACTAGCATTTTTTTTTTATAATAATAATAAAAAAAAAAACTGTAGTTATTTTAAACACATTTCCAAATATCAACCACCAACTACTCTACTCCCAATTATAAATAATAAAGCCCCACTTTCCATACCTGCCTTACTAGAGAAATGAATTGAATGGTTGAAGAAGAAGAAGAAGAAGAAGATGGTGGAGTGGGGAAAATGGATGATAGTTGTGGCAGCCATATGGATACAAGCATTCACAGGGACCAACCTTGACTTCTCATCCTACTCATCCCATCTAAAGGCTGTGTTGGGAATCTCACAGCTCCAGCTCAATTATCTCTCTGTGGCCTCTGATTTCGGCAAGGCCTTGGGATGGTGTTCTGGCCTTTTTCTTCTTTATCTTCCTCTTGGGGCAGTCTTGTTCATTGCTGCCTTACTCGGTTTCTTCGGTTATGTTCTTCAATGGCTTCTCATTCGGGGAACCATCTCCTTGCCCTATTCTCTGGTAAGTAATCAATTCTTTATTCTTATTCTCTGGTAAGTAAGATGTATGAAATTGATTCATCTAGCTTAGATACATCTGAGATTCATAAATTAGCTATCTTGGAATAGTAGAGTAGTCAAAAAGAGGGTATTTTTTGTTTTTTTTTTCCTTTTTCAAAATTAAAATAAAATAACAGAGTGTTACTAAGAACAACTACTCTACCGATGCACTTGATTCAAATAATAGGAGTGGATTTCCCAGCCAAAACTTCATTATCATTTTGGTTATCTACCTAAACCAAAACAATCAAACCCTGACAAAAGGACAACTAAAGTTAGGTGTGTGTGTTTGGCCCAACAAATTTAGATATAGCGTTTCTCCTCAAATTACTCATTATTTGATTTCTATCTTGGTAGTTGAACATATAGTTATTCCAATTTCATAACACTGATTACTTCTTTTCCTCACAACCAACTCATCCAGCCTTTTTTTAATTCCAATTAGTACAATCCATCAAAACTGAACAGTTAACGAATCATAAGAATTCTGCTTGATCCTCAAACAAAATAAAAGAAACATATAATGACAGTGCATCAAATACAATGCAGGTGTTCCTTCTATGTTTGTTGGGAGGTTGCAGCATATGTTGGTTCAACACAGTGTGCTTAGTGTTATGCATCAGAAGCTTCCGCACCAACACAGCGCTT
The DNA here is from genome assembly GCF_963169125.1 of Humulus lupulus. NCBI lineage: Eukaryota > Viridiplantae > Streptophyta > Magnoliopsida > Rosales > Cannabaceae > Humulus > Humulus lupulus. The sequence continues at coordinate 33,500,937 of NC_084802.1, read as the reverse complement.
GCCCTGTCTCTCACAATCAGCTTCAATGGCCTTACTGCAGCTCTCTACACCCTCATTGCCAATGCAATAGATCCCAATGATGACACCCTTTATCTCTTCCTCAATGCAGTCATCCCGCTCCTCACGTCCGTCGCGGCGCTCGCCGCCATTCTCCACCAACCTCCTCCTCAGCCTGTTCCCACCAGCGCTGTCCTTCGCAGGGATTCCTTTATTTTTCTTTGCCTATACATTGTGGCTTTCATCACTGGTCTCTATCTCCTTTTCCTCAATTTCCTATCGTCTAACGCAGTCAGAGCTCGTATTCTCCTAGTTGGTGCTATATTTCTCCTAATCCTACCCTTATGCCTGCCCGGCATTGCATATGCCAGGGACTGGACTCACCATAACATAAACTTCTTCTCCCGTTCCATTGACCCTGAAGAGCTAGAGCTTAAGAGGAAACTTATAGAAAGTGATGGTGATGTTAACCATCTCAATGGCATTACAAAGGAACTTATGGAAAGTGACAGTAACAATCTCAATGGCATGACCTGCATTTCACATGGGGTTAACGAATATAAGGAAAGCTGCTTCGGGAAAGTAATAGAGAAAGATATGCTAAGAGTACTAGGAGAAGAGCACCCAGCTCGAGTACTAGTTGGTCGTTGGGATTTTTGGTTATATTATGTCACATACTTATGTGGAGGGACAATTGGATTGGTATACAGCAACAATCTCGGGCAGATTTCTCAATCGCTGGGATACTCTTCTCAAACAAGTTCCCTTGTCACGCTCTACTCCTCTTGCTCCTTCTTTGGTCGGTTGCTCTCCGCTGCCCCAGATTTCCTCCGTGAGTATGTAATCACTATATGAAAATGTACTTAAATAGCAGAATCACAGAATCATGTTTTAACAAAATCTTGTCACAAATGCAGCAAGGTCTATTTTCCAAGGACAGGTTGGCTAGCCATGGCCATAGTGCCAACACCCATTGCCTTATTTTTGCTGGCGGGGTGGGGCAACGAGGCAGTGTTGCGCATTGGGACGGCCCTGATAGGGGTCAGCTCTGGGTTTGTGTTCTCGGCAGCAGTGTCAATTACATCGGAGCTTTTTGGGGCAAACAGCGCAGGGATCAACCACAACATACTCATTACCAACATTCCTATTGGGTCACTGCTATACGGCATTCTTGCGGCTGTGGTGTATGATTCAAACCAAGGAATGTCAAATGAAATGAGCTCATTGCAAGAAGCAACGCTCTGCATTGGTAGAAAGTGTTTTAAGGAGACGTTTTTGTGGTGGGGTTGTTTCTCCATTATGGGTTTAGCTTCAAGTTTCTTGCTTTTCATACGGACAAGACACTGTTATGATCGGAGACAGCTCGCGTTTTAGAAAAGGAAGACGATTCAACCAAATTCAGAAGATACTCATTCAAATATGGTATTAAATGGATCTACGGAGAATGTGATATGAAAATGAAGATCAAAGTCAAAATTAGTAAAGAACACATACAAAAAAACTTTTTTTTTTCAATGACCAGCAGATTGTTTGGGTGTTTCTTTTGTTTCTCTTATTGTAAGAGAGAATGCTGTATATGGATCTACTGAAAATATGATATGAAAATGAAAATGATGATCAAAATAAAAATTAGTACCAAACACATACCAAAAAAATCTATCAACAGATTGTTTTGGTATATCTTTCTTTTTTCTTTTCTCTGATTGTAAAGCGAATCAATAAATCATCTCAATTCAACAACATGAACTGAAATGATTTATTGATTCACCTTAGCAGCAGAGAAACTTCATATTTTTTCTTTCACCACCAGAGAAACTATTTGTATTGACTGGTTGGGGTTTAAAGCCTATTTTATAGTGTTGGACTGAATGCCGTTTTTCTCTTTTAATCATCTAATAATAGACGACATGTCGTCCCTTTCTCTAAATAACAAGTGTACAAGCTGAATTTATGTTCCTACGTATTCTAACTTGAAAACGACCTGTCACCCTTGTCGCTAATGGAAATTTATTTCACTCAAGGTCTTTTAGTATCTGATCATCAGGAATGTATGTTATGCATTGCATTTCTAAGGAACTACTCACATTTCTCTATACAATCTTTTAGTCTCTGTTTAGACTTTTGAGCTTGGGTTTTGGTATTAAAATATATTGTAATGTGGTCGTTAATGTAGGTAGTTTAGACAGCTGTTAGTGGTCAACTTCTTTAAGTGACCGTTAGTTTAATTAGCCTAAGTTCAGATTAGTTAGTTACTCTTGTAACCGAGTTGGATACCTATAAATAAGGTATGTCAGCTCATTGTTGTTTGCTGACTTGGACATAATTTTTCTGTCTAGCATTTGTATCATTTTTACTACTGAATAAACAAGAGAGTTACAACAGTTAGTCTTTAAGGTTCTTGTGTGTGTGTTCTGTTCTTGGAAGGAGAAGAGTGTGAACTAAGATCAATCCCAACATACTGGTATCAGAGCCAGGTTGGGTTCTTGGAGCTAGGATTATAGCTAGTAGCGTGGAACAACGTGAAGAACAACCTGGGAAGGCAATGGGGAACACGAAGTTTGATCTTGAAAAGTTCAAGGGCAAAAATGATTTTGGTCTATGGAGAGTGAAGATGAGGGCTTTGTTGGTGCAGCAGGGAATCCAAGACGCATTACTTGGTGCTGAGAAGATCAAAGACAAAACCGAGAAGGAGAAGAATGAGATGTTGGATAAGGCTCATAGCACAATCATTCTAAGTCTCGGGGATAAGGTCTTGAAGGAAGTTTCTAAGGAAATCACAACTACTGGATAATGGACCAAATTGGAAAGCCTTTATATGACAAAATCATTGCCGAATCGACTCTTCTTGAAGCAGAAACTCTACTCATTCAAGATGCAACCAGGGAAGACTATTGAAGATCATTTAGATGACTTTAATAAGATTGTTCTTGATCTTGAGAACATTGACATCAAGATTGAGGATGAGGATTAGGCGATCATTGTTCTGAATTCACTACCCATGGATAGTTACGAACATTTCGTTGACACGATGATGTATTGGAGGGATTCGTTGACATTGGAAGAAGTCCAAAGTGCTTTGATGTCCAAAGAATTGAAGAAGAAGAAGAAGACGGAACAACGAGAAGAAAGCTCTGGGGATGGGTTGCTGGTATGGGGAAGAACAGATAAAAGGAATGCCAAGAACTATAGTGAATTCAAGAGAAGTCAAACTCAAGATACAAAAAAGAAATGTTTCATCTGTAATGAGACATCACATCTGAAGAAGGATTGTCCTGAATGAAATAATCATAAGGGAGAATATTTCAAGAAGCACGGTAGGGCTGATGTTGTTTCGGACTGTGGAGACAGTGATGGTTATGAGAGTGCAGGTGTCCTGGTAGTTACAAATGGTTATTTTGGTCTTGACTGGGTCATTGATTCTGGATGCTCATTTCACATTTGTCCTGACAGAAGCCAATTTTCTGACTATAAAGAAATCAATGGAGGTTCTGTGAAGTTGGGGGATAACAGATCGTGTGTTATTATTGGCATTGGAACATTAAAACTACAACTTACTGGAGAAACAATCAAAAAACTATAACGGGTTTGGCATGTACCAGAAATAAAGAGAAATTTGATTTCAGTAGCTATGTTAGACAAAGGAGGCTTTACAGTTAAGGTGGAATTTCGTGACAGTGGCTTCAAAGGCTATGGAAAATTCATTAACTTTGTGGCATAGAAGATTGGGCCATGTAAGTTTGAAGGGCATTGAGATTCTGAACAAGAAAGGACTACAGGGTAAAGAAGTGATCCAGGACTTGGATTTTTGTGAGCAGTGTGTATTAGGGAAGTCAACCCGAATAAAGTTTGGTGTTGGGACACAAAATGCAAAAGGCATCCTTGACTATGTACATTCAGACTTGTGGGGGCCATCAAGGACTGTATCTCAAGGTGGAGCTAGGTACTTTCTGACCATTATAGATGACCACATAAGATATGTCTGGATATACATATTAAAGCACAAAAATGAGGTGTTTGAAAGGTTCAAGGAATGGAGATCATTGCTGGAAACTCAAACAGACAGGAAACTGAAAAAGCTGAGGACAAATAATGGATTGGAATACTGCTCAGATGAATTTGGCTAGTTTTGCAAGAAGAATGGAATTGCTAGGCATCTCACAGTACCTAGAACTCCTCAATAAAATGGGCTTGCAGAACGGATGAATAGAACCATAATGGAAAGGGTCAGGTGCATGTTGATACATGCAGGATTGCCTAAAAGTTTTTGGGCCGAGGTTGTAGTTATTGCATGTTGTCTAATAAATAGATGTCCCTCATCAACCATTGAGTTTAGAACTCTAATAGAGAACTGGACAGGACATCCAGCCAAGTATGAAATGCTCAGAATTTTTGGATGTGTGGCATATGCTCACATTAAGCAAGATAAGCTTGAACTAAGGGCCAGGGAGTGTATCTTCATAGGCTATCCATAAGGGGTCAAGGGCTACAAGATGTGGAGCATTGAACCAGGGAATCACCAAAAGTATTTCATAAGCAGGGATGTTGTATTTGAGGAAGACAAAGTCTATAGGGATACATTAAACTCAAGCAGTCATTCGGGTTCTAATTCAGACATAGATAGATCACGGTTTGAGGTGGAACTTGATGAACAAAGGAAGCAGCCATCTACCAATAATGAAAATGAAGATGAATGAGGATACAGATGTCATAGATGAAGAAATACAAGAAGATGCTGAAGAAAATCTGGGGACTAATATTCAGCATTACCAACTGACTAGAGACCGAGAAAGGAGAAGCATTAAGGCACCAGACAGATTTGGTTATGCTGACATACTACATTTTGTCTTGAATGTAGCAGAGATGAATGAGAATGAACCAAGGTCATATAAAGAAGCAATGGAGTCAGCTGATAGCACCAAATGGAGACAAGCTATGGAAAAAGAAATTCAGTCCCTAAACAAAAACAAGACTTGGATTTTAGTTGAAAAACCAGCAGACAAAAGAGTAGTAGGATGCAGGTGGATTTTCAAGGTCAAGGAAGAAATTCCAAGAGTGGAGAAGGCAATATTCAAGGCTAGACTAGTTGCAAGAGGCTTCACACAACAAGAAGGTATAAACTATACTTAAATTTTTTCACTTGTAGTTAAACATACCTCAATCAGAATTTTACTTGCAATAGTTGCTAATAATGATCTTGAACTCAAGCAAATGGATGTTAAAACTACCTTTCTTCATGGGGAATTGGATGAGGAAATTCATATGAAGCAACCTGAAGGTTTTGAGGTTAAGAGCATAGAAAAACAGGTTTGTTTGCTATGGAATAAAACAATCACCAAGACAATGGTACAAAAGATTTGATGAATACATCACTAAAGCAGGTTTCAAAAGGAGTGCTTATGACAGTTGTGTATATGTCAAAGCTAATCATGTGAAATCTGTGGTGTATCTGCTGCTATACGTTGATGATATGCTAATAGCTAGTAAGAATAAGGAAGAAATTAGCAAGGTAAAGAGAATACTTAGTTCAGAATTTGAAATGAACGACCTTGGTTCAGCAAGGAAGATTTTGGGAATTGAGATACTTAAGAGATAGGAAATCAAGGAGCCTTATGCTGTCTCAAAGAGGATACATCTCAAAGGTGCTTAGCAAATATGGTTTTATGGATATTAAACCAGTAAGCACTCCCATAGCTCAACACTTCAAATTGTCTAGCACTCAGTCACCCTCAACTGAAGAAGATCTGAACCGAATGAAGAATATTCCTTACTCAAATCTTGTTGAAAGTTTAGTATACATTATGGTATGTACTAGACCTGATCTTGGACAGGGAGTGAGTATAATCAGCAGATACATGGGAAATCCAGGGATAGAACACAAGAATGCTGTCAAATGGGTGATCAGGTATTTGAAAGGGACATCGAACATGGGACTTCTGTACAAATCAGATTCAACAACTTCTGAGATAGTTGGTTTTGTTCCCTCTGACTATGCAGGAGACATTGACACAAGGAGATCTCAAACTGGGTACACTTTCAAACTAAATGATTGTATTATTAGTTGGAAGGCAAATTTACAATTCATAGTTGCTTTATCTACCACTGAGGCAGAATATATAGCTTGCACAGAAGCTATAAAAGAGGCATTGTGGCTGAAAGGATTGGGCAGAGAACTGGAGATTGAACAAAGGATTATCAGTCTTTAGTGACAGCCAAAGTGCACTCCATTTGAGCAAGAACCAAATGCACCATGAGAGAACTAAGCACATTGATGATCAGAGATGTTATAGCTGACGGGAAGATCAAGCTTGAGAAGATATCTACTGAAGAGAACCCATCTGACATGGTCACAAAACCGTTACCTACAGCAAAGTTCAGACATTGTCTGAATTTATTGAATATAACTGAAGCTTGACAATGTTACAAGCTAATTTTTTGTAATTTTTTTTTTATCACCTACATTGACAACCAAGGTGGAAATATGTAATGTGGTCGTTAATGTAGGTAGTTTAGACAGCTGCTAGTGGTCAACTTCTTTAAGTGACCGTTAGTTTAATTAGCCTATGTTCAGATTAGTTAGTTACTCTTGTAACCGAATTGGATACCTATAAATAAGGTACGTCAGCTCATTGTTGTTTGCTGACTTGGACATAATTTTTCTGTCTAGCATTTGTATCATTTTTACTACTGAATAAACAAGAGAGTTACAACAGTTAGTCTTTAAGGTTCTTGTGTGTGTGTTCTGTTCTTGGAAGGAGAAGAGTGTGAACTAAGATCAATCTCAACATATATATATATATATATATTAATAGAAACAGGGATAGGAAATGATAAAAATATTCTTTTACATTGGTACCTTAGCAAAATTTATTAGTAGTAAAAATAAAAAAGAATTTCCTTAAAAAAAAAAAAAACTTCATTGAGAAGGAGAAAAAGGCTAAAAGCCATTACAATTATGACGAACAGACAAACCAATCTTAGCAAGAGAATAAGCTACCTCATTCACACATTTGTAGGACAATGAACAAAAAAAGAAAAAGAAAAAGATAAATCTTTCTTCGGCCTAGAAATGTCATCAATCACCGTACGAAAGAAGTTATATTATTTTAAACAATATAACGTTAGATTAAATAATGTTATAAAATGTGATTTATCACAATACATATTTTTTAACATATTATTGAGAGTCACAAAATTTGACACATGGTCTTGCTGCCATATTTTTTGCTGGTGTTCAAGGAAAATTTCAAACTTCTAGATTGTATAATAGTCTATTGGTCCAGCAAAGGGTTGAGTATCATAGGACTGTTTGGAGTAAGTCAATTCTTCCTAAACACAGATTTATGTTATGGCAGGTGGTTAACTCCCAGCTTCTAACCAGGGACAATCTCAGAAGGAAGCAGATACAGATGGCTTCAGTTTTATGTCCAGTTTGTGAGAGTTGTTATGAGAGTCACTCTCATCTGTTTTTTTATTGCAGTCTCTCTACTCGATTGGTAAGGAGCATCTTTAATTGGTTGGGGTTTGTGGCTTGGCCGCTGGAGTTTAATAGCTGGCTAGTGTGGCTGGCTAGAGCCCGAAATGTGGAGTAAAGTTTGATATTGTTAATATGATTTTTGCTGCAATCATTTACAGTTTATGGAAAAATAGGAATAGATGCATTTATGATAGTTATTCCTTATTTGTTATGAGTCTAGTTCAGGAAGTAAAATTTACAACTAAATATAGGTTTTACAAAGTGTATAGAAGTCAGATTTCGATTCAAGACCAAATGTTCATTCGGCATACTCATTGTAATTAGCTGCTGCTGGTTTGTTTTTTTTTATTCGGCATACTCATTGTAATTAGCTGCTGCTGGTTTGTTTTTTTTTATTCGCCAGGTGCCTCTGCTTTAGTTGAGTCTGTGTCTTTAGTTTGTATGGTTTCTTTGTTCAATGAAGTTCTTCTATTCTTCTTGACAAAAAAAATAAAAAATTTGACACATGTGTCCATATATGACATATTTTAGAGTTACAAAATCAGTTACAAATTTATAACTCTAAAATATTAACAAATAATGTGTAGATTGTATCTTAAATATTTGAGTTTGGATTTCACAAAATTATTATGAAATATGACAGTTGGAAATATGTTTTTAACTCTCATTAGATGTATGGATGTTACAAAATCATATGGGAAAGAGTTTGTGACGTTTTGGAAAAACTGAAAATTTGGATGCTGAAAATTGCTTGTGGCCGCGACCACTGATTATCCCTGGCCGCGGCCTTGAGGACAGTGGCTGCGACCACTAATACTCCTAGCCACGGCCAGTGAGGCTAACAGCCAAAAATACTTTTCAGTTTTTTCCAATTTAAACAATTTTAACATACTAAGTAACTCCCAAATCTCCATTTTGCTTAGAGTTGTATTTTGGTTTTTCTATTCCCATTGAATATAATATATTCTCCAACAGAAGCAGCCCCTAGATTGATCGTATATCATAGTAAATAAGATTTAATAAGTAAATATTAAAAACAGAATCCCCCACACATATAAAACTGTTCTTCAGAAAAATACATAAGAAAACGTTAGGTACAACCTTTGATTTTCAAGAAACCCCTGTAAGAGATGACATTTTAAAATTCCAAATCTCCTAAGCAAGAGGAGAAAACCCCTATTAGTAAATTTTATAGTCGACAACATGTAGACTACTTCTTATAGCACCTAATCTAGAGTAAAAAAGACTCCATATTTTTTTTTCTTGACTGATAAAAAATCACTTGTAATCCTCAAATCAGAAATTGCAGCATGTAAGTGAAAAAGCATGGCAAACATGTAGCAACTCAGAAATTACAGCATCTAAGTTAAAAATCATGGCAAACATAGCAGCCATATACCTATATGAATTCGATACAATAAGTTCAAAATTTTAGAGTTGCAGAATTAATAACGCATACATTTTAACCAACATGGTCTAATAAATTTAGTCAATTTAGATTTTAGGGTATTTTAGAAAATGAATATATATAAATGTCAGTCACATTTTCATTGCACTTCAAACAACTAAATAGAATCTCTTTTGTTGGGTCATTCAAGAGCATGTATGATATGCATTACTCCCATATGATATATATATATATATATATTATATAATCAAAGGAATGGTTTTTGTCAATGTAACAAACTAACTACGCAAAAAAAAAAAAAAACAAAAGCATTTCATAAAACCAAATTAGCTTTTAATACTACTTCTCCAGGAGACTACTCATGCCAATTATACTTTCATGTTACCTACATTTTTCAGTAAATTATGTAATGCTAACTATGAGAGAAACAACACAGCTAATGCTCAAACATATCTTGAAACAACATACCTTCAAAAGAGTATTATAACAACTTCGAAGGTCAAACATCAAAACGATTCAATGCTCAACCAAATGAGCCTGCCATTGGCTAGTTACTTCATTCACAACAGTAATCAACTGATTTCAGAGATAGCTTGAAATTGATGAAAATCCCAAATGTGTTTATAGGCCCTGTTAACAAAAAGAATACAGTGAAATCAACTAAAACTACTTGTAACATTTGTATGCCAAGAGAGAGTCAACTCCGGAGAAGATGCGACATCGGTTGCGGCAGTGAGGTACCGGAGGTGGTGGTTTGTCCATACATTGTCGGAGGAAGTGACAAATGAGGAAGAAGAGTGAGTGAGTGAGCCACCGGTCGTGTCTTTCTTATCTTACAAGCTAATGTAGTTCAGTCCTCGCTCATTTATACATCTAATTATTTTCTTAAATCTCTACATTATGTAAATGTAATATAGCAGGCTAGTTGATATGAACAGATACAGAAACATATAAGCAAGCACCACAAGCTTCAAAGAAGGGAATTGAAGAAAAGAAAAGAAAAAAAAAAGTTTATAAACTCGACTTAATTGATTATGGGAAAATAGAATCAGGAAGCAAAACAGAGAGAAGTATGAAAATCTTAAACCTTTGCTGAATAAAACTTTCATTTTTAAGCCTAGGCTACAACAACACAAAACAGAATAATAAATTCATCATCATGGGTCAAAAACAAAAGGAGAAAGAAATCCTTTTTTTTTAGTTCTTCTTTTCCTCTTCAATTCCCTTTTTCTTTGATCCAGACGTTGCCTGTGAATACAAGAAAGTGCCCAAAATGGCAATGGCGGATCCAAGAGCATTGAGAGGCCTAACTGGATTTCTGAACACCAAAATAGTGGACACTATTACCACCACCCTCTTCATTGTGTTCCCCACAGAAAAGGTCAATGGGCTAATTTCATCAAGCGCTTGGTATGAAGACTGGTTGTAAAGATGATAAAACACACCAGAGAGCAAAACCCATATATAGAACGTGGAAGGATTTTCCACAGCCGCTATGGCCCGGTGATACCCTTGAACCCATTGAGATCCTTCAACATAAATGGCCACTGGAAATAGATAGAACAGTGAAATTATACTGATCCAACCATATAAGTTAAGCCCATCTACTTCCTTGAAGCTCTGTAGACTCCTTTTGGAGTAAATGTTCCTCAAAACAAACCCAACATTGCTAATCAAAGCCCCCCACAAGCCTTGGAGATTGAAAGAAACCTCAGTGACGGCAGCTAAAGAGCAGCCCATAACAATGGGGAGAATAGAGAGCCATACCTTTAAAGGGTAGGTATCGCCGAGAAAAGAAGAGAAGACAACAGAGAAAACAGGCTCGGAAGATTTGATGACATGGGTGAATGAAACAGCGACCTTGGAGAAGGAGACACAGGCGGAGATGTGGCCTATTGTGTGGAACAATGCAGGTCCGAGGAGAGCAACGATGAATGGTTTAGAGATTTTGGGGCATGGTTGGAGCTTGAGGGACCAGAGAGCGAGCATCCAAAGGGAACCCACGAAGAGCTGAAAAGAAGCGAGCAGCCATGGGAAGGGGAAGAGATTGAGAGCTTTCTTGTTGTAGATGTTGAAGACGATGTTCTGGAAATACCAGAGACCGAAGACAAGGGCGAGCTGAGTGGTCTTGGACTTAGGCTTGGGGGTGGAGAGGGAAGCTGGTTCTGCTTCTTCTCCGTTGGAGGAGGCAGCTCTGGGGAGGTGGGAAGGGTGGTGGATGCGAAATATGGGGTTGAGTGAAAAAGGAGAAGCTGGGTAGGCATTGATGGAGGTGGCGGCGGCGGTGGCGGTGGTGATGGCGGTGGTGGTGGTGGGGTGGTGGTGGAGGAGAGGGAGAGCTGGAGTAGTGGACGGGGAATGGAGTCTGATGGTTAGAGGGTATCTATGGTGGATAGATTTGGAGGAAGTGGCAGTGGTGATAGGGGTAATGACATTCAAAGCAAGCATTTTTGTTTGTTGTTTTGTGATATACAGAGAGAGAGAGAGAGTAGTGGAGGCTAAGGCAAAAAAGAACGAGAGGACGAGGTAATGAGTAGTAGTGGGTGGTGGCTTTTTGGCGTGGTCTCTGTTTTAGCTTCGGATTTTGAGTTTGCCCTGTCTCCCACACGTGTCCATGACCCAGACTCAGTCACCGCCCTCCTCTCTTGTCCAACTCCTCTGTTACTTTGGTCTCACCATAGATACATAGATATGGGATCACTTCACCGAGCTAAAATTGACCAGTGACAAGATATTTGGTTGGGGAAAAAATTGGAAGGTAAAGGAAAAATATCAAGGAATAGAAAATAGGAGTGATACCCTTCTCTTGTTTATATATAGAGGGAGAAAAGAAAAGAAAAGAAAAGAAAAGAAAAGAAAGGAAAATTATTTAATAATTTTATATAAATTATTTTTAATTAAAAATAAGAATACATAAATAATTTAAATTTAAATTTAAATTATATGTTATACAAGTTTTCTCACCACTTTTTTCAATAATTCGGGAGGAAAACGGGAACACATCGAGGTTCACCCCCCAAAAGTTCAACAAACAAAAAATAATAGATCTAGAAGCCCACTTCGCTAAAGTGTGAGCGAAAACATTTCTATCACGATGGATCCACATGACTCGAAATTTAGAGATAGTAAGAAAATCAACACAAAAGGTAAATAGGGGTAACAATTTCCAATCAAGACAAATTCCATGTTGAGAGTTGTGACACATAGACTGATTATCAGAGAAGAAAACACAATCCTCCCAACTATGAGTGATACATATCTCAACAACAAACATGAGAGCTTGGAGCTTAGCTTCTAAGGCAGATTTAGCGTGGAAAGCCTTCGTGCCTAAAGCAGCTAAACAACCCAAACCCGATCTGGCAACAACAACAACAACTCCATGCCCATCCTTGAAAGCAGCATCAAAGAAAATACGCATTCTGTCAGGTCGGGGGAGAAGCCAAAGGTCTAGCAGAGGGAGGTCAGGGGAGAAGCCAAAGCCAAAGATATTAGCGAGCTTATCCCCAATGCATAGGATTTCTCTCCCAATCTTCCACAGATGTAATTTCAAGAGAAAGTGGATCTTGGAATTCCACAAGGTTTTCCAAACAAAAGAAGAGTCAGGTCAGTGATCACAACATCTGCGAATATAAGCGTTCTTGACAGAGAAAGAACCATTTGGAGAACTTTTCCAACAAAGAACATCATTGCTCGTCCGAGGCAACACACACATTTCCATAATCTCCTTAGCTAACTTCGGAGAAACCAGCAATGAACAATATTAACATCCAAACCTTCGTTATTTCCGTCCAGAAGAGAACTAACATGCAACTCGTGAGAAGCAGGACAAGGGTTTAAGGAATCGAGAAAAGTGTCCAAACCCACAGAAGGAAGCCACGGGGCATTAATCAAAAGAATGGAGAAATCATTTCCTATAATATAGGAAGACTCTTGCTTAATAAAATCTCCAGTAAACCAAATTCCTCTAGCCACCAAGGAAGTGTTAGTCTTAAGTTTAGAGTTCTAGAAGGAAGAAGCATAGATATAGGAAACCTTCAAAGCTTGAACCCAAAGAGCATTAGACCCAGATGCAACCAACTAGCCAAGCTTAGCAACCAACTCAAAATTCAGATCCTGAAACTTGCGAAAACCCAGGCCTCCAAAACACTTCGATGCATAAATACTCGCCCATGAGGAAAGAGCCAGAAAGCGAGAGTTGTCAGCAACACATTTCTACCAAAAAATGGCGCGTGATTTTATCAAGTTCTGATGTCACACTCTTTGGAAAAATGAAAGTAGACATAGTATAAAGAGGTGTACTTTGGATGAGTGCAAAAATAAGGGTCGAACGACCCTCTTGGGAGAGTAATTTGCACTGCTAGCCCTCCAAACGATTCTTAACCTTATGAATTAAGAATTTAAAAACTACACCTATGTTGCGGGAAATGCAAAGAGGATTACCCAAAAACTTTTCCGTAGCTTCCATAATCCTATATCCCAAGACATCTTGAACCTCCTAAATAGTATGAGCCTTAGCATTGGTAGAGAAAATCAGGGAAGATTTGTTGTCATTAACCAATTGCCCAGACCAATACAAATATCTATGCATACATCTCTGAATAGTCTCGACTTGAGAAGGATTGCCTTCACAGAACATAATAGTATCATCCACATACATCAAATTGGAAACCACAGGACCTCCATTAGGAAACTTGAAACCAGATAGCTCTACCATAGCTTCAGCCCTCTAAATTAACTTTGAGAGAACCTCCGAACAAATGATGAAAAATGTAGGGAGACAAAGGGTTGCCCTGCCGGAGACCCCTCGAAGGGAAAAACTCCTTCAACGGTCCACCATTCAGAAGAACAGAGAAAGAGACAGAGGACAAACAAATAATAATTAATTAAACTTCTCAGAGAAACAATTAGATTGAAGAACTCTGTAGCGCCCTGGTTAGCCAAGGTCGTTACACTGTGTATTTTAAATAGTGCTAAACTCGCTAAACGAGTCATTTGGCCATAAACATGCGACTAAATGTGATTAACAGTCTAGGGTTAAAATTTTGGTTAAAAGGGATAAATATTTCATTAAAATGTTACGTTGTACATGGGATCCCATAATAAACGTTTACAAAGTTGTTTACAGTTCCAAAAGGGTAATTACAACTCAAAAGTTACAACCCGCCGACCTAAGCGTCAAAAATAGGGTTTAACCCTAGCTCCTCAGAGAAACCTTGGTCGTGGTGGTCAAGCGGCTGCATATGTACACGTCACCACTGAAGCTCTCCAACTCATAGTTGATCCAGCTTTCCTTTCCCCTTACCTGCGACACATACCACCCGTGAGAAAAGGTCCAGCAAGAAAACTTAAACATACTCATAAGCGGTGAATAACAAGATACCAAAATATGCATGCCTAGCAGTAATAACCCTACTCATGCATGTATACCATTCATATAAATGACTACATCATCACATGGGGCTAGCTGCCCTGATTACATGATTAATGAATCATACCGGGGCCCGTTGCCCAAAACACATGATTAATAAATCACATTGGGGCCCAGCCCTAGGATATGGGACTAATAAGTCAACCCGGGGCCTATTACCCTATCCTCTGTATAACCAGCCTTGGAGCTGGCCCAGCGTACCTGTCGCTTAATTTTCCACGACCATTGGGTCGGACAAGCGTATGATGTGCTCTCGATTAGGTCTAACTATATCGATCAGCGCTCAGCACGCTATTGTCGCCCTTGACTTATAAGTCAATGCTTTTCAATTAGCGCTTAGCGCTATTGCCATCCTTTACTCATAAGTCAATTCTTTTCGACCAATGCTCAACGTTATTGCCATCCTTGACTCATAAGTCAATGTTTTTCTTAATCAGATAATGCAGACATGCATTCATTATATAACAAATATCCAGATGCAGAGCATTCAACATGCTTAATCAATCAATCACAAGCATAATCATAATCATGTGCATTTACAAGGGCCCAATCCCTAATTAAATCTATATTCAACATTCGAGCCAAGCCCCAATCATGTACATCACGTATTGGGTGCAGTTTTCTTACCTCAGGTCCGAGTGTAATGTAAAATAAGAACGACCCTCGAGCACATTCCTAATCCCCTAGCGAGCCCCTAGCGATAACCTAGTCACAGCCAAGTATAGAGTCTCGTCAATAACGAGTAAATAAAGCCTTCTGGACCGAGTCCTAGCCTCCGGGATGTCGAATTCTACTAAATTGGGTAGTAGAATCGATCCTAAGCCCTTAGGTTTGAGTTCCCGCATTCAAACTCCTCAGGCCCAAAAACCGCTTATGCACCACGGCCCCAAACATTTGAGTTGCGGCCCGCCCAAGTCAGAGAGCCCAACCTCTCGTTTCACTAAACATGGGCCGCAGCGCGACCCCGCATCAAGAAGCCGCCCAGACTTCTAAGTTCATGAGGGCCGCGGCGTGACCCCACGAACCTAGATTTCTCTAATCCAAATCCTGCCAAAACTCATCCCAAATCCGCACTAAACCCACAATTCAATCTCAAAACATCCCTAGAGTGTCCCATGCAACAAAACCCTTCATTCAAATGGATCAAAAACTCGCCGAACCATAAAATACAAATAAAAAATCAAGAAAATTAAGGAAACAGAAACTCAGAAATTGAAAGCTTAAATTTCCTCTGATTAAGTTGTTTTCCAGCTAAATCCTCTGGCTATCAAGCTTCTAATCTTCCCTAGAATTATGATGACTCTAACATTGCTTGAATCCGAGCTCCAAAACTTGAGTTTCCTTTGAAAGTACTAACGAGCGTCAAGTGAGAGAACGAGAGTGTTTGAATGTGATTTCCATTTCTGTCAGGTTACTTAAAGCTTAAGTAACCTTAAACAACTCCCAAGGCTTGGGTACCAAAAAGTCCCTGAGGGTAAAATGGTCAAAATCCTCAGAATTCCCTCATGATCTCACTAACTCCAAATATATCCTCAAATATTTATTCTCATTACCCAATATCCCGGTAATGTACTAAATACCCAAAATACCCTTGACTCATAAGCCAATGCTTTTCGACCAGCGCTCAACGCTATTGTCGTCCTTGACTCATAAGTTAATGCTTTTCTCAATCAAATAATGCAAACATGCATTCATTATATAACAAATATCCAGATACAGAGCATTCAACATGCTTAATCAATCAATCAATCATAGGCATAATCATAATCATGCGCATTTACAAGAGCCCAAGCCCTAATTAAATCTATATTAAACATTCGAGCCAAGCCCTAATCATGTACATCACGTATTGGATGCAATTTTCTTACCTCAGGTCCGAGTGTAATGTAAAATAAGAACGACCCTCGAGCACGATCCTGATCCCAAGCCCCTAGCGATAACCTAGTCACAACCAAGTATAGAATCCCTTCAATAATGAGTAAATAAAGGCTTCCATACCGAGTCCTAGCCTCCGGGACGTTGAATTATACTAAACTGGGTAGTAAAATCGTTCCTGAGCCCTTAGGTTTGAGTTTCTACACTCAAAATCTCCTCAGGCCCAAAAACCCCTTAAGCACCATGGCCCCAAACATTTGAGTCGCGGCCCGCCCAAGTCAGAGAGCCCAGCGTCTCCTTTCATTGAACATGGACCGCGGTGCAGCCCAGCAGGCGCCACGGCACAACCCCGCATCAGGGAGCCGCCCAGACTTCTAGGTTCATGAGGGTCGCGGCGCACCAAGAACAAGGTCGCAACGCGACCTCGCGAACGCAAATTTCTCTGAGCCAAATCCTCCCAATACTCATCCTAAATCTGCACTAAACCCACAATTCAATCTCATAGCATCGCTAGAGTGTCCCAGGCAACAAAACCCGCCATTCAAATGGATCAAAAACTCGTCGAACCATAAAATCCAAATCAAAACTCAAGAAACTTAAGAAAACAAAAACTCAAAAATTCAAAGCTTAAATTACCTCTGATTAAGTTGTTTTCCAGCTAAATCCTCTGGCTATCAAGCTTCTAACACTCCTTAGAATCGCTATGACTCTAACTTTGCTTGAATCCGAGCTCTAAAACTTGAGTTTCCTTCGAAAATGCTAACGAACATCAAGTGAGAGAACAAGAGTGTTTGAAAGTGATTTCTATTTCTGTCAGGTTACTTAAAACTCAATTAACCTTAAGCAACTCCCAAGGCTTGGGGTACCAAAAACGTCATCGAGGGTAAAATTGTCAAAATCTCCAAAATTCCATCCCGATCTCACTAACTCCAAATATATCCTCAAATATTTATTCCCATTACCCAATATCTCAGTAACATACTAAATACCCAAAATACCTATTGACTCACCCCAAGTCAAGTATTGGTCTCGTTGTGACTTTCCCGCTAGTTTGCTCCCTAGGATCGCCTCGTGTCGAGTAACCCAAATATATCCAAATAATAATGTGGTCCCACACATATATCACATTTATGCCAAATATACCCATAACATGCCAAATTATGAAAATTTCCATTCTGATAAAAAACAGACCCACATGCATATTTAATACCCCTAAACATGCATATTAAGTCATATTATAATATAACTCACATAATCATATAATGATACACATATATATCACATAAACACATAATTTTCCATTGTTTGCCATCCTGGCTCCCTAATCAAGGCCCTAAGTCTTTTTATGTAATTTAGGACGTTACAATTATCGCCTTCTTACAGGAATTTCGTCCTCGAAATTTTACCTGAACAGCTCAGGATATTGATTCTGCATATCAGAATCTAGCTCCCAGGTCACTTCCTCGACCTTGTTGTTCCTCCATAATACTTTAACCAAAGGTATAGTCTTGTTTCTCAGGACCTTGTCCTTCTTATCTAGTATCTGGACTGGCTGTTCCTCATAGGAGAGATCTGCCTGAAGCTACAGATCCTCGTAACTCAACACATGAGTCACATCTGAGACATTTTTGAAGGGTCAAAATATGGAATACACTGTGTACGATCGATAGTGTCGGAGGTAAGGCCAACCTATAGGCCACCTGACCAATCCTCTCCAGGGTCTCAAATGGTCTTACAAATCTAGGGCTCAACTTGCCCTTCTTCCCAAATTTCGTCACCCCTTTCCATGGTGAGACTCTAAGGAAGACATAGTCTCCCACTTGGAACTCCATGTTCCTACGTTTTGGATCCGCATAATTTTCTTCCTTCCTTGATAAGAGAGCATCCAAGCTATGATCTTTTCAATAGCCTCATTGGTCCTCTGAACTGCTTCAAGGCCCAAGTATTTTCTTTCTCCTATCTCATCCCAATGAATGAGTGATCTACATTTCCTATTGTACATCATCTCATAAGGAGCTACCCCAATGGTCGGTTGATAACTATTATTGTAGGAAAACTCTATCAAAGGCAAATACTTACTCCAGGACCCTTAAAAGTCCAGCACACATGCTCACAGCTTGTCCTCTAATACTTGTATCATCCTCTCAGATTGTCCATCTGTCTGGGGATGATAAGCAGTATTGAACTTTAGTTGCGTACCCATAGCCTTCTACAAACTTCCCCAAAACTTGAAAGTAAATTTGGGGTCCTGATCAGACACAATCGATCTCAGAACCCCATGAAAGCGCACTATCTCTCTCACATAGAGATCTGTGTACTGGTCAACTGTATATGTCATCCTCACTGGTAAGAAATGAGCTAATTTGGTGTATCGATCCACGATAGCCTACACGAATCATGTTGACCCATGGTCCTGGGTAACCCCACCACAAAATCCATCGTGATGTCCTCCCATTTCCACTCTGGGATGTCCATAGACTGTAATAGCCCTACTGGTCTTTGATGCTCAACCTTAACCTGTTGACATTTCAAGCACTTAGCCACATATTCAGTCACATCCCTCTTCATCCCAGGCCACCAATATAGCATTCTCACATCCTGATACATCTTCATGGTGCCTGGATGCAAAGAGTAAAGGGTCATATGAGATTCATCCAGAATCTCTCGTTTGATAACAATGTCCATCGGAACACAGATTCGACCCTTGTATCTCAACAAGCCCATATCTGACACTGTATAGTCCCTAGCCACTCCAGCTAGGACGTCCCCTCTAATCCTTGTCAGCTGTGGATCACCCTACTGACCTTCCTTTATCCTCTCCAATAGTGTAGACTGTAGCATAATGTTGGCCAACTGGCCCACCAACAACTCTATTCCAGCTCTAGTCATATCCTCTGCCAACTCCCTGGATATCTATCTCGCACTGTATAACTGTCTCGGACTCTTTCGACTTAAGGCATCTGCCACCATGTTGGCCTTCCCTGGGTGATACAGGATTTCACAGTCATAATCATTCACGAACTCTAGCCAACACCTTTGTCTCATGTCCAGGTCTTTCTGTATGAAAAAGTATTTTAAGCTCTTGTGGTCACTGTATATCTCACACTTCTCCCCGTAAAGGTAATGCCTCCATACCTTTATTACAAAGACCACTACTGCCAACTCTAGATCATGAGTGAGGTATCTTTGTTCATACTCATTCAACTGGTGTGATGCATAGGCAATCACTTTCTCACACACCTCAAACCCTATCTTGAGGCATCACAGTACACCACAAACTTCTTCTGATCTATCGGAAGACTTAGTACCAGAGATGTGATCAATCGCTGCTTCAGTTCCTAGAAGCTACTCTCACACTTATCAGACCACACAAACTTCTCATTTTTGCTTGTCAGTTCTATCAATGAGGTAGCAATCCTTGAGAACTCTTCCACAAAACGCATGTAATAACCTACCAATACAAGGAAACTCCTAATCTTTGAGGTGTCCCTTGGCCTTGGTCAATCTCTGACTACCTCAATCTTGGCTGGGTCCACCTTGACCCATCCCTACCGAAAATATGACCAAGAAAAGTTACTTGAGGTAAACAGAACTCACATTTCTTGAACTTTGCAAATAGTCTGTGTTCCCTCAACCTCTGTAGAATTAACCTGAGATGTCTCTCATGTTCTAACTCTGACTGAGAATAAACCATAAGATCATCGATGAAGACGATCACAAACCAATCTAGATAATCTTTGAACACCCTTTTCATTAGTTCCATAAAAGCAGCTGAGGCATTAGTCAACCCAAAGGACATGACTAAGAACTCATAATGCTCATACCTGGTACGAAAGGCAGTCTTCGGTATATCTCCCTCCTTGATCCTTAGTTGGTGATAACTAGATCGAAGATCTATCTTTGAGAATACCATCTTATCCTGCAACTGATCAAACAGGTCATCTATCATTGGCATAGGATACTTGTTCTTAATGGTTAACTTGTTCAGTTTCCTGTAGTCAATGCACATCCTCAGAGAACCATCTTTCTTTTTCACAAACAGGACCAGTGCACCCCATGGTGAGAAACTGAGTTTAATAAAACCTAAGTCTAACAGCTTCTGCAGCTGCACTTTTAATTCTTTTAACACTATTGGGGCCATTTAGTATGGTGCTCTAGACACTGGCTCTGTCCCTGGTGCCAGTTGAATAACAAACTATATCTCTCTGTGTGGCAGCAACCCTGGAAAATCCTCTAGAAACACATACAGAAACTCACAAACTAATCTAGTCTCCTTTGGTCCCACTAGCACGACCTGAGTGGTATCTACCACACTGGCTAGGATTCCTATGCAACCACCTTACAAAATATCTCTAGCCCTCAATGCAAATATCATAGGTACACGGGGTCCATGCAGTGCCAACAAATACAAAAGGGTCCTCACCCTCAGGCTCAAAGGTTACTATCTTCCTTCTACAATCTATGGTTGCCCCATACTTCACTAACCATTCCATACCCAGCATCATGTCGAAGTCGGTCATAACCAACTCTATCAAATCAACTGACAATTCTCTGCCCCCCACTGTCACTGGCAATGATCTGACCCATCTCCTAGAAACTACGAACTCCCCAGTGGGCAATAAGGTCCCGAACCCCACAACATAATAATCACATGGTCTACACAGTCTATCAATAATTCTACTAGCAACAAAAGAATGTTGTAATGCCCCGGATTCCCTAATGTGGTTTAATGGATGGATTAGTAGGCCGGGAGGGCCATAATTGTTTAATTATGCCATTAAATGTGTTTATGCATGTTTATGAGAATTATATTATAATATAATGTTAATTGTATGCATGTCGATGATATATGTTGAGACCACATTATGATGTGGGTTTGTTCGAGCTATTCGACATGAGACGATCTTAGAATATTGATTAGCGGTTTAGTCACAACAGGTTTATGTGTCGGGACTTGGGTTGAGTCTCGGGGTGATTTTGATGATTAGAGCGTTACCGGGGGATAAAGGGTAACAGGTTTTGAATTATTGGTGTTTGAGATTATTGAGGATAGCGAGAATTGGAGAGCGTTAATTATGATTAACGAGATAGGAGGAAAGTACCAAATATGCCCTTGGGAGTCTTTAGAAACTATTAATTGACCTAGGGGTAAAATGGACATTTCACCCCTAGGATAGATATAACCTTTGACAGCTGAAGAAGAAAGTGGAAAAACAGAGTATGCAAAAGAGTTCTCCCGTACCTTCTTCTCTTCACCTTTCTTTGTGGTTTTTAAACCAATTTTGAGGATTCAAGCTTGGGAAGCAAGCCTTGGGAGTTTTGGAGTGCGTTCCATCATTGAAGACCATCATAAGCCGAGCTTTGGGTAAGTTTCTAACCGTGGTTTTCTCTGGTTTGCCCTGTTCTGGTTTTATTTTGCAGCTGAGATTTCTAGGGTGAATTCATGGTTTTGTTGGGAGTTTTGGCTAGGGTTCCCAAGCTTGTGATGTTTGGGGTGTGTTGGAATGGTTTTTGGGATCATTTGGCATCAAGAATAGGATTTGGAAGCTTGGAAATCGAGTTAGAATTGAAGGAGTTGAAGAAGGTCGGTTCAGGGGAGATTGGGTCTGGAGGTAGCGCTATAGCGCCCACCTTAGGGTGCTACAGCGCTCCTCAGGAGGCTTTCTGGCACTTGGGTGGTTCTGAGTGTAGCGCTGGGGCGCTAGGGATTGAGCGCTGTAGCGCTACCCTGTTCCTTCTAAGTCCCGTTTTGAGTGTTTTTAAGGGTTTTTGACTTGGGGTTTCAATCCTTAAGGCCCGGGATCGAATCTACTCACCGTGTGGGCGTGTTTCGAGGTCCCGAGGGTGGTGCTTAGGTTAAGACCCTATTATTATGGATTCTCAATAATGGAGGTTATAATTGGTTGTGATTAGGTAACCGCTAAGGAACTAAAAGATCGATCGTTCTCAGGGGTCGTCCTTATCATACTTCTCACTCGAACCTAAGGTAAGAAAACAGTGTATGAATACAGTTGCACCCTGTATAGGTATATGACATGCATGGTTTGATATTGAGGCATGTTGGTTGATATATGTGGACGTGGATTGCATATTAAATGCTAATGAACGCTGATTACCTGTTTATGACACTGACTAGTCAGGGGCCGACTCTAAAGTCGATGATCACGCATTGAATGGCTCTATGGCATTAATGCGGGACTGACCCTAAGGTCGAAGAACTTATAAGCGCTTGCCTGGTCTACGACCAGATGTCTATAGCCAAGGTATATGACCCCGGTGACCGTTAGTCACGTGGCTAGGGGACGTTGTCCATAGTTTCGACTCTAGGGTCGAGAGGAAGGTTATGTTGGTGACTAATCACCATGCACCTATCCTGATCAAACTTATGAAAGAACTTCTTATCAGTTAAGTCCTGGTGACCCTATCGTCACATGGCTAGAGGGAGCGATGCTCACTATTGTGACTTTTGGCTATTGTCACCTATTCCCTTGGACTGATAGTCCTGAATGGTTATCATGACTGTTGTTGATATTATGTCATGCTTTGTTGTGTTTTCTTGCTGGGCCTTCGCTCATGGGTGCTTTGTGGTGCAGGTAAAGGGAAAGAGAAGCTCACCTAACCCTGAGTGGAGAGCTTGGGCGATGCTGTGTACATACAGGGCCGCTTGACCACCACGGTCAAGGAGTTCTCAGAGGGACTAGGGGTTTACCCTATTTTTGCCGCTTAGGCCGGCGGAGATTGTAAAATTGAAACAGTAGCGACTCTTTTGTATTAAAAACTACTTGTAAACATTTTGAAAGGCTCATGAGCAGTTTATTTACTTAATGAAATGCATCATTTCCTTTTTACTGGTTTTCCACCTTAACCTGATAATAACACTTAGATCACGTTTTTAACCAAAGGACTCGGGTAGCGGGTCAAATTTCCGATGCACCGTTCACCGTAACTGTTCTGGGGTAACCAGGGCGTTACAACTTTGTATCAGAGCAATGCCAAGGTTAGGGTTCCTGTAGACTGGCTGGGTATGTACACACATCACCGAAGTCAAGCTCGACTCATGGTTTGGTAACTATCTATGTGGTTACATGTATAATTGTTTAAATGTGATATATATGATTTACCTGTGCGCATGAGATACCATGATGAGCTTGTGCCCTGAAATATTATATCTTCAGCAAATGTGTGCTAATTAGTACTGAGATTGCTGGCGCCTGTTTATTGGTATGGTTGTTTATAAGTTATTATGTGATACATGCTGAGTGCTGAGTGCCATGAACATGTATCTGATTGTGAATATTGAATGACTATGGAATGTGATAGTTGTCTGTTGTTCTTGGACCGTGAGGCGGCAAGGGGTTTAGTTATTACTACCTGACTGGCCGTATTGATTATTGTTTCAGTAAGGTATCAGTGACAGAATGAACTCAGGACAGACAGACATGTCAGCTGGCCAGAGTGATCCAGGCCAGAATAATAACAGTCAGGGTCAAGAGAATGACCAATCTCAGATTCCACAGCCAGCACCTGCAAACTGGCAACAGATGTTTGAGGAGTTGCAGGCTATAGTGTTAAAGCAGGGGGAGGAGCTACGTCTCCTAAGACAGAAGCAAGTGCCTGTAGTTGCCAATGTTGCAGAGGCACCTTCTGTGTCGGTGCCAGTTACTGGGCAACTGCCTGGGGTTGAAAACAGATTGGAACCTCTTTATGAGCGGTTCAGGAAACAACAACCTCCTGTGTTTGAAGGCAGTGCCGATCCTACCAAAGCTGAACAATGGATGAGCATGATTACCACTATTCTGGACTTTATGAGGGTAGTTGGTACTGAGAGGGTGGCCTGTGCTGCCTATATGTTTCGGGATGATGCTCGGATTTGGTGGGAAGTGGTTGGCCAGACCAAGAATGTTAATCTCCTGAGCTG
Organism: Humulus lupulus; assembly: GCF_963169125.1. Lineage (NCBI taxonomy): Eukaryota > Viridiplantae > Streptophyta > Magnoliopsida > Rosales > Cannabaceae > Humulus > Humulus lupulus. Next base: position 33,476,837 of record NC_084802.1, on the reverse strand, counting down.
GGAGGAATTTCAGGCTTTGTTCAATGAAAAGTACTATAATGACGCCATTAGAGCGGCGAAGGCTGATGAATTTATGAGGCTACTTCAGGGAAGCTTATCAGTAACCGAGTATGCCTTAAAGTTTGATCGTTTGGCAAAGTTTGCCAAGGAGTTGGTGCCCACTGATGGGACCAGGAGAGAGCGTTTCTTACAGGGGTTACAACCCAGGTTAGCCCGAGATGTGCCATCACCACTGTGGCAGGAGTGACTACTTATGCACAGGTGGTGGAGAAGGCACTTACAGCTGAAACTGCAGAGACTAGGATCTGGCGTGACAATGCAGCCAGAAGGGATTTTAGGAGGCCAGGTCCTCCATTTGTGGGTTCTGGTAGGGGTGTTGGCCCCAGTGATCAGAAGAGGAAGGTTCCTGACACCTTCCCAGTTCCAGGTCCTGACAGACGGCCCTGTGGTATTTCTGTGGGTCGTCCAGGTGGTAATGAAGCCTGGAAGTCTTATCCCGAGTGTCCTAGATGCAAGAGGCATCACTTGGGAGAGTGTAAGGCAATGGCCTGCTTCTCTTGTGGAGCAATGGGTCATCTAAAAAAGGATTGCCCTAAGGCAAGAAAGGAAGAACCCAGGAAGGCAGACAGCTCGGCTCCAACGCGAGTGTTTGCATTGACTCAGGCAGAGGCTGAGGCTTCCCCCTCAGTTGTTACAGGTCAGCTTCTTAGTGCAGGAACTGCTTATAATGTATTGATTGACTCTGGTGTTACACATTCCTTTGTTGCTAGTAGTGTTATTGATAGATTGTGTAGACCTTGTGATTTCTATGCTGTGGGGTTTGGTACTCTGTTACCCACTGGGGAATTGGTTGTATCCAGGAGGTGGGTCAGGTCTTTGCCAGTGATTGTGGAGGGCAGAGAGTTATCAGTGGATCTTATAGAGTTGGTTATGACTACTTCGATATGATACTGGGTATGGACTGGTTAGCCAAGTATGGGGCAACCATTGACTACAGAAGGAAGATGGTCACCTTTGAGCCTGAAGGTGAGGATCCTTTTGTATTTGTTGGTGCTGTGCATGGACCCCGTATTCCTATGATTTATGCATTAAGGGCTAGGGATTTGTTGCAAGGGGGTTGCATTGGATTCTTAGCCAGTGTGGTTGATACCACCCAGGTCGTGCCAGTGAGACCAGAGGATACTAGACTTGTATGTGAGTTTCTGGACGTGTTTCCGGAAGATTTACCAGGGTTGCCACCACACAGAGAGATTGAGTTCGTTATAGAACTGGCCCCAGGGACGGAGCCAGTGTCTAGAGCACCATACAGAATGGCCCCAGCTGAGTTGAAAGAATTAAAGGTACAGTTGCAAGAGCTGTTGGATTTGGGTTTTATCAAACCTAGCTTTTCACCTTGGGGTGCGCCAATTCTGTTTGTGAAGAAGAAAGATGGTTCTCTAAGGATGTGTATAGATTACAGAGAACTGAATAAGTTGACAATTAAGAACCAGTATCCTTTGCCAAGGATAGACGATCTGTTTGATCAATTGCAGGGTAAGACGGTATTCTCTAAGATCGACCTTCGTTCTGGTTATCATCAGTTGAGGGTTAAGGAGGGAGACATACCGAAGACCGCTTTTCGCACTAGGTATGGGCATTATGAGTTTCTAGTTATGTCATTTAGGTTGACTAATGCCCCTGCTGCTTTCATGGATATGATGAACAGAGTGTTCAAGGATTATTTGGACCAGTTTGTGATCATCTTCATCGATGATATTCTGGTATATTCTCAGACTGAGTTAGAGCATGAGCAGCATCTGAGGTTGGTTCTACAGAGATTGAGGGAACACAGGTTGTTTGCAAAGTTTAAGAAGTGTGAATTCTGGTTGTATCAGGTGTCCTTCCTTGGGCACATTGTCAGTAAGGAGGGGATTAAAGTAGATCCATCAGAGATTGAAGCGGTCAGAGATTGGCCAAGGCCAAAGAATGCTTCTGAGGTTAGAAGTTTCCTTGGATTGGCAGGGTATTACAGGCGTTTTGTGGAAGGGTTCTCAAAGATTACTACTTCGTTGACTGAGCTGACATGCAAGGGTCAGAAGTTTGTGTGGTCAGACAAATGTGAGAAAAGCTTCCAGGAGTTGAAACAGAGATTGATTACAGCTCCGGTTCTGAGTCTTCCGACAGATCAAGAGAAGTTTGTGATATACTACGATGCTTCTCATTAGGGTTTGGGCTGTGTTTTGATGCAATCAGAGAAGGTTATAGCTTATGCTTCTCGTCAGCTGAAAGAGTACGAGAAGAGGTATCCTACCCATGATTTGGAGTTAGCAGCTGTGGTCTTTGCTCTGAAGATATGGAGGCATTATCTCTAGGGAGAGAAGTGTGAGATTTATACAGACCACAAGAGCCTGAAGTACTTCTTCGCCCAGAAGGACTTGAACATGAGGCAAAGACGTTGGCTGGAATTAGTGAAAGATTATGATTGTGAGATTCTGTATCACCCAGGGAAAGCCAACGTGGTAGCTAATGCTTTAAGCCGGAAGGGTCCAGGACAGATTCATGGTATTAGGCTGATAGCCAGAGAGTTAGTTGATGATATGACTAGAGCTGGTATAGAGTTACTGGTGGGCCAGTTGGCCAATATTACGCTACAATCTACGCTGCTAGAGAGGATTAAAGAGGGTCAGTTGGGTGATCCACAGCTGATCAAGATTAGAGAGGATGTCTTGGCTGGAGCATCCAGAGATTATACAGTGTCTGATTTGGGGTTGTTGAGATATAAGGGATGGATATGTGTTCCATTAGACACTGCATTGAGGCGGGAGATTATGGATGAATCTCATACTACCCCTTACTCTTTGCATCCAGGCACCACGAAGATGTATCAGGATGTGAGATCATTGTACTGGTGGCCAGGGATGAAGAGAGATGTAGTAGAGTATGTGGCTAAGTGCTTGACATGTCAACAGGTCAAGGCTGAGCATCAGAGGCCGGCAGGGTTATTGCAGCCTCTGGATATCCCGGAGTGGAAGTGGGAAGACATCACAATGGACTTTGTGGTGGGCTTGCCCAGGACTGTTGGTCAGCATGATTCCATTTGGGTGATAGTGGATCGCTATACCAAGTCAGCTCACTTTCTACCAGTGAGGACTACTTATAATGTTGACCAGTATGCAGATCTCTATGTGAGAGAGATCGTGCGCCTCCATGGGGCTCCTAGGTCGATCGTGTCAGATCGGGACCCTACATTCACTTCCAAGTTCTGGAAGAGTTTACAGACAACCATGGGTACACGACTGAAGTTCAGTACAGCTTATCATCCTCAGACAGATGGGCAATCTGAGAGGACGATCCAGATCTTAGAAGACATGCTGCGGGCATGTGTACTGGACTTTGGTGGATCATGGAGTAAGTATCTGCCTTTGATAGAGTTCTCCTATAATAACAGTTATCAGTCTACCATTGGTGTTGCACCTTATGAGATGCTGTATGGTAGGAAGTGTAGATCCCCCATTCATTGGGATGAGACAGGTGAAAGGAGATACTTAGGTCCTGAGGCAGTTCAGAGGACCAGTGAGGCTATTGACAAGATTAGAGCTCGGATGCTTACTTCTCAGAGTAGACAGAAGAGCTATGTAGATCCCAAATGCAGGAACATGGAGTTCCAGGTAGGAGACTATGTCTTCCTTAGAGTCTCGCCATGGAAAGGGGTGAGAAGGTTTGGGAAGAAAAGCAAGCTGAGTCCCAGGTTTGTAGGTCCATTTGAGATCCTGGAGAGGATTGGTCAAGTGGCTTACAGGCTAGCTTTGCCTCCGGCGTTGTCGGCCGTGCATAATGTATTTCATGTTTCCGCTCTTCGGAGGTATGTATCTGATGAGAGTCATGTTTTGAGTTATGAGGATCTGGAGCTTGAGCCAGATCTCTCATTTGAGGAGCAGCCTGTTCAGATACTTGACAAGAAAGATAAAGTTCTCAAGAACAAAAGAATACCTTTGGTTAAGGTATTGTGGAGGAACACCAAGGTCGAGGAGGCGACCTGGGAGCTGGAGTCAGATATGCGGAGTCAGTATCCCGAGTTGTTCAGGTAAATTTCGAGGATGAAATTTCTATAAGGAGGGGATAGTTGTAATGCCCCGGATTCCCTAATGTGGTTTAATGGCTGGATTAGTAGGCCGGGAGGGCCATAATTGTTTAATTATGCCATTAAATGTGTTTATGCATGTTTATGAGAATTATATTATAATATAATGTTAATTGTATGCATGTCGATGATATATGTTGAGACCACATTATGATGTGGGTTTGTTCGAGCTATTCGACATGAGATGACCTTAGAATATTGATTAGCGGTTTAGTCACAACAGGTTTAAGTGTCGGGACTTGGGTTGAGTCTCGGGGTGATTTTGATGATTAGAGCGTTACCGGGGGATAAAGGGTAACGGGTTTTGAATTATTGGTGTTTGAGATTATTGAGGATAGCGAGAATTGGAGAACGTTAATTATGATTAACGAGATAGGAGGAAAGTACCAAATATGCCCTTGGGAGTCTTTAGAAACTATTAATTGACCTAGGGGTAAAATGGACATTTCACCCCTAGGATAGATATAACCTTTGACAGCTGAAGAAGAAAGTGGAAAAATAGAGTATGCAAAAGAGTTCTCCTGTACCTTCTTCTCTTCACCTTTCTTTGTGGTTTTGAACCAATTTTGAGGATTCAAGCTTGGGAAGCAAGCCTTGGGAGTTTTGGAGTGTGTTCCATCATTGAAGACCATCATAAGCCGAGCTTTGGGTAAGTTTCTAACCGTGGTTTTCTCTGGTTTGCCCTGTTCTGGTTTTATTTTGCAGCTGAGATTTCTAGGGTGAATTCATGGTTTTGTTGGGAGTTTTGGCTAGGTTCCCATGCTTGTGATGTTTGGAGTGTGTTGGAATGGTTTTTGGGATCATTTGGCATCAAGAATAGGATTTGGAAGCTTGGAAATCGAGTTAGAATCGAAGGAGTTGAAGAAGGTCGGTTCAGGGGAGATTGGGTCTGGAGGTAGCGCTATAGCGCCCACCTTAGGGCGCTACAGCGCTCCTCAGGAGGCTTTCTGGCACTTGGGTGGTTCTGAGTGTAGCGCTGGGGCGCTAGGGGTTGAGCGCTGTAGCGCTACCCTGTTCCTTCTAAGTCCCGTTTTGAGTGTTTTTAAGGGTTTTTGACTTGGGGTTTCAATCCTTAAGGCCCGGGATCGAATCTACTCACCGTGTGGGCGTGTTTCGAGGTCCCGAGGGTGGTGCTTAGGTTAAGACCCTATTATTATGGATTCTCAATAATGGAGGTTATAATTGGTTGTGATTAGGTAACCGCTAAGGAACTAAAAGATCGATCGTTCTCAGGGGTCATCCTTATCATACTTCTCGCTCGAACCTAAGGTAAGAAAACAGTGTATGAATACAGTTGCATCCTGTATAGGTATATGACATGCATGGTTTGATATTGAGGCATGTTGGTTGATATATGTGGACGTGGATTGCATATTAAATGCTAATGAACGCTGATTACCTGTTTATGACACTGACTAGTCAGGGGCCGACTCTAAAGTCGATGATCACGCATTGAATGGCTCTATGGCATTAATGCGGGACCGACCCTAAGGTCGAAGAACTTATAAGCGCTTGCCTGGTCTACAACCAGATGTCTATAGCCAAGGTATATGACCCCGGTGACCGTTAGTCACGTGGCTAGGGGACGTTGTCCATAGTTTCTACTCTAGGGTCGAGAGGAAGGTTATGTTGGTGACTAATCACCATGCACCTGTCCTGATCAAACTTATGAAAGAACTTCTTATCAGTTAAGTCCTGGTGACCCTATCGTCACATGGCTAGAGGGAGCGATGCTCACTATTGTGACTTTTGGCTATTGTCACCTATTCCCTTGGACTGATAGTCCTGAATGGTTATCATGACTGTTGTTGATATTATGTCATGCTTTGTTGTGTTTTCTTGCTGGGCCTTCGCTCATGGGTGCTTTGTGGTGCAAGTAAAGGGAAAGAGAAGCTCACCTAACCCTGAGTGGAGAGCTTGGGCAATGCTGTGTACATACAGGGCCACTTGACCACCACGGTCAAGGAGTTCTCAGAGGGACTAGGGGTTTACCCTATTTTTGCCGCTTAGGCTGGCGGAGATTGTAAATTTGAAACAGTAGTGACTCTTTTGTATTACGAACTACTTTTAAACATTTTGAAAGGCTCATGAGCAGTTTATTTACTTAATGAAATGCATCCTTTCCTTTTTACTGGTTTTCCACCTTAACCTGATAATAACACTTAGATCACGTTTTTAACCAAAGGACTCGGGTAGCGGGTCAAATTTCCGGTTCACCGTAACTGTTCTGGGGTAACCAGGGCGTTACAAATGTGTAGCACCAGAATTAATAAAAACAGTATAAGGGGTTCCAGCACTAAAAAGCTGACCTGTGACTGCTGAGGGACAAGCCTCATCTTCTGCCTGTGTCAGTGCGAACACTCGAGCTGGGGTCGAGTTGTGCGCCTTTCTTGGTTCCTCCTTTCTTGCCTTCAGGTAATCCTTATTTAAGTGTCCCACTATCCCGCACAAAAAGCAGGCCTTTGCGCAACACTCCCCTATATGGCACCTCTTCTATCTAGCGCACTCAGGAAAAGTCCTCCAGCCATCTTTGTCGCCCTGGCGGCCTATCAAAATACCACCTGGCCTCCTGTTAGGGCCTAGAGCTAGAAAGACATCAGGAGCCTTCCTTTTCTAATCACTGGGGTCTGCACCCCTATCTAAACTCATAAATGGAGGTCTCATCCTCCTAGTATCTTTCCTGACCGCGTTCTCGTGCTAGATCTCATTCTCTACACTCTCAGCTGTGAGCGTCTTCTCAACAACCTGTGCATAAGTAGTCACTCCTGGCATAGTAGTGATACGAAGATCCCGGGCTATCGTAGGTTGTAGCCCCTGGAGAAACCTTCCATTTATGGTCCCATCAGTTGGCACTAATTCCCCGGCAAACTTTGCCAATCTGTCAAACTTCAAGGCATAATCGGTCATTGACGTGTTGCCCTGAAGTAACCAATTGAACTCTTCAGCTTTTGCAGCCCTAATGGCATCATTGTAATACTTTTCATTAAACAGATTCCTAAACTCTTCCCATTCTAGGGTATTAACATTCCTGGTCTGGGATATCACCTCCCACTAGATTCAGGCTTCCTCCAAAAATATATATGTGGCACAGGCCACCCTCTCATTACCAATCACCCTCATAAAATCCCAATTTGGTGGTAACCATACTCATCTACTGTTCGGCCTTAGCTGGTTCTGCACTGCCCTAAAAAACTGGAGGGTGTTGTTTCTTGAACCTTTCATACAGAGGTTCCCATTTGTTCCCAGCCTCTGGCAGCTGTTCAACTATTAGCACCATCACAGGTGGTGCCTCTGGCAAAATGTTCCATGCATGAACCTGTTGTTGCCTAAGGAGGTGGATCTCTTCTTCCTGCCTCAATAGCCTAGCTTGCAAATCAGCAAGCACTTGTTGCCAGTTCTCAGGAGCTGGCGGAGGGGTCTTACCCTGATTGTCATTCTGGCCCTGATCTTCCTGGCCAGCTGATGAATCTATCTACCTTGGAAGCATACTTCCAAGCTTATACCTTGCTGCAATAATCAATTCGGCCAGTTAGGTAGTGATAACTAAACCTCTTGCTGCCTCACGGTCCAGACCAAGCATATAATCATTCACATTCAACAGTCATGCTAATAAGCATGTTGATTCATATTCATATCCAAGCCTGGTGTTAATAAGCACTTCCTGACATTCATAACAAATAGTGATGCTAATAAGCATTGCTTTAACATCTAGCAATGCTTATAAGCATTTACTAGCATTTATAACCAAATAACAATGTTAATAAACATTTTCTGGCATACATGTATCTATGACAGCGCTAATGAGTGTTTCCTGACCTACATGTCCATATAACAATGCTAATAAGCTTTTTCTTTGCATTCACAAGCAATGTCAGTGCTAATAAGCACATCCTTTTAAACCATGCAGCAGTCAAGGGCCAAGCCCTATTAGAATATCTCATGCTACCTAATAAGGCAATCATATAAGGCATTTCTATCTTATTTAAGCAGTTAAAAACATAACCACATAATTAGTTACCAAACCCTGAGTCGAGCTTGTCTTTAGTGGTGAGTGTACATGCCCAGCCTATCTTCAAGAACCCTTAATCTTGGCACACTCTGGTACCAAGTTGTAACACCCTAGTTAGCTAAAACCATTACACTGTGTATTTTAAATAGTGCTAAACTTCCTAAATGAGTCATTTGGCCATAAACATGCAACTAAATTTGATTAACGGTCCAGGGTTAAAATTTTGGGTTAAAAGGGATAGACATTTCATTAAAACGTTAAGTTGCACGTGGGATCCCATAATAAACGTTTACAAAGTTGTTTACAGTTCCAAAAGGGTAATTACAACTCAAAAGTTACAACCCACCGACCTAAGCGGAAAAAATAGAGTTTAACCCTAGTTCCTCTGAGAAACCTTGGCCGTGGTGGTCAAGCGGCCGCATAAGTACACATCGCCGCCAAAGCTCTCCAACTCATGGCTGGTCCAGCTTTCCCTTCCCCTTACCTGCACCACATAACACCCGTGTGTTGGGGTTTTATGCCCTAATTAAAACCCAATTTCTTTGTAATCTCATTTTATTATCAATAAAAGAATATAAATCATTTTTGACTTGGTCAATCACTTTGCTCACTTGTTTTATTTTCATGATTATTTGTTTAATATAAACTTCTATTAAATCCCGAGCATATAGCTAATCATATTTATAGTGACATAATCACAATGGAATATAAATGTGATTATATGTTCAAACATAAGTTAGTCCTAAGATTAGTCAGTGCACATGATTTACACTGACTTGCCAATCTACGATATAATCTACTTAGACATTGTAGTGTTATGTTCTTTCCAGAACATTAACGAGATAGATAAGATCAGATGTATTTGTTACATCGGACTGGACCGATATTGACAGTAGATAGGATAAGTAAACATACATTTATTATTTATTCTAGTCATATCATATAGTTGACCATAGGTCAATTCAATCTCAATTTTGAGTGGTTAGTATTCTAACTTATTGTATTTTTTGAGTTCTTTGACTTGTTCGTTATCATCTTACCCTACCGACTAGCCCATACTTACATCTTAGGAACTCGGTAGTATAATTGAATGGAAGTGTTAATCATAGATATGAACATCTATAGCTTCTGATGAAGAAGTAAAACGATAGTTTTCTTTTAGTTTGGTTCAAGGTGCTAAATGATAGAGATCTCATTTCAGTAATTAATATTAGATTACTGAAATATCATTTACAAAGAACTGAGTGTTTTAAGGATAAAATACAATGAGGAGTAAAACGGTATTTTAGTCCCATCTCATTGTAGATCGTCCATAGAGGATTGAGTGATAATTATGGTTGTAACAATGGATAACTAACAAATATCTATATTGCTTATAAGACGTTCTATGAATTCAAGAGTGCAATTCTGAGTCTTTTATGATAACTTATTGGAGCTTGATTTCATAGGCCCACAGTCCCCACTGTACCTTGGACAAAATCATCTGGATAGTCTCAATTAATTGATTTAATTATCAATGTTGACTAGATCAATTTTGGATAGTTTCACAGAGTTATGCAATTTAGAGAAGAAAAGAGATTTTAGGGCAGATTTATTAATTAAGATAAATTGATGTCTAAATTAATAAATAAGTTTAAATCAAGGTTCAAATTATAAATAATTAATTTGATAAATGATTTAAATAATTATTTAATTAATTAATCAATAGAAAATAATACAAACCTAGATTTTAAGTCCAACAGACTTATAATTAAATGAGAAATTTTACGGACTTAAAGCTCATGATAATTTTGACCTAATGGCTGATATTACCTATTATTTTATTGATTTTTTAATTTAAATAAGTAAACTAATTGAGCCTACAAAAGAAATGCTAAGTGTGTTGGGAAAACTTATACATGATCTTATTTATTTTCTTATAGATCTTATTTATTTTCATGTAGATCTTATATTAAACGAATTAATATAAGAAAACCTAAAACATGTTTCTAAAATTGAATTCAAACAAAAATAATGATAAAAATACTTACATTATACGCAGCGGAATGATAGAGTCATTCCTTCAGTTTCTCTAACCCTTGTATCCTTTCTGTTGTAGGGTATTACTAAGAAACTGAACCGTTCTTCAATTTTCGTCACAACCTTCCAAAGTATCCTTAGAATTACCTAGAATAGGGTGGGAAATTCTCAACACATGAGATAGATACAAAGAGAAGAAGAGAAAATAATATTGAGGCTTAGAAAATGGCTTATGTTTGTAGAGAGAATCTAAAACCTACTAGATCTTCTGATCTTCTCAGAAACTTGTGTCTGTCATCTCTCACTTAGCACTCATTTTATAGACTCAATTAGGCTATTTACTTTATTTAAAAAACCAATAAAATAGTTGATAATATCAGCTCCGGGTCGAAATTATCATGGGCTTTAGGCCCATGAAATTTCTCATTTAATTATAAGCATGTTCGACTTAAAATCAAGGCCTGTATTATTTTCTATTGATTAATTAATTAAATAATTATTCAAATCCTTTATCAAATTAATTATTTATAATTTTAACCTTGATTTAAACTTATTTATTAATTTAGATACTAATTTATCTTAATTAATAAATTTGCCATAATTTCTCTTTTCTTCTCTAAATTACATAACTCTGTGAAACTATCCAAAATTGATATGGTCAACTGTGATAATTCTAATTGATAATTAAATCAATTAATTAAGAATATCTAGATGAGTTTATCCAAGGTACAGTGGGGACCACGGGCCTATGAAATCAAGCTCCAATAAGTTATCATAAATCTAACAAATAAATTTACTAAGTTATCAATTCCTCGTGACTCCACTAAAGACTCGGAATTGCACTCTTGAATTCACAGAACACTCTATAAGCAATATCGATACATTATTAATTATCCATTGTTACAACCATAATTGTCACTCAATCCTCTATAGACGGTCTACAATGAGATGAGACTAAAATGTCGTTTTACCCCTCATTGTATTTTATCCTTAAAACACTTAGTTCATTGTAAATAATATTTTAGTAAACTAATATTATTTACTGAAATGAGATCTCTATCATTTAGCACCTTGAACCAAACTAAAAGGAAACCATCGTTTCAGTTCTTCATCATAAGCTATAGATGTTCATATCTATGATTAACACTCCCACTCAATTATACTACCGAGTTCCCAAGATGTAAGTATGAGCTAGTCCGTAGGGTAAGCTGGTGACGAACAAGTCAAAGAACTCAAAAAATACAATCAGTTAGAACACTAACCACTCAAAATTGAGATTGAATTGACCTATGGTCAACTATATGATATGACTAGAATAGATAATAACAGTATGTTTACTTATCCTATCTATTGTCAATATCAGTCCCGTTCGATGTAACAAATACATATGATCTTATCTACTTTGCTAATGTTCTGGAAAGAACATAACACTGCGATGTGTAAGTAGATCATATCGTAGATTGGCAAGTTAGTGTAAATCATGTGCACTGACTAATCTTAGGACTAACTTATTTTGAACATTTAATCATATTTATATTCCACTGTGATTACATCACTATAAATATGATTAGCTATATGCTCGGATTTTAATAGAAGTTTATATTAAACAAATAATCATGAAAATAAAACATGTGAGCAAAGTGATTGACCAAGTCAAAAACATGATCTCTATTGTTTTATTGATAATAAATGAGATTACAAAGAAATTGAGTTTTAATTAGGGCATAAAACCCCAACAAAGTGAGAGTTGAAAAAAGATGATCTGAAGATCTAGTTTTGATGCTTTAGGGTTTTAGACTCTCTCTACAACAAAAGTCCTTTTCTAAGCCTCTATATTATCTTCTTCTCTTTGTATCTATCTCATAGGTTGAGAATTTCCCACTCTAGTCTAGGTGATTCTAAGGATACTTTGGAAGGCTCTGAAGAAATTAGAAGAACAGTTCAGTTTCTTGGTGATACCCTGCGACAGAAATGATACAAGGGTTAGAGAAACTGAAGGAATGACTTATTCATCCTGCTGCACATAATGTAAGTGTTCTTATTATTATCTATGTTTAAATTCAATTATAGAAACATGTTCTTGGTTTTTCTTATAACAATTTGTTTAAGATATGATTTACATGAAAATAAATAAGATCCTGTATAAGTATTCCCAACACCGTGAGCCAAGGCCCAACAAGAAAACTTAAACATACTCATAAGCAGTGAATAACACGTTACCAAACTAAAATAAGCATGCCTAGCTGTAATAACCATACTCATGCATGTATATCATTCATATAAATGAATACAACGTCATATGGGGTCAGCTGCCCTAATTACATGATTAATGAATCATACTGGGGCCCGTTGCCCAAAACACATGATTAATAAATCAAACTGGGGCCCAATCCAAGGATATGGGACTAATAAGTCACCCCAGGGCCCATTGCCCTATTCTCTGTATAACCAGCCTTGGAGCTGGCCCATCATACCTGACGCTTAATTTTCCACGACCATTGGGTCGGACAAGCGTATGATGTGCTCCTGATTAGGTCTAACCATATCGATTAGCGCTCAGCACGCTATTGCTGCCCTTGACTTATAAGTCAATACTTTTCGACCAATGCTTAGCACTATTGCCATCCTTGACTCATAAGTCAATGCTTTTCGACCAATGCTCAACGATATTGCCATCCTTGACTCATAAGTCAATGTTTTTCTCAATCAAATAATGCAGGCATGCATTCATTATATAAAAAATATCCAGATGCAGAGCATTCGACATGCTTAATCAATCAATCACAAGTGTAATCATAATCATGCACATTTGCAAGGGCCCAAGCCCTAATTAAATCTATATTCAACATTTGAGCCAAGCCCTAATCATGTACATCACGTATTGGGTGTAGTTTTCTTACCTCAAGTTCGAGTTTAATGTAAAATAAGAACGATCCTCGAGCACGTTCCTAATCCCGAGCCCCTAGCAATAACCTAGTCACAACCAAGTATAGAGTCCCGTCAATAACGAGTAAATAGAGCCTTCCTGACCGAGTCCTAGCCTCCGGGACATCGAATTATACTAAACTGGGTAGCAGAATCGATCCTGAGCCCTTAGGTTTGAGTTCTCGCTCTCAAAACCTCCTCAGGCCCAAAAACCCCTTAAGCACCACGGCCCCAAACATTTGAGTCGCGGCTCGCCCAAGTCAGAGAGCCCAACCTCTCCTTTCACTGAACATGGGCCGCAGCGTGACCCCGCATCAGGAAACCGCCCAGACTTCTAAGTTCATGAGGGTCGCAGCGTGACCCCGTGAACCTAGATTTCTCTGATCCAAATCCTCCCAATACTCATCCCAAATTCGCACTAAACCCACAATTCAATCTCACAACATCCCTAGAGTGTCCCAGGAAACAAAAACCTCCATTCAAATGGATCAAAAACTCGCTGAACCATAAAATACAAATAAAAAAATCAAGAAACTTAAGGAAACAGAAACTCATAAATTCAAAGCTTAAATTACCTCTGATTAAGTTGTTTTCCAACTAAATCCTCTGGCTATCAAGCTTCTAATCTTCCCTAGAATTATTATGACTCTAACATTGCTTGAATCTGAGCTCCAAAACTCGAGTTTCCTTGGAAAATACTAACGAGCGTCAAGTGAGAGAACGAGATTGTTTGAATGTGATTTCCATTTCTGTTAGGTTACTTAAAGCTCAAGTAACCTTAAGCAACTCCCAAGGCTTGGGAACCAAAATTGTCCCCAAGGGTAAAATGGTCAAAATCCTCAGAGTTCTCTCCTGATCTCACTAACTCCAAATATATCCTCAAATATTTATTCTCATTACCCAATATCCCGCTAATGTACTAAATACCCAAAATACCCCTTGACTCACCCCGAGTCAAGTATTGGTCCCATTGTGACTTTCCCGCTAGCTTGCTCCCTAGGATCGCCTTGTGTTAAGTAACCCAAATATATCCACATAATAATGTGGTCCCAAACATATATCACATATATGCCAAATATACCCATAACGAGCCAAATAACGAAAATTGCTCTTCTGATAAGAAACAGGCCCACATGCATATTTAATACCCCTAAACATGCATATTAAGTCATATTATAATATAACTCACATAATCATATAATGATACACATTATATCACATAAATACATAATTTTCCATAGTTTTCCATCCTTGCTCCCTAACCAAGGCCCTAAGCCTTATTTGGTAATTTGGGACATTACAAACTTTGTCCACAAAAGACCAATCAAGCCTGTCATAGGTAGTTGACATATCTAATTTAATGCCGACTATAGCCTTGGAGCTCGACTTCCTTTTGAAACCATGGAGAATTTCATAGACAAGAAAAAAAAATTCTACAATGTAGCGGCCAGGGACAAAGGCTGATTGATGGGAGGAAATTAAAGAGGGAAGGATTTGATGAAGATGATCTCTAATAATCTTTGACATAACTTTGTAAGCAACATTGCATTGGCTGATGGATCTATAATCATCAAAAGATCTGGTAGACCCTTTTTTGAGATAAGAACAAGAAAATTCCTATTCAAATTCCAGACAAACTTCCCAGTGGCAAAAAAATCATGAACCACCTGGACCAAATCACTGCCAACAATATCCCATTAAACCTTATAGAATTTAACAGACATTCCATTAGGACCTAGAGATTTCAATGACAGTATAGCCCAAAGAGTTTTACGGACCTCCTGGAATGTCAGAATAAAGCACAAACAAACATTATCCTGGTCTGAAACTATAGGATGGATAAGAGAATTTTTTTTTTTTTTTTATCAAAAACAGGGTTGGAGGAAGTGGAAACCTGTTTAAAATTGGACAAGAAATAATCTCCAATGGCATGTCTACTCGAGATCCAATGAAGTCCATTATCAGAGATGGAACCAATAAAGTTACGTTTCCTTCGCACCATGGTAGAAATAGGAAATTTTTTGGAGTTAATGTCCCCATCCTTAAGCTAAAGTTCCCTATAGGGGTGAACATTTGACCTGCAAAACCGCAAACCCGCCCGACCCGCAACCCGAAAACCCAGTTTTTGACAAAACCCGTCGGATTCAGGTTAAATCCGGTCCAAACCTGACATTGTTCGGGTTTTGAATATTAGGTGTCACGGGTTCGGGTCTAGACCCGAAATTCGAATTGCATTTTAAGAAAAAAACTGATTCATTAGTCATTACTTCTAAAAAGAAAACCCTAAGACCCCCGACCATTTCTCTCTCTGTCTGCTGCCCTGCCCGTGCCTTGCCTTCCTCCCTTCCTTTTCTTCTCTTCTCAAACCCACCGGCCACCACACCACCCTCTGCCCAGGCCCAACCCTTCGCAACTCTGCCTGGCTCTTCCTCGTCGTCAGCCCTCCATAGTCCGTAGCTCTGCCCAGCCCTCCGCAGCACCACAAGGCTCGTAGGCCCACAACCAGTTAGCTCCACTTGGATCTTCCACGTCGACGCAGCCACGCATAGTCGCCAGCAGCCGCTGACCCTGACCCCTCCCTCATGTCTCACGGTTAGTTTTTTTTTTATTAATATATATTATACATGTTATTAGGTTATATAAAAGAGATATATATATATATTAGATAAATATATAGGTTAATAAATAATAAGTTAAATTAATACTTAATAAATTATATGTAATTATGTATATATTTTTGTTAATTGTGATTTGTTATTAATATATATATGTTAGAAATCAAAATAGTTATTACATATTAGTTTAGGAAAATAAGAATTTTTGTTTCTTTTGTAAAAAATAAAATCCGCCTTTTGTTGTTTGATTGTGTATTGTGTATGTATGTATGTTTTTTCAATTCTTGAGAGTTAATTTCATTGAAATAAGTAATATCAAGATTGTTTACTTTTAATGTTTGGGTCTATTTTTTAGAGTTGGATCTTAATTGTGTTAGAAATCTGTCTAAAAGTTATTGAGAAATTGACAATTATTTATTTTTGTGGATTTACAGATTGGAGCGGAATCAGATTAGTTTAAAGACAATGCTTCTACTTTGAAGCTTGAGGTAAATCTATTATCTTTGTTATATTGGATTATAATATATAGGCTTGTCTAAATGTGTGTTCCATGTTGTAGTGGATATTAGGCTTGTTCATTGTTTTGTGCTGCCTTGTTGTAGTGGATTATAGGCTTGTGTGCTGCTCTGTTGTAATGGATTATAAGCTTGTGTGCTGCTTTGTTGATTAACTTTTTTCTTAAATATGTTGTATTAGGAAATGGATATTGATGAGGTAGATGAAACTCTTCCTCCAATAAATGCTCAAGATCAACCACCTCTCACTCAGACTAAAAAAATTACTCCTCATACTCCTACTGAAAAGGGTAGAAAAACTAGGGCTAGAAAGAGGGGTAAACCTCCCATACCTACTGAGAAAACAACGGGAAAAAGGTCATCTATTTGTGATAATTTTACTAAGGAAAATCCTCCTCCACCCCTGACAGATCCTAACGAAGAGCCTCCCCCCCCCCCCCCCCCAAGTGTGTGTGTAATTATTGTGGGTCTGACTTCTTGTGTGACATTAGAAAACATGGGACATAATCGCGTAACTAAGTATGATTAGCGGTTTAGGGATTAAATTTTTTGGTTAAGATATAACGTTTCACTAAAACATTTACTGTATACATTGAGAACCCAAAAATATAATTTAAAGGTTCATTACAAGAAAATATTTACAACCAGTCGATCTAAGCGGCAAAATAGGGTTTAACCCTAGTTCCTCTTTCAATCCTCGGCCGTGGTGGTCGAGCAGCCGCATATGTACACATCGTCACCTAAGCTCTCCAACTCAAGAATGATCCAACTTTCTTTTGCCTTTACTTCCACCACATAGCACCCGTGAGCCGAAGCCCATGAAGAAAACTCAATATGGTCATGATCAGTAATATCATGCTATTAAATCATAAAAAGCATGCCTAGCAGTGATAGCCTTCATCATGCATGCAAATAAGTTCAAATAATGATGGGTATTCAGGATAAGGAATCCTGCCCTCTTGAGTGGATGACTATCAAGTCAATCCTAATCAGATGAGTGATTTAACACTGGTGGTTCTGATAACCATGCTGGGCTTATAGCCCTAAATAAAAGAGTGACAGTTGTAAAAGTCACTAAGGTGGGTTCTGTTCCCTTTACAGATAAGTGATCACGTCACTAGCTTAAACAGAATAAATGATTGATAAGCAAGTCACCAATGCAAACCAATCAAGTGACCATAGAGTCACTATTGTGGGTACCGCTCCCTTAGCCATGTGACGATAGGGTCACCTGGGCTTTACAAATAAGTGATCCTTTCACTAGCTTAAATAAGGTAGGTATTTGATGAAATAGTCACCAACATAAACCTACCAAGTGACCATAGAGTCACTACTGTGGGTACCGCTCCCTTAGCCATGTGACAAAATAGTCACCTAGGCCTTTGGCCCTGACCCTAAGTAACTAGTCATAGATTAGACAAGCGCTTATAATTTTCATCGAACTTAGGATCGGTCCAGCATTAATGCTCCATATGAGTCATTCAATGCAGATGGTCATCGAACTTACGGTCGATCTAGCATTAATGCTCCATATGAGTCATTCAATGCCGATGTCGATTAGATCTAATCTTTTATCGGCTCCGAGTTCATGACGCTCATGCCGTTCTTGACTTTTTAGTCAATACCAGGTGACCAGTGCTCAATACTACTGCGAACTTGACAAGTAGGTCACAGCTTCACAACTAATACTGACACCATTTTCAATTCTGACTAGTAAGTCAGTGCCACGTACAAGTAAGCAATGCTACCAGGCATATAACATATGTCAAATATCCGAATATAGGGCATTCAACATGCTTACTTAACAATTGCTAACATAATTATGATCATGCACAAACACAGAGACTCAAGCTCTGATCAATCTCATATTCAATATTCATGGCATGCCCTATTCACATGTTTCTCGTGCGTCACATGCATCACATTTAAACACTCGACATGCCTCAATAATAACCATGCATGTCACATATGGGGTACAGTTTTCTTACCTCTGGTCCAAACACAGGTTACCAATAAACAAGCCACAAGCACAATCCTGATTCCAAGCCTTTAGTGATAACCTAGTCACAAACATAATTTAAAACCTCATCAAAATGAGTAAATAAATACTTCCAAACCCAACCCAAGCCTCCGGGACGTCAAATCCCACTCAACACAATGTAGGATCGATCCCAGGCCCTTAGAGTTCAATTCCCATGACAAAAACACAATTATGGCAACTTTTTCCCTTAAGGGCCGTGGCCCTCCATGCACCATGCCGCGGCTCGCCCCCTTGACAAAGCCTCCTCCTCCTTCAGCAAGCTTGGGCCGCGACGCCCTAGAACAGGGCCGCGACCCAACCTCGAACCAGCCATTTTTCCACGTTTTTAACCTTTTAAAACCTTCCGAAAACCTATCAAAACATCTCCAAACTCAAAAATCAAAGTTCCCAAACATCCCCATGATCCAAAACCAACAAAACCCAAGTCTCAAATCAATCAAAAACTCATCAAAACACAAAGTCCAATTCAAGCTTAAAAACTCTAAAAACTTAGAACTTAAAACTTGGATTACCTCTGATTGAGTTGTTTCCCGACTAAATCCTCCGGCTAATAAGCTTCTAATCTTCCCTAGGATTTCTATGCCTCGATCCTCGCTTGAATCCGAGTCCTAGAACTCAAGTTTCCTTCGAAAATGCGACCGAGAGACGAATATGGAACTTTGAGGGAGAGAGAAAGTTCTTTTTATTTCTTAACAGGTTACTTCAAACTTAAGTAGCCTCAAGCAAATCCTAATGCTTGGGGTCCCGAAAATGTCCCCGAGGGCTAAATAGTCAAAACCTCCAGAATTTCCCCCTGATCTTACTAACTCCCAATTTATCATCAAATATGTATTTCCATTACCCAATAACACGGTAATGCTAAATACCCCTTGACTCACTCCGAGTCAAGAACAAATCCCGTTGTGACTAATCCACTAGCTTACCTCCTAGGATCGTCTCGTGCTGAGTAACCCTAACATAACCAAATAATAATAAAGCACCACACACATATATGCCAAATATGCCCGAAATGGCCAAAATATGAAAATCACCCAATTACTCAAAAATGGGTTCACATGCATATTTAATACACCTAAACGTGCATATAATCATTTAATAACATAATAAATCAATTATGGCCCTCCCGGCCTCCTAATCAAGGTCCTAAACCTTATTAGGAAATTTGGGGCATTACAACTATCCCCTCCTTATAGAAATTTCATCCTCAAAATTTATCTGAACTACCCAGAATAACAATTCTGCACAACTGATTCCAGTTTCCCAGGTCGCTCCCTCGACCTCATTGTTTCTGTAACTTACCTTAACCCAAGGTACACTCTGTTCCTCAGAACCTTATTCTTTCTGTCTCATATGTGGACTGTTATTCCTTATAGGATAACTTAGCCTCAAATCTCCATATTCTCATAACTCAACTCACGAGTTTCTTTTAACCCATGTCCTCAGCATGGAAATACATAATACACTGTATACAACTGATAGTGCCAAAGATAAAGCCAATCCAAAGTCAACTTGACCAGTCCTATCCAGGACTCAAACTGTTATACTACTCTAGGGCTCAGCTTGCCCCTATCTCCTCACCCCTTTCCATGGTGATACTTTAAGGAAGATACAATCTTCTACTTGGAACTCCATGTTCCTACTTTTCAATTCAGTAAAACTTTCCCATTTATTATGAGAAATGAGCATCCAAGCTCTAACCTCTAATAATCTCAATGGTCCCCTGAACTACGTCAGGATCCAAAATCAACACCTCACCCACCTCATTCCAATGAACGGGTGATAAACATTCTCAAACATGCCTCATCTCATAAGGTACCTTTCCAATACTGGATAACTCTCCCTCCTCTCTTTGATTTACCATCAGTCTGAGGATAATGAACTATACTGAATTCCATCTATATACTCATCGCCTTCCTTAACCTTTCCCAAAACTTGGAAGTAATAACAGAGTCTTCATCTGATAAGATAGACCTTGAATTCCATGAAGGTGCACTATCTCTCTCACATAGAGATCTAAATACTGATCAACTGTATTATTTGCTCTTACTGATAGGAATAAACTCACTTGGAATACTGGTCCATAATGACCCAATCCAAATCATGCTGACCACTAACCTAGGCAATCCCACTGCGAAACCCATCGCGATGCTTTCTTATTTCCACTATAAAATACTCAAAGGCTATAATGGCCCCACTGATTTCTGATACTTTGTCTTGACCTGCTAATAGGTTAAGAACTTTACCACGCATTCCATTATGCCCCTCTCTATCCCAGGCCATCAATACTAAAATCTCAAACTTTGGTAAACTGTCATGATGCCTGAATAAAGAGAATAAAAGAGTAGCATGAGATTCATCCAGAATCTCCCAATAAATGTCAGTGTCCATCGGATCCCAAGTCCGATCCTTATACCATAATAAATTCATACCTGACACTGTTTAATCCTTAGCTAATCCAGCTAAGACTTTCCACTCAATCTTTCCTATCCGTGGTTCACTTAATTGTTTTCCTTTTGATCTTCTCGGAGATAGTAATCTCAAGCATAAAAGTAGCCACTTGGTCCACCAGAAAATATACTCTAGTTCTGGTCAGATCCTTTAACTAACGTGATGCATAAGCAATCACTTCTATCTGTCACTGAGGTGTCATAACAACCTGCAAACTGATTCTGATCTGTAAGAAGACTCGGAACTCTTTCCCAAGGCACATACAACATCCTGCCCATCCAAGGAAACTCCTACCCTCTAAGGTGTTCCTTGACCTTGGCAAATCTTCAACTGAGAATATATCACAATACCATCGATAAAAACGATCACAAATTCAATTCAGATAAACCTTGATTACTCTGATCATCTGATCCATCCAAACACAACTTAACGTTAACCAAATCCTCAAAATATAACTCAGCACTCCTAGTGCCCTTATCAAATATAATAGCAGACTTCTGCATATTCTTTTCCCTGATCTCTAGTTGGTACTAACTAGGTCTAAGATCCACCTTGGAGAACACCATCTTATCCCATAACTGAGTCCTTTAATTATTACAACTCCAACTCTGCTGAGCCGTTCAATACAATGTCTAGATCTGATTCCATCCCTGGCACTAATCCAATCACCATTCTATCTTCTTTGTAAAAAGGGTAACCCTGACAAGTCCCTTGGAAACACATCCAGAAACTCACAGACTAATCCAGTCTGTCCTGATCCCACTGGCACAATCTAAGTGGTATCCACCACACCAGCTAAGATTTCTATGCACCCCCTTGCAATAGCTCTCTAGCTCTAAATACAGATGTCATAAGCATACGAAACCATGCACAATGCCAACTGTCACAAGGCTTCCCAATCTCAAGCCCAAGAGCTACTATCCTTTCCTTGCCATTTATCATTGCCCCATAATTACTTAACCAATCCATATACCAGATCATACCAAAGCCAGTCATAACCAGCTTTATCAAAACTACTGATGAGTCCTTTTTATCATAATCCAACTCATCCCTTAAGTCACCAATATAGTATTACATTCCCATCACAACATAACCATGTGATCTGCATAATAATTCTATGTTTCTCTAGATGCAACAAGCAAAGAAAACCATGGCACTAAGCTAGTCAGCACAAAACAAAATCAAAATTAAAAAGCTGACCTGCCACCCCTGAGGAACTAGTCTCAGTCTCAGTCTTTGACTGCCTCAGAATAAACACTCGAGCTGGAGTTGAGCTGTCCATCCCCTTTTTCTCTTCCTTTCTTAGCCTTGGGCAATCCTTCTTGAAATGCCCAACCATATCACATAAGAAACATGCCTTTCCTTGGCATTCTCCCAGATGACGCCTCTTGCACCGAGCACATACTGGATAAATGTTCCAACTTTCCTTCTTGCTTGCTCCAATAAATGGAGGCCTCACTATCTGAGCTCCGTGCTCTCCAACACTTTCTTGCTCAATCTGATTTCTTGTGCTCTCAACAATAAGAGCCTTCCCTACCACTTGAGCGTAGGTGGAGGTTTCATGCACTGGGGCAACTCTGATGCCCTGAGCTATCCTGGAATTCAATCCCTAGATAAACCTTTCCTTCCGAGCTACATCTATGGGTACCATGTCAAAAGCGAACTTGGCCAATCCATCGAATCTGTTAACATACTCGGTTACTGATGCCTTTCCCTAAACGAGATTCAGAAATTCATTCATCTTAGCAGTCTTGACTGCATCACAGTAATATTTTTCATTAAAAAGCTGCCTAAATTCTTTCCAATCCATCACAGTTATGTCTCGTGTCTGGGATACTACTTCCCACCACGTCCGGGTATCATCTCGCAATACATAAGTATCACAGATCACCCTATCGTGACCTACCAACCCCATACTGTCAAGAATGGAATTGTTCATGCCCATCCATTGCTCAGATCTGAATAGATCTAGGCCTCCCTCAAAGACTGGAGGGTAAAACTCCTAGAATCTTCCACAGAGAAATTCCCACCTGCTCTCAACCCTCGGCTGAACCAAAGCTAGTGGCACTCCTGGCATAACAAAGGAAGAGGTGCTCCTCAACAGATTCTGCTATTGCTTCAAACACCTAATCACTTCCTCTTGTCTCTGCAATCTTAATTGCATATTTGTAAACATCTGCTGGAAATTCATAGGAGCAGATGAAGAACTAAAACCCTGGCTGTAACTCCCAGCCTCTGTATAACCACCACCAGGCCTCATTATCTGCCTTGGATACAAACCTGCTGATTGAATCTGCAATCAATAACTTGACCCATTAATCATGATGAGCATATCTAGAGCTTTCCCCACAAGATCAATCTTACCATACCACATTCACAAACCACTGTAGTGTTAAAAACATGCCCATGGAATTCATACATCAATCATAATCCCTGCTCTTCCAACATTCACACCATGCCTCCAACTCCAGCATGCAAATATCACAATTATATATGTTCATGGAGCAGGTAATCATATGATCACATTCATAGATATATTCATGGAGCATATAATCATATAGTCAAGAGCCAGGCTCTATCAGAATCTCATGCTCCCTAATACAAGGTGCAGGTAAAGCATTTACATTCTATTTAAGCAGTTAAGCACATAACTACAAAAATAGTTACCATTCCCTGAGTGAAGCTATCTTCAGTGACGAGTGTACATGCCCAGCTTGTCTTCAGGAACAATAAACCTTGGCTCGCTCTGATACCAAGTTGTAACGCCCTAAACTCCAGGGACCGTTACGGTGTGCCTTTTTAAATAGTGCTAAACTCGCTAATCGAGTCATTTGGCCATAATCGTGTAACTAAGTATGATTAGCGGTTTAGGGATTAATTTTTTTGGTTAAGATATAACGTTTCACTAAAACATTTACTGTATACATTGGGAACCTAAAAATATAATTTAAAGGTTCATTACAAGAAAATATTTACAACCAGCCGATCTAAGCGGCAAAATAAGGTTTAACCCTAGTTCCTCTTTCAACCCTCAGTCGTGGTGGTCGAGCAGCCGTATATGTACACATCGTCACCTAAGCTCTCCAACTCAAGGATGGTCCAACTTTCTTTTGCCTTTACTTGCACCACATATCACCCGTGAGCCGAAGCCCATCAAGAAAACTCAATATGGTCATGATCAGTAATATCATGCTATTAAATCATAACGTGCATGCCTAGCAGTTATAGCCTTCATCACGCATGCAAATAAGTTCAAATAATGATGGGTATCCAGGATAAGGAATCCTGCCCTCCTCAGTGGATAACTATCAAGTCAATCCTAATCAGATGAGTGATTTAACGCTGGTGGTTCTGATAACCATGCTGGGCTTATAGCCAAAAGAGTGACAGTTGTAAAAGTCACTAAGGTGGGTTCCGTTCCCTTTACAGATAAGTGATCACGTCACTAACTTAAACAGAATAAATGATTGATAAGCAAGTCACCAATGCAAACCAATCAAGTGACCATAGAGTCACTACTGTGGGTACCGCTCCCTTAGCCATGTGACGATAGGGTCACTTAGGCTTTATGATGGACCCAAAACGGGTATGTTTATAAATCGCAAGTGCACGAATCGTTCATATAGAATAGTGATCGTGTAAGCAAGGATGTCGAACCCAAATGAGTTGTCTAAAATCGAAAAGAAAACTATTTTAAACCAAAATTAATAAATTCTAACCTAGCTCCAAAGATTGATGAGATTTTTGTATAATGAAAATAAAATAAAAGATAATAGTAAAGAAATTAAAGACAATATATAAACATAAATTAATAATAGAGAATCAGGATGGTAAAAGAAAAATTATTAAGGTATTAGAATCCACAAAATATAAGTTCAATAATATTTATAAGTACATTGATTCCCAAGTTTTACTGATAGTTAAAATAAATCAAACTATCATTTTCCAAATAGATTTATAATTTTAAGCACAACTTACTTCTAAAAAGATAGGATTTTTCTTCACTTTTCAAATTATAATTTCAAAGCATTAAGTGTAAATCAATCTAATGAAATAACAAATAAATCAATGAACATTATTTATAAGGCAAAACATAATATTTTTGTTCTAAACATTGGATGTGTACAATTTAATGACACATCTTACACAAAGAATATTATGTTTTTGCACTAATGAAGAACAAAGTGTAAATATGTTCTAACAATCTAAAATACAAGATATTTAAGATGAAAGAAAATATTTGAAGAAGAAAATCCATAAACTTTATTGCACAAAATGGGAAATCAACATACAAAATAAACACTATCTAGTTATATATTGTTTTATCATCACCTTAATAATCTTAAAAAGAGTAGAAACTCATAACTAGAATAGAAAATAAAAACAAAAAAATTACAAACATAACTAGAAAAATTTGGAGGAAAACCCCCAAATTGTTCCTCTAAAAATAAATAGAAACTTAACCAAAAAGAAGAAGAAGATGAAGAGAATAGAGAGGTCTTGAAAGGATAGAAATTGTAGTGTAACCTCCCTCAAAATCAAGCACTAAACTCCCTTATTTATAGCAAAAAAAGTGTATTAAAATAATCAATTTAAATTAATTAAATTGATTAAATTAATAATAATATGGAAAATATGGGTAAATTATAGGGTGTAATGATGATGTTAGGGTAAAATGTGTAGAGAAGTTTGGGTAAAAATGTGTCATTTTTAGAGAAAGGACAAATGAACATTGTTGGGCTCAAGATAAAATGGCTTCCTGGAGCTGAAGCTGTGCACGGCTGGTCAGGCGTGGGAGGCAGGCAGCTGGTGCTGGCCGAATGGGTGAAGGAGGTGGAGGTTCAGCTGGGTGAATCTTCGGTGGCATCAGGCAGGTGGAGATTGAAGTGGCAGGTGGGCTGGGCTGGATCCGTTGGCTTGGGCAGGTGCGGGCCCAGGTGGGCATTTGAAAAAATGCCATCTTCTTCCTTTCTTTCTTTTCCTTACTTTTCAAAGCCCAAACATACCATAAATTCCCTACAAAATAAATATAAAATAAATCATAATAAAATATTTTCAACTATAAAATAAATCAATTTAATTTTTTGAAAATATTAACTATAACTTAATTTATATTTAACATTTAAGTTCAATAATACAACATTTTTTTTACCTCAAATTAAACAACAATAATTCAAATAATTAACTACAACATTTTACAACAAAATAACTATAAAAACACACAAAAATATATAAAATCAAAATAAACCCACTAAATTCAAAATTACTTTAAACCTTACTAAATCAATTAAAAACTCAAGAATTAAGCAACAATTAGCACATAAAAAGTGGTAAAATAACTCTATTTTGTAGAGTTATCACTTTACAAATAAGTGATCCTTTCACTAGCTTAAACAAGGTAGGTATTTGATGAAATAGTCACCAACATAAACTTATCGAGTGACCATAGAGTCACTACTGTGGGTACCGTGCCCTTAGCCATGTGACAAAACAGTCACCTAGGCCTTTGGCCCTGGCCCTGAGTAACTAGTCATAGACTAGACAAGCGCTTATAATTTTCATCGAACTTAGGGTTGGTTTAGCATTAATGCTCCATATGAGTCATTCAATGCAGATGGTCATCGAACTTAGGGTCGGTCCAACATTAATGCTCCATATGAGTCATTCAATGCCGATGTCGATTAGATCTAATCTTTTATCGGCTCCGAGTTCATGACGCTCATGCCGTTCTTGACTTTTTAGTCAATACCAGGTGACTAGAGCTCAGTACTACTGCGAACTTGACAAGTAGGTCACAACTTCACAGCTAATACTGACACCATTGCCAATTCTGACTAGTAAGTTAGTGCCACACACAAGTAAGCAATGCTACCAGGCATATAACATATGTCAAATATCCGAATATAGGGCATTCAGCATGCTTACTTAACAATTGCTAGCACAATTATGATCATGCAAAAATACAGAGACTCAAGCTCTGATCAATCTCATATTCAATATTCATGGCATACCCTATTCACATGTTTCTCGTGCATCACATTTAAATACTTGACATGCCTCAATAATAACCATGCATGTCACATATGGGGTGCAGTTTTCTTACCTCTGGTCCAAGCACAGGTTACCAATAAACAAGCCACAAGCATGATCCTGATTCCAAGCCCCTAGTGATAACCTAGTCACAACCATAATATAAAACCTCATCAAAATGAGTAAATAAATACTTCCAACCCCAACCCAAGCCTCCGGGACGTCAAATCCCACTCAACACGGTAGTAGGATCGATCCCAGGCCCTCAAAGTTAAGTTCCCATGACAAAAGCACAATTATGGCAACTTTTTCCCTTAAGGGCCGCGACCCTCCATGCACCATGCCGTGGCCCGCCCCCCTGACAGAGCCTCCTCCTCCTTCAGCAAGCTTAGGTCGCGGTGCCCTAGAACAGGGTTGTGGCCCAACCTCAAACCAGCCATTTTTCCACGTTTTTAACCTTTTAAAACCTTCCAAAAACCCATACAAATATCTCCAAACTCAAAAATAAAAGTTCCCAAACATCCCCATGATCCAAAACCAACAAAACCCAAGTCTCAAATCAATCAAAAACTCATCAAAACACAAAGTCCAATTCAAGCTTAAAAACTTTAAAAACATAGAACTTAAAACTTTGATTACCTCCGATTGAGTTGTTTCCCGACTAAATCCTCCGGCTAATAAGCTTCTAATCTTCCCTAGGATCACTATGCCTCGATCCTCGCTTAAATCCGAGTCCAAGAACTCAAGTTTCCTTTGAAAATGCGATCGAGAGACGAATATGGAACTTTGAGGGGGAGAGAACGTTATGAACGTTCTTTTTATTTCTTAATAGGTTACTTCAAGCTTAAGTAGCCTCAAGCAAATCCTAATGCTTGGGGTCCCGAAAACATCCCCGAGGGCTAAATAGTCAAAACCTCCAGAATTTCCCCCTGATCTTACTAACTCCCAATTTATCATCAAATATGTATTTCCATTACCCAATAACCCGGTAATGCTAAATACCCCTTGACTCACTCCGAGTCAAGAACAAATCCCGTTGTGACTAATCCACTAGCTTACCTCCTAGGATCGTCTCGTGCTGAGTAACCCTAACATAACCAAATAATGATACAGCACCACACACATATCACATATATGCCAAATATGCCCGAAATGGCCAAAATATGAAAATCACCCATTTACTCAAAAATGGGTTCACATGCATATTTAATACACCTAAACATGAATATAATCATTTAATAACATAATAAATCAATTATGGCCCTCCCATCCTCCTAATCAAGGTCTTAAACCTTATTAGAAAATTTGGGGCATTATAGGGCATCTCTAAGTTGTTTACCTTTACAATAGACAATGCTTTCTCATATGATGTTGCCATTAAATACTTGAAGAGGAAGTTCAAAGAAAAAGAGAAGGGACTAATTTTGGATGTAAAGTTTTTACATATGAGGTGTTGCGCTCATATAGTGAACCTAATTGTTACTGAAGGGCTGAAGGAAAAACATGAGTCAAGTGCAGCAGTTAGAAATGCTGTGAGGTTTGTTAGGAATTCTCCTTCTAGGCTAAATTTTTTTAAGGAGTGTGTGACGGAGGAAATGATTGAATGTAAAGGGCTTCTGTGTTTAGATGTCCCAACAAGGTGGAACTCCACATATCTAATGCTCAATTGTGCAATGAAATTTCAGAAGGCATTTGAGAGGATGGAATCAAATGCTAATTAAATGAATTTTTTTGATGAGGTTGACAAAGATGGAAAGCCAAAGGAGGGACCCCCCACTGATGTCAATTGGGATAATGCTTTAGTGTTTGTGAGGTTTTTGGAGACATTTTACGAAATAACATTAAATTTTAGTGGGTCTACTTATGTTACTACTAATAAGTACTTCATTTAGATCTGCAATATGCAACATGAGTTGTATGACTTAGCAGTTGACGATGATGAGAACGAGTTGTTGATGACGATGGCAACGAGCATGAAACTAAAGTATGACAGGTATTGGGGAAATCTTGATGATTGTAATGAAGCACTTTACTTGCCTTGGTCCTTGACCCAAGATACAAGCTCGAGTATCTCAATCATTGCTTTAGTGCTACTTATGATGAGATGCCTGCAAAGAGATGGTGAAAAGGGTAGAGCAGACAATACGAACAATGTTTGATCAATATAATGAGACAACATCAAGTCTTTATCCATCGGCATCAGTGACTCAGCCACAATCTCAGTCTATTGTTAGTGGTTCCTCCACGTTCATCATGCTTGTTCGTGGTCGACCTACTACCAAGAAGTTACGTAATTTGCATGATTAGTTTGTGGCACGGAGATTGGAGAAGGATGATGGAATGACAAAAAATGAGGTCGATAAATATTTGGAAGAAGAACCTGAGCGACCAAGTGAGAATTTTAATGTTTTGGGATGGTGGGCTAGTAGTGGGTGCAAGTACAAGATCTTATCACTCATGGCTCGTGCTGTGTTAGCTATACCGATTACCACCGTTGCTTCTGAGGTGACATTTTCTATTGGAGTTCGAATTTTAGATCATTTTAGAAGCTCACTAAGCCCAAGGATGGTCGAAGCATTAATTTGTCTCAAAAACTGGTGGAGCAGATCACATCAACCCATCATTGTTCGAGACTATATGGATGAAAAAGAAGCGCTTCAAACATAAGAGTATCTTGAGTCATGTAATTTATTACATTTTATTTGGATTTTCATGGTCTAACTTGCAACTTATAACTTATAAATATTTATTTTAAGTGTGTGAATGTTTTATAATCTAATATTTATCTTTTATATTAATAATATTTGTAGAGATGACCGATGATGCTACTAGTGCTGGGCCAGCCTCATCCTTTGTCAATGTTTAGTCTTCAGCCTCATCAACTGCACAACAATCTTTGAATTGAAAGAATTGCTTGTAAGAATTTATTCATGCCTTATTTTACTTAGTGTGTTGTTATTTGTTATCTTTGATTTCTTTTCTTTACTAATTTTTTTTATTTGAACATTTGAATTTTGAAAGGAAGGAATGAAAGGAAGGAAGAAGTGGTCATTACATACTACTAATCTCTTTCTTTGTATTTTGAATTTTCATGGATTTTATGTTTATGGTTGTAATTAATTAGTTATGGACTTTATGTTTGTTTATGGTTGTATTTTGGGACCTTTGACATTTTTATGTGTTTAATTTGGACTTTGGACATTAGATAATAGATTATTAGATAATAGGTAAGAGATTGGACTTTGGACTTTATGTTTAAGTGTTTTAGTAAATTACCTTTGTAGTTTGTTTATTGAAATGCATTAAAATCACATTTCTTTTCTAATTTCTAATTTTCTATAAACTTATGTTTCATGATTATGTATGTTTCCAAATTTTTACCAAGGCCCAATGTGTAACGCCCTGGTTACCCCAGAACAGTTAAGGTGAACCGGAAATTTGACTCGCTACCCGAGTCCTTTGGTTAAAAACGTGATCTAAGTGCTATTATCAGGTTAAGGTGAAAACCAATAAAAAGGAAATGGTACATTTTATTACGTAAATAAACTGCTCATGAGCCTTTCAAAATGTTTACAAGTAGTTCATAATAGAAAAGAGTCGCTACTGTTTCATATTTACAATCCCCACCGGCCTAAGCGGCAAAAATAGGGTAAACCCCTAGTCCCTCTGAGAACTCCTTGATCGTGGCGGTCAAGCGGCCCTGTATGTACACCACATTGCCCAAGCTCTCCACTCAGGGTTGGTTAAGCTTTTTCCTTCCCTTTACCTGCACCACATAGCACCCATGAGCCAAGGCCCAGCAAGAAAACATAATAGAGCATGATATAATATCAACAACGATCTTAATAACCATTCAGGACTGTTAGTCCAACAGATAGGTGACAGCAGCCAAAAGTCACAATAATGAGCATCGCTCCCTCTAGCCATGTGACGATAGGGTCACCAGGGCTTAACTGATAAGTGATTCTTTCATAAGTTTGATCAGGACAGGTGCATGGTGATTAGTCACCAACATAACCTTCCTCACGATTCTAGAGTTGAAGCTATGGGCAACGTCCCTTAGCCATGTGACAAACGGTCACCGGGGTCATATACCTTGGCTATAGTCATCTGGTCGTAAACCAGGCAAGCGCTTATAAGTTCTTCGACCTTAGGGTCGGTCCCACATTAATGCCATAGAGCCATTCAATGCGTGATCATCAACTTTAGAGTCGGTCCCTGACTAGTCAGTGTTATAAACAGGTAATCAGCATTCATTAGCATTTAATATGCAACCCACGTCCACACATACCAACCAACATGCTTCAATATCAAACCGTGCATGTCATATACCTATACAGGGTGCAACTGTATTCATACACTGTCTTCTTACCTCAGGTTCGAGTGAGAAGTACGATAAAGACGACTCCTGAGAACGATCGATCTTTTAGTTCCTTAGCGGTTACCTAATCACAACCAATTATAACCTCCATTAGTGAGAATCCACGTAAATAGGGTCTTAACCTAAGCACCACTCTCGGGACCTCGAAACATGCCCACACGGTGAGTAGATTCGATCCTGGGCCTTAAGGATTGAAACCCCAAGTCAAAACCCTTAAAAACACTCAAAACGGGACTTAGAAGGAACAAGGTAGCGCTACAGCGCTCAACCCCTAGCGCCACAGCGCTATACTCAGAACCATCCAAGTGCCAGAAAGCCTCCTGAGGAGCGCTATAGCGCCCTAAGGTGGGCGCTGTAGCGCTACCTCCAGACCCAATCTCCCCTGAACCGACCTTCTTCAACTCCTTCGATTCTAACTCGATTTCCAAGCTTCCAAATCCTATTCTTGATGCCAAATGATCCCAAAAACCATGCTAACACACCCCAAACATCACAATCATGGGAACCCTAGCCAAAACTCCCAACAAAACCATGAATTCACCCTAGAAATCTCAGATGCAAAATAAAACCAGAACAGGGCAAACCAGAGAAAACCACAGTTAGAAACTTACCCAAAGCTCGGCTTATGATGGTCTTCAATGGTGGAACACACTCCCAAACTCCCAAGGCTTGCTTCCCAAGCTTGAATCCTCAAAATTGGTTCAAAAACCACAAAGAAAGGTGAAGAGAAGAAGGTACGGGAGAACTCCTTTGCATACTCTGTTTTTCCACCACTTTCTTCAGCTATCAAAGGTTATATCTATCCTAGGGGTGAAATGTCCATTTTACCCCTAGGTCAACTAATAGTTTCTAAAGACTCCCAAGGGCATATTTGGTACTTTCCTCCTATCTCGTTAATCATAATTATCGCTCTCCAATTCCCGCTATTCTCAATGTTCTCAAATACCAATAATTCACATCCCGTTACCCTATATCTCCCGGTAACGCTCTAATCATCAAAATCACCCCGAGACTCAACCCAAGTCCCAACACTTAAACCTGTTGTGACTAAACCGCTAATCAATATTCTAAGATCGTCTCATGTCGAATAGCTCGAACAAACCCACATCATAATGTGGTCTCAACACATATCATCGACATGCATACAATTAACATTATATTATAATATAATTCTCATAAACATGCATAAACACATTTAATGGCATAATTAAACAATTATGGTCCTCCCGGCCTACTAATCCAGCCATTAAACCACATTAGGGAATCCGGGGCATTACACAATGTGTAAAAAAAATAAATTAACCAAACTAACAACAAACTTTAAAAATTAAAAAAATATCAAAAAATGGTATTTTTGAAAAAATTTGTACCAAGGCCCATTTTCGGCCCAAAGCCCAATTGGCCCAACCCAACCCAAAACCCGACCCCACTCGACCAAACCCGAAACACGAATTTGAACAAAAACCCGAAAAATTAGGATCAGATTCGGTACCAGTTTTCTCCACCCCGAAACCCGTAATACCGGAACCCGATGCACCCCAAACCCAAAAATCAGACCCGTGTGCACCCTTAGTTCCCTAGACTTTTGTTGCCAAATCTCATTCTGAATTTTTTGAACCTCTTCTAACTCCAAAATAACAAAAGCTTCAAGATGGACATTGTCATGGGAAATTGGTCTGGCTTGAACCTCTTGAAGGAGGTCATTATGCGATCGCAACTTATCATCACAGAAATCGAAAAACTTTTTTGTTCCATCTTATAAAAGCCCTTTTAGTGTTTTGAAGTTTATAGGAGAGGCAGAAACTATTAAATCCCTTAACGATAATTTCCCATGCTCTTTGAATCAGTTCTCTGCATCTAGGGTCCTTGCTCCAAGCATCAATGAATTTAAAAGGATTGGAAAAACTTTCTGAATCTAGGAGGAGATCCAAAATCAATGAACTATGATCAGAAGCCGACCTAGGGAGGACTAACTCCCGCTTTCCTGAAGTCAGTAATCCAACCTAGCGCACAAATGGCCCTGTCCAAACGTTCCTGAACCATGTGATCAAAAAGTTGGCCATTGGTCCAAGTGAAGAAAGCGCCAACTCCACCAAGATCGAACATAAAATCACACAGACCCATCCCTTCTCTATGAGTCACCAGACAACCCCCAAATTTCTCATAATTATCTAAAACACTGTTTAATCCCCAATGACTACCCACTGCTGTCTAGTTGAACCCACCAGATTATAAGTTTATTTAAAAATAGGTGTGAAAAGAGAAAAAAAAAGAAGTTAGTTTATATAAAAGTACCCAAAAACTAATCAATTTTAAATTGCCAAGTAAATGTGGGCGACATGTATAAGACAATATCCAATGAAAAATGTAAATACAGTGCTAACTTTAGCACAAAAAATTAATAAATGACATATTTGACACAACTTTTATAAATGTGCTTCAATACACAGATGTATAAATGACGTAAAAATAAAATTTAAATTAATGAGCATTTAATATTTATTGAAAATATAAAAAATAATAATGTTTTTTCTTTTTTTTAATCCAAAATAAATAGTAAAATAATAATTAAGACAAAAAAGTAAATAATAAAGTGATCATTTATTGCTGATTTAAATTTGGATCAATTTTTATCATGTATCAAATCTGGCACATATATTAAGATCAAATTTTGTACTATATTTGGCACAAAAAATTAATAATTGATATATATGACAACTTTTATAATTGTGCTCTAATGCACAGTTACATTTAATGCTATACTAAAATTAATAATAAAATAGTATATAAAAAATTAATTAATTAATATCGCTCCAAATATACATTATACTATATTTGCTAAATTTGACAAAACTTTTATCAACTTTTGGCATAATATTGGAGCAACTTTTCTTAGAATATGCTATATTTTAGCATTATATCACCAATTTAACACTCTATTATTACATTACCAATTTGACACTCTATTAGAGATCTATAAGAGCACTCCCAATGTATGCTCTACTCCATCTTTTAAAATACCTCCCCAAAACACACATTTTTCTATTCTACCTCTAAGTTTTACAATATACCATACATCAACTTCTCTATATATTTCTATACATCATTTAAATATTATATCTTTAAACATATTTTATTAATTAAAGTAAAATAAAATAATTGAAAAAAAAGAAATAATAAATATATATGTTGGAAAAATTATATTTTATATATAATAAATAGCCAATTTAGGCTAATGTGTGAATGGAAAATTGATGCCTTAAATGTGGTCCATTGATAGCTGCTAATAAATGCAGATTTGCTCAAGGATATAATCACCGTAAAAATGGTGAATATTCTGATCGATATCAGAAATTATGGTAAAGATTGTGATTGATCAATATCACTAATTTTGTGGGATTTTTGGCATTAATTCCCTTGTGTTCACACTTGGTATTCCACCCCATATGAAGCCTATAAAAGGAGGCTTCACCTTTCATTCTATACACACCAAAAAAATAGAGTCACTCACTAAAAGCTCTCTTGTCTTCTTCTTCTTTGTTTTTTCGTAAGTCTTAAGGTGATAGAGTGAAGGTATTAATCCGAGTTTGCTGGAGTAGTGAAAGTGGTGTATTCCTCTACTCGTTAGTCGTTGTATCCTGGGAAGTGATTGCTCACGTATCCTCTAACACCAATCAGGTAGAGGGGGCAAATCTGCTTTAAGGAAAGCGTGTTTTACGTGCCTCGACTTTCTTTTCACTTATCAGTTTTATAATTTATTATTTTGTATTTATTTTTCCTGTTCTTCAATTAATAATATATTATTATGTTTGTTAATTTTCTCCATTCTCTTTATTTAAATTTCTAACAATATATACTAAACGGGAGAGAGAAAACTTATAAAGAAAAATAATAATATTAAAATATTATATAAATGATATGTAAATGTTATGTAAATATATGTATAAAGGAGTTGATGGAATATGTTTTTGTGAGTTTTAACTAAATATTATAGAGAAAGTGTATTACAAAATATACCACCAAAACATATTTTTTTATAATTTATTTCAAACTTTTACATTATACCAAGCTTCTCTATTTTTTCTCTACATCATTTAAATATTATATTTTTTAAAAATATTTTATTCATTTTAAGAAATAAAATAATTAAATATAATAGTATCACACTCATATATATACAAAAATTTATAAAAAATAAAAAAAATATTTATAGCTTGATGAATAGTGTTTCACTATATATAGAGAAATAATGTTTATTTAGGTAAAAAAAATATAATTTTACATCATCTATTGAAAGACTATTTAACAATTTTTTCTCTATATTATAAAGAATTAGACATTTTACTTTTTCTATTGAGAGTGCTCTAAGTACTGCTCCAATGCTCACTAATTACATAGAGAAAAGTTTAATTAATTCTTCTCAAAAAAATTATAAGATAAATAAAATATTTTAGTCCAAGAATTGTCACTATAATATTTTAACACAAATAATAAAAAAATATAAAAATGAAAAAAAAAACTTTTATTTTAGGTATGTTGGCGTGTACTTGTGCGTTTATTACAGGGACCTTGCCCTCGTAAACATATGTTACGTACAATAAATATATATTGCTTGGAAAAAACAAATATGTACCGTACGTATTTTTATTTTGTATAATTTATTTATTTTTCTAAAAAAATGGGGAGAAATGTAAATGCACGGAGAGTTTTTTTTTTCCTTTTTTCCTTTTTGACTAATTTCCATTTTTTTTTTTGGAGTCAATGACTAATTTCTGTATTGAAACAGAAAAGATGTAATATATGTATGCATAAAAAAAATTATAAATACTATTGTTTGATCTCTTATGGTATCTTTCTATATACACATTTTAAAGTAAATTTTCATAAAATTTTCTCCATATTACAAGAGATATACAGAATATAGAATTTCCTTTTCTATCATTTTTTTAAAGATTAATTCGGAAAAATTATCTCCACAAAACTGACAATAATTAAAGAGATAAATTCACAAATTTGCTGATTTTATAGTTATAATCCTATGTATCAGTGAGCTGTATATAATCAATAAATGCAAAAAATAGAGGAGAGATAAAAATCTAATAAAGTCTTTGAAAAAAAAAATCTTAATTTGATATATTTTGTACTTAATTTGGCGAGGTTACATATAGTTTGAATTGATATATGTTATTTATGGTAAATATATACATATTCCATGTATACCTGAGCATGAAATCTTAAAATTTAGAATCCATTTCCACAATATATAATATATTACTTTGTTTATATATATATATATATAAACATATGGTAGCAATGATCTAGCAGTAATTGACTGCCTAATTATAATATAAAATACAGCTATTACGTATCCTAATTATGATATACACAGATTAATTCCAAATAAAAATTTGGCAGTCAATGATAATTAAAATTTAATAAAATAATAGTTTACCAATTAGCCAATTTCTCTTATATATACTTGCCAATACATACCAGAGTTGATCAAATCAAAACATAAGAAATTAGTACCACTATATTTTTTTGGTAGAGAAACATGGAATCTATTATTTCTTATATTTTGATTGTATTATCAGTGTTATTATCACTATCATCTCATTCTTATTCACATTCTTCAAATGGTTTCAGTGTAGAGATCATCCACCGTGACTCCGTCGAGTCCCCTCTCTACGACCCCTCACAGACTCATTCAGAGCGCTTGGCCAACGCTTTCCGCCGCTCCATCAGCCGCGCCGCCACACTCTATTCCTCTCGATTAGCATTATTAGCTACTAAGCCAAACTCATCAGTCGAATCCACCGTGTACACCAACGGTGGTGAGTATCTGATGTCCATCTCCCTCGGAACGCCGCCGTTTAAGATCCTAGCCATTGCTGACACTGGCAGCGACCTCACCTGGACTCAGTGCAGCCCATGCAAGCGCTGCTACAAACAAGTCGCTCCTCTCTTCAAACCCAACTCTTCCAAAACCTATAGAGACGCTTCCTGCTCTTCCTCTCTATGTAACTCTGCCTCCGGAGCTAAAACCTCTTGCTCCGCCGACAACTCTTGCCACTACGCCGTCTCTTACGGCGACCAATCTTTCTCCAACGGCAACATCGCCACCGACGTCCTAACCCTCTCTTCCACCTCCGGAAGGCCCGTTACCTTCCCAAACTTCCTCATTGGCTGCAGCCACAACAGCGACGGTACTTTCGACGAGAACGGCTCCGGCATCGTCGGACTCGGCGGTGGAGCGGGTTCCCTCGTTTCCCAGTTGACATCTTCCATTGGAGGCAAGTTCTCCTACTGCTTGGTCCCCTTTGTCTCCGGCGGAACTGGCCAGTCCAAGAACTCAAGCACACTCAACTTCGGAGGGAATGCAGTGGTTTCTGGTAGAGGAGTGGTGTCTACACCGATTGTTAGAGGGGATTATGATACTTTCTACTACCTGACTCTTGAGGGAATGAGCGTAGGAAGCCTCAACGGAAAGAACAAGAACAAGTTTATCAATTTCAGACGATCTACCCCAGCAGCAGTGTCAGAAGGCAACATAATAATCGACTCAGGGACGACACTGACGTTGGTGCCTGAGGATTTTTACTCGGATTTGGAAGCTGCGGTGGCCAGTGAACTGAAAGATCAGAAGCGTGTGGATGATCCGAGCGGTACGTTGAACTTTTGCTACGAGAGCACAAGTGACGCAAGTTTTGTTGTGCCTAGTATCACCGTGCATTTCAAAGGTGCCGACGTGAAGCTGAGTAAGCTCAACACATTTGTGCGAGTGAGTGAGGAAGTGGTGTGCTTTTCTATTGTGGGTACACAAGACTTATCAATATATGGGAATTTGGCACAGATGAATTTCTTGGTGGGTTATGATCGTGTGGAGAAAACTGTGTCGTTTAAGCCAACGGACTGCACTATTAATTAGCTTCGTATATTATAGCCTACACTTGTAGTATTACGTACGTACTATTATTATGGAGATTTATGGGTTTTCTTTTTTGTTTTTTTAAATTACTGAATTGATGTTGGTGTATTATTTCTCTCCTGTGTGTAATAAATTAATAATACTACTTTTTTTTTCATCATCATTATCCCTTTGTATTTCAATTTTTGCTCTTTTTTTTTAATAAATGAGATTTCATTATCAGTATGTAGCGTTTGTTAAATATACATTATTCACTTGATCCACGCATTCACATATATACGCACACATAGGCTATCGATGGTTCTATTCTCTCCCATCAAGCTGATAAGGCCTGTTGTTCAACCATTTATTTAGGATTGTGAACCATGCTCTCGAAGTCTTAATTTTGATTGATGGTATGACTACAAAAAGTGGCCATCATATAAAATAATAATATGGTTTTTTATATATATATATATATTTTTTTTTTTTTTTGTCCCATTACATGTTTGGATGCTGTGTTTTGACAAATTATTTTTTGAATTTTATGTTTTGTAAAATAGTTAAAATAGAACCCTAAACTCAATTTTGATGTAGAAAAAATGATTGTTAGTTTGGTAAATTATTTGTGATTTTAGTTGAGAAAACATTGACCAAAATCAGGTTTAAGGTTCTATTTTAACTATTTTACAAAGCGTAAGGTCTAAAAAGTAATTTGTCAAAACAGAATCCAGAGTCCAAAAATATATAAATCATAATAATAATAATAATAATAACAATAATAATAATAAATGAAAAAAAAACATGCTCACACACAAACAAATAATAAATTGATTAAAAAAATACAACAATACATATATTACATACATATACGGGTGATTTAAAAATTGATATTATGTCAAATGGTATATGTGTATATTAATTGTATCTAGTTTAAGGATATTTGAGGATATAATTAAGTTCATCTCCAATATGGAAGCACTACCCAATGCTATTTCAAACAGAAGTAAAATATATGTCAAATTTTTTGGCCTTTTAACAAATAATAATTGAACTTTTTCCTTTTCAAAATGTTAAAATATAACGTAGTAGTTAAAATGTTATTATATTACAAAGACTAAAAGTAGTCTCACTAAATTTTACTTATGGCGTATTGCAGTCATAATATTTTTATTGAAACAGACATTGATCTTTGTGGATCGATAGGGAAATAAATTTTGTTGTAATATCAAAATAATACCATTTATTGAAATTGATTTTGATATGGTGATGTGTGCGTGTTTTTTCCCCCATAAAGATATTGTAGTTGTTCTTTATATATAACATGTTATTCTCCGGGTTGTCATGGAAGAGGACATCTATCTCTCTACAATAATGTAGCTCAGATAATGGACCATTTGGTGGTATATAAACGACCTAAAACCAAAGGTGGTATATGAATTCCAAACCAAATAAATATATTACATCATTAATTTGTGTGTTAGTTTAAGTAACTACATATATATATATATAATCACAAAAATATATACACTTTTATCGTGTTAATGATATGTGTATTTTTTTAAGGGTTAATTTTGATAATATGTTTATATATATATACAATTATACAAAATGATGAGATCATATATGCTAAGCATATATGTATACATCTGATAGTAAGTTTAAAATTTTGGGCATCTCAATTCTCTGTTCTCATGACTTGATAACTTATAAATTAATTCTAATAATCTCTAAATTTATTGCTAACTAAAATCAAATTGTCCACATGCATACATAGAAATAAGAGATTATTTTTTTATCTTCTTAGAGAGTTTTACTTCATATTTTTAAATTAATTAAAGAAAGGAGGGTGTTAAATAAAAGAAAAAAAGAATCTTCCGTTACATATAATTAAAAAGAAGAATATCTCCATATTTAATTCACACCTTATAACTTTATACTATAAATAGTGGATATATTTCCGTCCATTGTAAAATTAATTACTTTATATATATATAGAATGATAAAAAAAAAATCCAAATCATGATCCTGCATCCAAATATAGATAGGCATTTGATGTAATATACGCCATCATTATATTGTGAAAAAAAATCTCTTCTAGCAATTTTTTTTTTTTAAATAAAGATAAAAATATTTGAACTAATTAATTATTTAGCTTTTATTTATATCCCTCCTATTTTGAGCTCTCCCTCCTTTGGTGTGTGTATATATATATATATATCTATATTATATTAATAAATATATTCCGTGGAAACCTGCTAAGGAAAGTATGGCAGTGATTAAAACACAGTATGGTTTTGTGTTCTTCATAATTACTGTTTCATTAATTTCTTCTAATAATGGGGCTATCATTAGCGTGGAGTTGATCCATCGAGACTCACCAAAATCTCCATTGTACTCTTCTTCGCAAACCCCTTGGCAACGCATAGCCATGGCCCTGCAACGCTCCACCCACCGTAGTGCCAACCACTTCCACCACTACTTGACCAACAAGAAGAACACTACTACTACTTCTAGCAGCAGCAGTGCCCAATCTGAGTTATTCCCCAGCGGAGGAGAGTATCTCATTAACATCTCCATCGGC
Organism: Humulus lupulus; assembly: GCF_963169125.1. Classification (NCBI taxonomy): domain Eukaryota; kingdom Viridiplantae; phylum Streptophyta; class Magnoliopsida; order Rosales; family Cannabaceae; genus Humulus; species Humulus lupulus. Next base: position 33,436,243 of record NC_084802.1, on the reverse strand, counting down.
ACACCACCTTTCCCAATTCTCGCCATTGCAGATACCGGAAGCGATCTCATGTGGACTCAATGCCAGCCCTGTCCCCATTGCTTCAAGCAAAAGGGTCCTCTCTTTCAACCCAACTCTTCCTCAACCTTCCACCTTCTTTCCTGCAAATCCGAACAGTGTAAGAACTTGGATGATGACGGGCCCTTCTGCAATGCAGACTCCTCCTGCCGTTACACCTACTCCTATGGAGACTCCTCTTACACAAGTGGAACCCTTGCCCTCGAAACTCTCACCTTCTCAGCTTCATCTCCTGATGATAATGATCCTGTATTGTCATTTCCCAGCACCATTTTTGGCTTCGGATTCCAAAACGGAGGAGCTTTCAGCGGTCTCGAGTCGGGAATCATTGGACTCGTAGCTGGAAAACTCTCCCTCATTTCTCAAATGGGGTCTTCCATAAATGGCAAATTTTCTTACTGCTTGGTGCCTGCATCATTATCACCATCACCACCACCACCACCATCATCTTCAAGCAAACTATATTTTGGTGGCTCAAGTTTTGTTCCAGGTACTCAAGTATCGACTACTCCTTTACTAACAAACATTGATTTTCAAAGCTACTATTACCTCGCACTTGAAGCTGTCAGTATCGAGAATGTGAAATTTGAGTTGACGAAGAAAGGTGCTCAGGGAAACATGATCATAGATTCTGGGACCTTGTTAACGTATTTACCTACCAAGTTATACAAAGCGTTGGAAACCATGATGAGAAAGTCGATAAAGAATTTGGAGTTTGGTAAAGATCCAAATGGGTATACGAGTCTGTGTTACAAGACCAAGTCGGATGATATCGATGCTCTTGGGTTCACTTTTCATTTCGAGGACGGAGGAGATGTGGAGTTGAAGAGTGTAATAAACACGTTCCTTCGAGTTACAGAAGATGTTTTATGCTTTGCGTTTGCACCCACTGATCTGTATGATCTTCTAATCTTTGGTAATGTGGCTCAGGCCAATTTTCTGGTGCAGTATGACTTGACTGGAAAGCTTCTATCGTTTAAGCCTGTAAAAGAAATTGGAAATGCAGAGGAAAAGGAGGCCACTAACGTTCAGTACAGTGGTACTGAATGAAGCAATCCCAAGGAAGATTTTATTGTTACATTGCCTTTATCAATTCTGTTATGTAATTGTTGTAATATTCTTTCCTCTGTACACGTGTCTATTAGCCTATGGGTTTGTTATTAACCTCTTGTAATTGCTCTATTATATAATGAGAAATACTCTGCTCATAACGTTTGAGCTGATTCAATCATTTTGCTGTCCATTTCTCTATATCTTCACTTGGTATCAGAGCATTTCAGGCCGTTGGCCATGTCGACCGGCGAAAGTCAGACTCCATCCACCCAGCCGGCGAAGGCCGGTCCTGGTTCTGTCAGCAATGCTCCTGGCGGATCGACTGTGCAGCTGCATCTTGCAGGCGCTTCCATGGTGACTCCCTTCGGTACTACTCTGAGTCAACCATTCTCTCTCAAACTCGACCGACACAATTTTCCTCTGTGGAAAACGATGGTTTCCACGATCGTCCGTGGCCATCGTCTCGATGGGTATCTTCACGGCCTCCGTGCCTGCCCACCTCAGTTTCTTCCAGTCGAGAAACCCACTGGTGATGGTGTTGATTTCTCCGAACAGGTTCTCAACCCTGATTACGAATCCTGGATTGTCTGCGACCAACTTCTTATGGGATGGTTATATGGTTCCATGACTGAGGGCATTGCCTCAGAAGTCATGGGTTGCACCACTGCGGCCCAACTCTGGACTGCACTCGAAGAGCTATTTGGAGCTCACTCTCGTGCCCACATGGATGACCTGCGGACTAAAATACAGACTACACGCAAAGGGGCAACATCCATGATAGATTATCTCAAACAGAAGCGCATCTGAGCCGATTCTCTTGCCCTAGCAGGGGAACCATATCCTGAAAAGCATCTCACTGCAAATGTCCTCTCAGGTTTGGATATCGAATACTTATCCATTGTTTGCTTACTTGAATCTCGCCCTTCTCTTACATGGCAGGAACTCCAAAGTTCCCTTCTCAGTTTTGATGGTAAACTGGAGCGTTTGCATTCTGTCAACACCTCTAGTCCCCTCCTCAATTCCTCTGGCTCTCTCTCGGCAAATCTGGCCCAGCGACCGTTTTCCTCCAACTTCCCTCGTTCTCAGGGCACTCCCTATAACTCTGGTCGTGGTTCTAGCACTCCTCCTTCTCACTCACGGGGCCGCGGTTACCAAGGTCGAGGTGCGCGGTCGGGTCGTGGCTCTCGACCCACTTGCCAGGTCTGTGGAAAATATGGGCATGCTGCCTCTGTTTGTTACAACCGGTATAATGAGTCGTACATGGGACAGCCACCTTCGTTGGACAATACTTCACTCAAAGCTAAACAACAAGACATGACAACTCTTCTTGCCACACCACAGACTCTTACTGATGAAAGCTGGTATGCCGATAGTGGGGCGACCAATCATTTGACTGCTGATGGGGACAAGCTGTCTACCAAATCCGACTATGGTGGTAAGGACCAGATTATTGTTGGTGATGGTAGGAAATTGACTATTCAATCTACTGGTACTGCTTCTATTGATATTTCTCCAGCTACTAGCTTGTTCTTGAAAGACTTGCTTCATGTTCCTACTATTACTAAGAACCTTATCAGTGTTTCCAAATTGACTCGTGATAATCAAGTATCGATTGAGTTTTTTCCTGGTTTTTGTTGTGTGAAGGACTTGCTAACAGGGACGGTGGTGCTGGAAGGAACACTTAAAGATGGTCTTTACCAGCTCAATTCTTCATCCTCTCGCCCCTTTCCACCAAGCTCGTTTACTGCTGTCCAAACACATTCCCAGCCCGATAGTTCCTCTACTGTTTCCTTAAAAGATACATGGCATCGTTGTTTAGGTCATCCTTCCATTTCAGTTTTAAATCAAGTGTTAAAAATGTCTAATGTAAAACACATAGTCAATGAAAAACACTCTTTTTGTGATGCTTGTCAACTTGGGAAATCTCATGCTTTACCCTTTAAGAATTCTTCATCTAGAGCTAACAATGTGCTTGATTTGATCCACACAGATCTCTGGGGTCCAGCTCCTGTGGCCTCTCACATTAATTTCAGATATTATATACATTTTGTTGATGACTATAGCCGCTATACTTGGCTTTTTCCACTTAAACAAAAATCTGATGCACTTACAGCTTTTACTCATTTTAAAGCATTAGTTGAGAATCAGTTTGATCGCAAAATCAAACAACTTCGCACTGATTGGGGTGGGGAATACCAGGCTTTTACACGGCTTGTGACTGAACATGGCATTATATTTAATCATTCTTGTCCTCACACCTCAGAACAAAATGGTAGGGCTGAGCGCAAACATAGGCATATCGTTGAAATGGGTCTCACTTTACTTGCACAAGCTAACATGCCTCTAAAATATTGGTCTGAAGCATTTCACACTGCTGTGTACCTTATAAATAGGCTGCCAACACCCATTTTATCTAACAAGTCTCCTTATACTGTTTTGCTCTCTAAAGTCCCTGATTATGCATTTCTAAAGGTGTTTGGTTCAGCATGTTTTCCTTGCTTAAGGCCCTATCACAGTCATAAGTTTCAATTTCACACTATTAAATGTGTGAATCTTGGGTATAGTGAGGTCCATAAAGGGTACAAATGCTTAAGTCCTCATGGGAGAATTTATTTGTCTCGACATGTTATTTTCAATGAGATAGACTTTCCATTCCATCATGGTTTTGCCAATACTCACAGACCAGAAACTGAACTCATTTTACATGCACCTCACTCTTGGCTCTCTCTTCCTGTCTGTGTCCCTCATACAGGTCCCTCCATTCCTCCGTCTCGGGTTCCAGCACCACCGCCTCCCTGCTCTTCACCAATGTCTCGGGTAAGTACTCCTCTGCCTTCTTCCAGTGCTGGTTCTCCCATTTCATCTTGTCCCATTGATCTTGCAGCTGCGCCTATGTCGCCTATTGCTCCTTCTGTTGCTCCGGATATTCCAGCAGCCACTCATCCTATGATCACCCGCTCTAAAGCTGGCATTTTTAAGCCCAAAGTCTTCCTTGGCCAGTCACGGTTTTCACTTTCAGATCATGAACCAGTCTCAGTTGCTGATGCACTTCAACATGAGGGGTGGAAAACTGCTATGACAGATGAGTTATTTGCCTTGAACAGAAACCGTACCTGGGTTATTGTTCCTCCACATCCTCAGTATAATGTTGTTGGTTCTAAATGGGTGTTCAAACAGAAATGGAATCCGGATGGAAGCTTCCAAAGATTCAAGGCTCGTCTTGTGGCAAAAGGTTTCCACCAACGTCCAGGCATAGATTTTGGTGAGACTTTTAGTCCAGTAGTAAAGGCTTCAACAGTTCGGGTTGTACTCACTTTGGCTGCTACGTATGACTGGGAAGTAAGGCAAACGGACATCAATAATGCATTCCTAAATGGGACACTAGATGAAGATGTGTATATGACACAACCTCAAGGCTTTGAGGTCCCTGGAAAAGAACACTATGTGTGTAAACTTCAAAGATCAATTTATGGCCTTAAACAAGCACCAAGAGCATGGTATGATCAACTTCGAACTACACTTCAGCAGTGGCATTTTGAAAACTCTAAGGCTGATTCTTCATTTTTTATGCTCAAGGAATCTAATTTTGTTATTATGGTGCTTGTATACGTGGATGATATTATTATCACAGGAAATAATAAGGCTGAAGTTCACAGTTTCATCACCAAACTCAACAATACATTCTCTCTAAAAGATCTAGGACCCTTGCATTACTTCCTAGGCATTGAAGTGTTTAGAGATGAAACTGGTTTTCATTTATCACAGAGTAAGTATATTGTAGAACTGCTTCAAAAGGCAAAAATGGAATATGTGAAACCGTGTGTAACACCAATGGTAGCTGGAAAACCATTGTCAATCTCAGATGGAGAGCCACTTGTTCAGGCGACTGTCTACAGGAGCATAATAGGAGCACTGCAGTACCTAAGCCACACCAGACCCGATATATCGTTTGCAGTAAATAAATTAAGTCAGTTTCTTAAAAGTCCCACGGTTGTACATTGGAATGCAGCTAAGAGAGTACTCAGGTACCTAAAAGGAACCATTCATCATGGCCTTCATTTTTCTCCAAGTAATTCTCTCAATTTGGTTGGGTTCTTGGATGCCGATTGGGCATGTTGCTCAGATGACAGAAAATCAGTTGCAGGGTACTGTGTATACTTGGGGGATTCCTTAATTTCGTGGTCATCTAAGAAACAAACTGTGGTGGCACGCTCGAGCACAGAATTGGAGTATAGAGCATTAGCTCAATTAGCTGCTGAACTGACTTGGCTGGAAGGTTTACTGTGTGAGATGAAGTTCAAACTTACAGCTACTCCTGTAATATGGTGTGATAATATAAGTGCTTGTGCACTTGCCTCTAACCCTGTATATCATACTCGCACGAAACATATCGAGCTTGATATTCATTTTGTAAGAGACAAGGTTCTACAGAGGAAGCTAGAAATCAGATATGTGCCTTCACATGATCAAACTGCAGACTGTTTAACAAAGTGACTGTCACCAGCACGTTTTCAATTTCTTATAAGCAAACTCAATGTTGTTCCAGCTCCATTTCGCTTGAGGGGTGGTGTAAAAGAAATTGGAAATGCAGAGGAAAAGGAGGCCACTAACGTTCAGTACAGTGGTACTGAATGAAGCAATCCCAAGGAAGATTTTATTGTTACATTGCCTTTATCAATTCTGTTATGTAATTGTTGTAATATTCTTTCCTCTGTACACGTGTCTATTAGCCTATGGGTTTGTTATTAACCTCTTGTAATTGCTCTATTATATAATGAGAAATACTCTGCTCATAACGTTTGAGCTGATTCAATCATTTTGCTGTCCATTTCTCTATATCTTCACTAAGCCCACTGATTGTACTGCCATAAAGTGCTAGCTAGTATATATTAAGAGAATTTGCTAGCTAATATATATTGAGAGAATTGCTACCCAACAGCCCCACAAACATAACCAATCAAATATCATGTCCAATTATTTGAATTTAATAAGTAATGAGTATCATGAAGTGTCATCCCATGTGATATTAGACATCTTAATATGCTAAATAGCAACACTATATATACACTACATACAAGTAACACTATATATACACTACATACAAATAACGTGTAATGCAGGTTTGATTTACTTAGTTTTATTTATATAATTTATTAATTATTTTGATTAAATTTGTATTATTGTTTTATAAATTATTTCAAATAAATAAACAATACTATATATAAAAGAATGACATAAACAATATTATCTCGGGAAGGTGCTAAAATTTCGGTATTCACGTGTCAGACGCGGTGGTTTCGAAAGGCGGTTTAATGCTAAACCGCCCCAATACCGCAACCCTTAAGCTACCCAAAATTGAACCTAAAATCCTTGAATCTTCAAATCCAGAAATTCAAACTTTCATCCTTTAAACCTAGAAAATCACCCATTTTTTGTGCATTATTTCTAATAAGATCTAGTGCTATCATTTTTGGCCTAACAAAAACCAACTTTAAACTCAAACATAACCAAAGTAAGGCAAAGTACTGGAAAATTTAAAAAATCTTGTTGAAAATGAGAACATGAAATTTAAACCAAGGATGAGCATACTTACAAATTAGTTTCTTGATCGATGAGTAAAGTAAGAAGTAAGAGATTTCAGAAAGTTTGAATGTTTTTAGAAGAAGAAAGACAAAAGGAAAGTTTTGAATGCAAAGGTGGCTATGCTCATATTCTGCTCTTCTATTTATACGTAAACTTCAGGGACAAATTTGGGCCACATGATTAAAGCAGAAAAAGATTTGAAGGCTAGGATTAAATAAACCAAACGGTGGTAAAAAATTGACAAGACAACTGTCACAGTACTCGAAACCCAAACAGGCGCCTATGGCAGATAGACACGTATGTCTCATACTCAAGTGAGTGGGAGGGTTTCTCATAGAAGAAGCTAAAAAGACCCTACTGTGCTTGTCAAAAGTGACGTCACGCATGAGCAGGAGCTTGGGAGGCAAATGTTGTACCCCAAAAATACGAGGTGAATTACTCAGCACGAGGTACAACTGACAGACAAGTATATGAAGAAAATATACATATAAAGTATATTTTTTTAACTTTGGAGTGAGTAGCTCAAGCTTACTTGACAGTCTGTGACAACTCGAGTTTACAGATTGCCTCTTACGCCAACAACATAGTTCGAGGTACGTATCAACCGGGTCGTCCTCTTAAAACTCTGGACATGATCCGCGTCAGTTCGCATTAGCCTTACAACATCCAGCTTGAGGAGTGTGTTCAACTCCCAGAAGCCTGAGTATGACGCACAGTGAGGGATCCCAAAAGACTCGGAAATTCCTTAAATGCCTAGACTTTATTATGTATTTATCACCCAATATAACATATATGAAATTATTAGGCAGTTATGCATTTATGTAAATGGGAAGTTAGCCTAATTTGTCAGTTACCATATTAATGAACGGTTACCAAAACTATGCTGAAATTGTTGTAAACAATTTAATCAAGAGTTCAAAACAGATCAATAAGAGTGACTCATGAACTAGGTGGATTTTAAGCACTGAACCACGTAAAATCGTGTAAGTCTTTCGTGTTCTTGTTTTTTGTTATTTCTTATACATATGGTTTACAAAAAGCTTATTCTCTTTGTCTCGGATTTCTAAATCTTCTGTTGACGAAAAATCGCGTCAACAATATATATTATATAATAATATATATCAATATTATATTATTTTAAATATTTTTATGATTGATCAATTAATTGCTTGTTATTTAGGTATTTCTTGATTTTATAATGTATTATTTTAAATATTTTGTTATTACAATTTTTAGAATGAATATTTCTTATAATAATTTTATTATTTTTTATATTTTTGAATTAATTTATATGTTAGTTTGTTTTATAAATTTAGATCAACTTAAAATAAAGTATAAATATATATTTTTTAATTATAAAGTATAATTATATTAGACATCATATATAGATAAATTAGAAAACACAATCGCGCTTCGCGCAGTTTTTTGTAATGATTAAAATATATATTTAAATATTTTTTGGGAGATTGTGTGTAAGAGATTTCTTTTCATCCTACGCATACAACATGCTCCTTATATAAATACGTAAGAGCGCATTGATCGTAATTTTTTTTTCATGATAATGTTCATTATATATAGCAAGCTTCATGCATGTTTTCGATAATTTCTGAATAATTAAAGTGCCAAAAATAAAATTCAAACTAAGTATCGTACGTGTGCTTTTATTTAATATTAGTATTATTTTATATGCTTTGTGTTGTTTTTTTTTATTATATAAATTTTTTAAGATTTTTATATTTTTAGGGTAGAAAATTTATAAATTATGACATTTTGCACAATCATTCATTTTTTTTAAATAAATATTTTTATTAATTTAACTAATAATGTTCTTAATCAAATTAATATTAAGATCAATAATTCAAAATAAAAACTTTAAAGATTAACAAACATTAATAAATATCTAAAACATGGTAGAAAAATAAGATGATATGTTAGAATTAATATCGAGATCAATAATTTAAAATACAATTTTTAAAGATTAATAAACATTAATAATTGAATAAATACCTGAGAGAATTGTGTTATCATTAACACGTAAATCAATCAAACTTGGATATATGAATTGGAATTCATTGAAAATTAAAATTGAAATAATTTAGAGAGAAGAAGAGTAAAAAAATTAGAGTAGAGGAAAATATAAGATTAATAGAGAATGTTTAGAATATATATAGATTCACATTGAGATATTTATCTATATTTAAATAATAATATCTTATACATATGTCGTTTAATTTAAGAAATTACATTTATTATTATTATAATCTATAAATGAATAAAAAAATTATATTAAAGAAAATAGATAGAGTGATTTGAAGAGAGTTTAGAATGTCACATCATTTTTAAAATAATAATAGTAAATTAATTAACCACAAATAAGCAAATAAAAAATAAGATGGTTTTATTAATTTTATTATTTTTTCTATTTTTTATTCATTTTAAATAATAATAGTAATTAAAAAAATATAAATATATTATAACTCACAATAACTTCCACACTATTGGAGATGGCGGAAAATCTTTCGATTAATATCACCCACACAATATAAACATTCAATAACATTTAAAACATGATAGAAAAATAAGATGAAGATGTTAGAATATCAAGATCAATAATTTAAAATAAAAACTTTAAAGATTAACAAACATTAATAATTGAATAAATACTCAAACATTAAAGATTAACAAACATTAATAGACATCTAAAACATGATGGAAAAATAAGATGAAGATGTTAGAATATTAAGATCAATAATTTAAAATAAAAACTTTAAAGATTAACAAACATTAATAATTGAATAAATACCCGAGAGGATTGTGTTATCATTAACACGTAAATCAATCAAATATGGAATGGAGATATGAATTGGAATTCATTGAAAATTGAAATTGAAAGAATTTTGAGAGAAGAAGAGAAAACAAATTAGAGTAGATTAAAATATGAGATTAATAGAGAATGTTTAGAATATATATATATACATAGATTCACAAAGAAATATTTATCTATATTTAAATAATAATATCTTATAAATATCTCATTTAAATTTAAGAAATTACATTTATTATTATTATTGTAATCTATAAAATCAATTAAAAAATTAGATTAAAGGAGAAAATAGATAGAGTGGTTTGGAGAGTTTTTAGAGTGTCACATCATCTCCTTGGTGCTCTTCATTATATATATACTAGAAAACATAACCGCGCTCCGCATAATCTTTTGTAATTATTAAAAAATATATATTTTAAAATATTTGTTTGGAGATTGTGAGGTAGTGATTCATTTTCACCATACTTGTACAACATACACTTTATATGGACACGTGAAGGCATCTTGACCATAATTTTTTATTTCATGATGGTGTTCATTGTTCATTGTATAGCGAACCTCGTGTAGGTTTTTGAAAAATTCTGACAAATTAAAGTACCGAAAAGAAAGTTCAAAAAGCTTGTTGTACATGTACTTTTATTTATTATTATTATGCCTTTTGCGTAGTTTTTTTTATATATAAAAAGTCTAAATTATTTATAAGAAAATATATATTGTGTAAGACTTATTTTGGCTGATTACCTATTTGAAACCTTTATTTTTAAAAATTAACTTTTAGATCTCGTGTTTTTTCAAAAGAATAAAAATTGGAATTGATAGGTTGATTATCTGAACATTGTATTTTTGCTCATTACCTGTTTTGACCATTCATTTTTAAAAATGAACATTGGGACCATGTATTCATTTAAAAGGTTCAAATTTCTTATAAAAATTAAATTATATATTTATATAATTTTTGTTTTCTGTAAGGGTTCACACTATTTTGAACATTTTATTTTAGCAGTTTACCCATTTGGATCATTTATTTTTTAAAATTAACTTGTGGATCTTGTGTTTTGTCAAAAAGTTAAAAATAGGAATGTAAAGATAAATTATTTGAACTACATATAATTTGGTTGATTACTCGTTTGGATATTTTATTGTTAAAAGCTAACATTTGGATCCTGTGTTTTGTCAAAAAGTTAAAATATAAATAAATAGATTTTATTATTATTATTATTGACTGGTTTTTTTGGTCAACTAACGCGGAGTTAAAATAATTAATTAGAGAGCTTTCATTAAGACAATCAACGAACCATAAATAAGCCAATGACCTAATAACTATGAGCAATGAATGATAAAAAACACTAGAAATTATAGAGGTTCGGCCCCAAGAAACGGTAATGACCTACTTCCTCTTCAATTTGTATTGATCTTTAAGGTTTACACAAGATGACCAATGAAAACAGGTACGATTCTGAGTGTAAAAACAATACAAAATGGCAGAAATTGCTGCTAAGTGTTCCTAACAGGCTGGTCGGTAGGCTAAAAATTTGACCCCCTTCCACAGTGGTGGAAGACTTGTGCCTACATCGCAACTGCTGCAAAATATCCATTCCATTTCACAGGTAGTTGTAGTCCTATTCCTCAGGAGTTTGACCAAGTTTTCAGGTGAACTGTTAGGCGTGAGGAGGATGTAACTAACTTCATCCGACCAGGTATACTGGGTTTCCTGGAGAGCATACCGAGCAGCCTTTTTTCTGGTGAGTATACCGCGTAGCTGCTTTCCTGGTGAGCATACCGCGCAATTATTGTTATTCATTTGGCAAGTGTGCTTTCTCCAGCTTGTTTGACTGTTGGATGCCTATGCCACGTGTCCAATCTTCATGTCGTATCAACTGTGTATATTTTTGGGATAACAATTATTATTATTATAGATATTTTTATCTGTTATAATTTTTATTAAAATAAAAATGAGAAAATAGATAAAAGAAATTCCTTAATAAATTAATAGCCATAAATTAGAAAAGTAAAATAAAAAATGAGAACAAAATATTGTTTACTTATATTTACAATTTAATTAAATAATTGTGGTAATGAAATATTTAATCAAATTTAAATTTAAAAGATATATTGTTATCCAAAAATATACACAGTTGATACGGCATGAAGGTTGGACACCTGGCATCATATTGTGGACACGTGTCATCATATTCTTGACACGTGGCATAGGGATCTAATAGTCAAACAAGCTGGAGAGAGCACACTTGCCAAATGAATATTAATTACTGCGCGGTATGCTCACTAGGAAAGTAGCTGCGCTGTATACTCACCAGAAAAGAGGCTGCTCGGTATGCTCCCTAGGAAACCCGGTATACCTGGTCGGATGAAGTCAGTTACATCCTCCTCACGCCTAACAGTTCACTTGAAAACTCGGTCAAACTCCTGAGGAATAGTACTACGACTACCTGCGAAAAGGAAGGGATATTTTGCAGCAGTTGCGATGCAGGCGTAACTTTCTGGGAGTTAGGGACAATATAAATACAAGTCTTCCACCACTATGGAATAGGGTCAGATTTTTAGCCTATCGACCAACACCAGAAATATACCGACCAGCCTGTTAGGAACACTTAGCAGCGATTTCTACCATTTTGTATTGTTTTTACACTCAGAATCATACCTATTTTCACTGGTCATCTTATATAAACCTTAAAAATCAATACAAATTGAAGAGGAAGTTGGTCATTACCGTTTCTTGGGGTCGAACCTCTATAATTTATGGTGTCTTTTATCATTCATTGCTCATAGTTATTAGGTCCTTGACTTATTTATGGTTTGTTGATTGTCTGAATGAAAGCTCTCTAATTAATTATTTTAACTCTGCGTTAGTTGACCAAAAAAAACCAGTCAACATTTTGGTACTTTCATTGAGAGCCCAAGACAATCACATTAGATTTTGTTATCACAAGGATGGTGGTCTCAACCCGAAGGTCAAGCCAAGAACCTCCAGAGCCCGAGGTTGAAACCTCTCATCAAGTACCTTAAATGAGCAATTTGAATGGGCAACAAGGAAACTTACCGCCCAAGAACCCATCTGGTGTTCAGGGACAAATTGCTGGGTAGCTGCACCAGGACACGGAGCTGCTGCTTCTACTGGAATCACCCATGCAGGAACTTCAGGTGGAGGTGCTGCAAGGGGTACCGACCAGCAAGGACCAAGGGCTGGGGGTCCTGGACGATATAAGCCCCATGTAGATATTGAAGGGTTCGATCCCGAGATCGAACAAATAAGAGAGGCCATGGAACAATTGCAGGATCAGCTTGCTACTATGAACCAGGGGCGGGCCACCGCCCAGCAGGAAATCAGCGAGGCATTTGAGAAGGAGCGCAGGGATTTTCAAGAGTGGATGGACCGGCATGCACGAGAGATGCATGCCTGACAAGAGGATATGGAACGCTGGACAAGGGAGGCTGCTGAATCAATTCGCAATTACATGCAACAGTAGCAAACCCAATATGTGGGGACTGCAGCTAGAACTACTGCCCATAACCAGCAATGTCCTCTTATCTTTGGTTTCGGTGAAGGTGTCATGCAAGGACCAAAAACTCAGCCCCAGCAAGGAAATCACGGCTTGACTAAGAGTCATCGATTTGGTCGGGGGGCCCAAGCCAACAATAATAGGCATCCCCTACCGGTTGATGAACATGTCCTTCCTGGGCACTACATGGGGCTGGACTGAGCAGGGAATTTTCGGCCAAGATCTCAAGGAAGTGGCCAAGAAAGAAATCCGGATGCTGCGGGTCAGGATGGCCACCACTGAGTGCCAGCACAGAATAAGAGCGATCAACCCCATAACTACCAGCAACAACCTGGTCGGTACAGACACCAGCAATAATACCAACCAAGACCTAGAAAGGAGGAGCCAGAAGTTAGTAGTGCATTCGGACCCCATTATGATGATGTGTATGATCAAGATGAGGCAGCTAGCCAAGTTCGCCAGCATAATAACCAAGGTCAAGGGGGTAACCAGCCCGAAGGACCGTTTGTCCCACAAGGCCAGGAAATCCCTAACAACCAACCACCCCGAGGTTGAGGGTCCCAGGGAGTACCTCCAGTACCAGGAAGAGAAGATAGTCAAAATGCTGGGGGCAGGCCTCGACCAAACTCTGTTTTCAATTGAATGGGTTCCATGGGAGGTGAAGATCTTCGAGACGCTTTTAATCGTAGCAGGAAAAATCGGTACTCAAACAATGTAGCTCCGCCAGAGCTTGTTCGAGACCCGAGAATTGATGAGGTCTGCAATGCAGCACAACCTCGGGCAGCTGCAGACCCTAACATCCAAGCCCAGCTAGATCTGTTAACCCGACTGGTAAGGGACTTGACAGCCCCCAAGTTAACAGATATTGAAATGGAAAGGCAAAGAGGTTCCCCCTTTTCAGAACTTATTAATCAGTTGCCCATACTTGTCAAATTCAAAATTCCAACATGGAAAATGTATACTGGGCTGGACGACCCAGTATCTCATGTCCATCACTTTGAACTACAGACTGATTTACAGGGAGTTAGGGATGATGCCAGGTGTAGGATCTTCCCAGCCACCCTGTCAGAAATTGCCCATCAGTGGTTTTTTTAAGTTACCACCAGGATCGATTACATCATGGGATGGATTTGTACACACATTCTATTCCCAATTCTCCTCAGTAATGCCCCTTCCCGCCGAGCCGAATGACTTGGTGGACATAAAACAGAAAGATAATGAACCTTTGAAGGAGTACATTCAACGTTTTATGCGAGAAGCCACCAGGGTGAAATTCCTTAGTGATGATGGTAAGTTGATAGCCATCAATTCGGGAGTCAAGGTAAAAAGTCTATTTTGGAGTAGCTTGAAGAGGAAGTCAGCGCGCACCACTTAAGAATTCCTTGATAGGGCAGAAGAATTTATCAAGTTAGAGGAAGCTGAGGAGCACATTGAGGACTTGGAGGAGTGTTTTAATATCCTAAGGCAGTATAAAATGAAATTAAACCCCCTAAAATGCTCCTTTGGTGTGGGGTCGGGAATTTTTTTAGGTTTCATAGTAAACTCTAGGGGAATAGAGGCAAATCCCGAAAAGATAAAAGCACTGCTTGACATGCCTTCACCAGCCAGAATCAAGGACGTCCAGAGCTTGACAAGATGCATAGCAAAACTCAGCAGATTTGTGTCTAAATAAACTAATAAGTGTATTCCATTTTTTAATATTCTCAGAGGCACAAAGAAATTTGAATGGATTGAAGAGTGCGAGCGAGCCTTCCAAGCTCTAAAGCAGCTGGCACAACCCTCGATCCTTTCAAAACCTCAGGAGGGTGAAGAACTATCCATATACCTGGCAGTAACTCAGCACGCTATTAGTGCAGTCCTGATCAGGGAAGAAGACAAGATACAACATCCTCTCTACTATGTTAGTAAACGGCTGGTTGAAGCCGAAAGCAAATAACCTCTACTTGAAAAATTAACTTACTACTTGCTTTTGTCTTTAAGAAAACTTCACCCATATTTTCAAGCTCACCCAATTAAGGTTCTTGCCGACCAACCACTGCGTCAAGTCTTGCAAAAGCCGGAAACCTCTGGTCGGTTGCTCAAATGGTCTATAGAACTCGATCAGTACGAGATTACCTACCAGCCCCGAACAACAATTAAAGGCCAGGCTCCTGCAGACTTTGTAGCTGAGTGTACCGGAATACCAAAACCGGACGGAGTCATAGCCGAGCAGTCATCCGAGACTGAACTACCGCACAACACGAATGCTGCGCAGAGTGTTGGACACCCAGAATCCAGCAATATTGATTCTGAAAAAGAACAACAAGCCTGGAAACTACACGTTGATGGCTCGTCTATGGACCATTTTTCTGGAGCCAGTCTCACTCTAATCACCCCTGAAGGGCAACACATCCATTGTGCACTTCGTTTTGGATTTGAGGCATCCAATAACGAAGCGGAATACGAAGCACTAATTGCGGGCCTAAGATTAGCTGAAGAAGTGAAAGCTCAATCCTTGGAAATATATAGCGACTCGCAGCTAGTTGTCAACCACGTCCTTGGAGAATACGTTGCTCGGTTAGAGAAAATGATGGCCTATCTCAGTAAAATCAAAGATTTGCTCGCTCAGAATAAGAGATACACCATCCAGCAGATACCTATAGAACAAAATTCCACGGCAGATGCGCTGGCTAGGCTGGCCAGCAGTGCCGTGGTGGACAAAGCCAATTTAGTGGCCATTGAGTATCTGGACCAACCCAGTATCAACCTGCCAGAGCCAGTCCTTCTAGTATACAACACTCAGTCCTGGATGACCCCGATTGCAGCTTATCTAGAGCACGGAATCGTGCCCAACAGTCGTAACGAGTCTAAAAATTGATAAGGAAAGCTGCTCGGTACCTCATCCTAGATGGGGGTCATGTACAGAAGAGGATTTTCCATGCCACTTCTCAGGTGCATCAACCAAACAGAATTAGGACGACTTCTTGAAGGGTACATGAGGGTTTCTGTGGGAATCATGCTGGAGGGCAGAGTCTATCTAAGAAAATTCTAAGGGAAGGCTACTTCTAGCCAACTATGAATGAAGACTCCATATCGCATGTTAAAAAATGTGAAAAGTGTCAGAGATTTGCAAAAATCCCTCGGGCAGCCCCAAATGAACTAACACAAATACAAAGTCCATGGCCCTCTGCCATTTGGGGGATCGACCTTATCGGTCGGTTGCCAAAAGGAAAGGGGGGAGTACAGTACGCAGTAGCAACAGTGGATTACTTTACCAAATGGACGAAGGATGAGTAGCTGGCAACAATCACTTCCAAGAAAGTATTGGACTTTGTGGTAAAAAATATAATTTGTAGGTTTGATCTACCCCAAAAATAGTGTCTGACAATGGCACGCAGTTTGACAGCTAGTTATTTACTGATTTCTGCATTAAACATGGCATGAAAAAAAGCTTTTCAGCAGTTTCACACCCACAAGCAAATGGACAGGTAGAAGCAGTTAACAAGACTCTAAAAGACACTCTGAAAAAGCGTTTAAAAGAGGCTAAGTAACTGGCCTGAGAAACTACATGAAGTACTATGGTCCTATAGGACTACTGAGTGAACAACTACTGGAGATACCCCCTTTGAACTCACATATGGGTATGAAGCGATGCTGCCCATAGAAGTGACTCCACCGTCTCACAGGCACACAGCGTACGTTTAGGATGGTAATCACTAGCTGTTAGCTGAATCCTTGGACCTAATTGAAGAAAGACGCGACAAGTCCAGCATACACCTGGCTGCCCATCAGCAAAAAGTCGCCCGGTACTTCAATTCTAGAGTTAAGGAACGAAAATTCAACTTATGAGACCTAGTCTTACGAAGAATATTCGCAAAAACGCGAGATGCTTTAGCAGGAGTACTAGGCCCCAGATGGGAAGGCCCTTACCAGGTTACGGAGATCGTACCACCCGGCACATACAAGCTAGCGCGGTATAACCATGATCTCCAGTTAGTACCAGTCCCCTGTTATTGGAATGGGGAACACCTAAGGACGTACTGCCAATAAAGATTACTTTTAAGTAATCGTTGACTGGCCGGTATAGGCATGATTGCCCTTACCACCGACCAACTCAATTTAACTATATTAATTATGCACAGGCATGATTTGCCCATTTATTGTAATAATTAATGTTTATGAATGTAAGCTACTTTGTAGCGACGCAGCTTGTATGGTTAATCTTTAATCAATAAGACATGTTTTGTCCATTCTTACAAGCCTTTATTTTTACAATGATTATCTTGCTAACTAGTGAATTACATCACAGATTATCGGCAGTGTATGAAAACTTTGTAGGTTTTGGCAAACCCAAGTGGGCTCGAACCATTATGACACCTTATGGTATCAATAAAAGGCGGGAAAAGGTAAAAAAGTTATTTCTTGAAAACTTGGAGAAGTGCAAAGATCTTCAATTCTATTAAATAAAGATGCCACGTAGCAAAGAGAACATACCCCGACCAAGCTGGACAGGGTGGTATCAAGAAGGAAAGTTTACATACTGCTCAGCACCATTGCAAACTTTGGGGGCAAATGTTATCCCAAAAATATACACTGCTGACATGGCATGAAGGATGGACACGTGGCATCATAGTGTGGGAATATCTCATCATATTCTTGACACGTGGTATAGGCATTTAACAGTACAACAACCTGGAGAGAGCACACTTGCCAAATGAATATCAATTACTGCACGGTATGCTCGCTAGGAAGAGGCTGCTCGGTATGCTCTCCAGGAGACCGGGTATACCTTGTCAGATGAAGTTGGTTACATCCTCCTCACGCCTAACAGTTCGCCAGAAAACTCGGTCAAACTCTGAAGAATAGAACTATAACTACCCGCGAAAAGGAAGGGATATTTTGCAGCAGTTGCGGTGCAGGCGCAACTGCCTGGGCGTTAGGGATAGTATAAATGCAAATCTTCCACCACTGTGGAGGGGGGACTTTTGTGGGGGAGCCTACCTACCAGCACTAGAAATACATTGACCAGCCTATGAGGAACACTCAGCAGCGATTTCTGCCATTCTGTATTGTTTTTACACTTAGAATCATTCATGTTTTTGCTAGTCATCTTGTGTAAACCTTAAAGATCAATACAAATCAAAGAGGAAGTAGGTCATTACCATTTCTTGGGGCCGAATCTCTATAATTTCTAGTGTCTTTTATCATTTATTACTCATAGTTATTAGGTTTTTGGCTTATTTGTGGTCCATTGATTGTCTGAATAAAAGCTCTCTAATTAATTATTTTAACTCCGCAATAGTTGACCAAAAAACCAGTCAACAAAAACAAATCACAAATCCAAAGAATACTATTATTAATATTGATGATTGATGATTGATGATTGATGATAATAATTATAATATTTTGCAAAACTATTCACTTTTGAATAAAACACATAATTATAATATAATAAGAAAAATAGATATATAGAAAATTGAAAACTATTACGTAATTTTTACTTAATTTTTTTTTAGTATTTTTCAATAATTAAGTAGTTAAGATATTTAAGCTAAATTTTTTTAAATCAAATTAATATGTATATATATTAAATTTTTTAATGATTAAGATATTCTAGAAAATAGAAAATGAATAAAAAAATTAGATTGAAGGAGAAAATAGAAAGAGTGATTAGAGGAGATTTTAAAGTGCTACATAATCTCCTTGATGTTATAATTTAAATATATATATATTTATAGATTCTAAAAAGAATCTTGTGTTGCCACGGGAATGTCCACAAAACTACAATCTAAAAAATATTTATTTATTATAGTGAAAACAAATCACAAATCCAAATAATACCATTAGTAATATCGTATTGTCACAAGCTTAATAAAATATCAAATGAGAGAAAAATACAAATATTAATATTAAAGATTGACAATAATAATGAAAATATTTTGTAAAACTATTCACTGTTGAATAAAAAAACATAATTACAATATAATAAGAAAAATAAATATATATATATACGTAATTTTAATTAATATATTTTTTTAGTATTTTTCAATGATTAAGTAGTAAACGTATTTAAGCTAAATAAATTTTTATTCAAATTAATATGTATATATATTGATATTTTTAATTATTCAGATATTTTAGAAAATAGAAAATGAATAAACAAGTTAGAATAAAGGAGAATAAAAATAGTGCTTTGAAGAGATTTTAGAGTGTCACATAATCTCATTGAAGTTTTATTTATTTATATATATATATAGATTCTAAAATAAAATTTTCGTACTTCACGTCAACCTCCGCATCTTTTGTTGCTGCGAGAATGTCCATTAAAATTACAATCTAGAATACATTTATTTACTATAGTGTAAACAAATCACAAATTCAAATAATATCATTAGTAATATCGTATTGTAACAAGCTTAATGAAATATCAAGTGAGAGAAAAATACAATTATTAATATTGACGATTGATGATAATAATTATAATATTTTGTAAAACTATTCACTTTTGAATTAAAAACATGATTATAATATAATAAGAAAAATAGATATATAGAGAACTGAAAACTATTACGTAATTTTTAATTAATTTTTTTAACATTTTTCAAAGATTAAGTAGTTTTAATATTTAAGCTAAATAATTTTTTAATCAAATTAATAATTATATATATATTGATATTTTAAATTCTTAAGATATTTTAGAAAATAGAAAATGAATAAAAAATTAGATTAAAGGAGAAATAAAAAGAGTGCTTTGAAGAGATTTTAGAGTATCACATAATCTCCTTGAAGCTCTCATTTATATATATAAAGATATATATATATATTCTAAAAAGAATTTTCCATGCTTCACATCAACCTCTACATCTTTTGTTGCTGGGGAATGTCCATTAAAATTACAATCTAGAAAACTTTTATTTACTATAGTGAAAACAAATCCCAAATCCAAAGAATACCATTAGTAATATCGTATTGTCACAAGCTTAATAAAATATCAAATGAGAGAAAAATACAATTATTAATATTGATGATTGATGATAATAATGATAATATTTTGTAAAACTATTCACTTTTGAATAAAAAAACATAATTACAATATAATAAGAAAAATAGATATATAGAGAACCAAAAAACTATTACGTAATTTTAAATTATTTTTTTTAGTATTTTTCAATGATTAAGTAGTCATAACATTTAAGCTAAAATTTTTTAATCAAATTAATATGTATATATATAATGATATTTTAAATTGTTAAGATATTATAGTAAATGGAAAATGAATATAAAAATTAGATTAAAAGAGAAAATAACAAGAGTGCTTTGAAGAGATTTTAGAGTGTCATATAATTTCCTAGAAGCTCTCCTTTATATTTTTAAAGATATATATATATATAGATTTTAAAAAGAATTTTTTGTGCTCTACATCAATCTTCGTATATTTTGTTACTGCGAGAATGTGGACTAAAATTACAATCTAGAAAATATTTATTTAGTATAGTGAAAACAAACACAAATCCAAACAATACCATTAGTAATACTTAATAAAATATAAAATGAGAGAAAAATACAATTATTAATATTGACGATTGATGATAATAATTATAATATTTTGTAAAACTATTCACTTTTGAATAAAAAACATACTTATAATATACTAAGAAAAATAGATATATAGAGAACCGAAAACTATTATGTAATTTTTAATTAATTTTTTTAGTATTTTTCAATGATTAAGTAGTTAAGATATTTAAGCTAAATAAATTTTTAGACAAATTAATATGTACAAATATATATATTGAAAATTTTAATTGTTAAGATATTTTAGAAAATAGAAAATGAATAAAAAACAATTAGATTAAAGGAGAAAATAGAAAGAGTGCTTTAAATAGATTTTAGAGTGCCACAAAATCTTCTTGAAGCTCTCCTTTAAATATATATATATATATATTCTAAAAAGAATTTTCCATGCTTCACATCAACCTCAGCATCTTTTGTTGCTGTGGGAATGTCCACTAAAATTGCAATCTAGAAAACATTTATTTACTATAGTGAAAACAAATCACAAATCCAAAGAATACCATTAGTAATATCGTATTGTCACAAGCATCTTAAAATATCAAATGAGAGAAAAATACAATTATTAATATTGATGATTGATTATAATATTTTAAATGTTATCTCAAAAATATACACGGTTGATACGGCATGAAGGTTGGACATGTGGCATCATATTGTGGGCACGTATCATCATATTCTTGACACGTGGCATAGGCATCCAATAGTCAAACAAGCTGGAGAGAGCACACTTGCCAAATGAATAACAATTACTGCGCGGTATGCTCACTAGGAAAGCAGTTGCGCGATATACTCACCAGAAAAGAGGCTGCTTGGTATGCTCTCCAGGAAACCCGGTATACCTGGTCGGATGAAGTTAGTTACATCCTCCTCATGCCTAACAATTCACCTGAAAACTCGGTCAAACTCCTGAGGAATTTGACTACAACTACCCGCGAAAAGGAATTGATATTTTGCAGCGGTTGCGGTGCAGGCGCAACTTCCTGGGCATTGGGGACAGTATAAATGCAAGTCTTCCACCACTGTGGAAGGGGGTTAGATTTTTAGCCTACCGAGCAACACCAGAAATATACCGACCAGCCTGTTAGGAACACTTAGCAGCGATTTCTGCCATTTTGTATTGTTTTTACACTTAGAATCGTACCTGTTTTCACTGGTCATCTTGTGTAAACATTAAAGATCAATACAAATTGAAGAGGAAGTAGGCCATTACAGTTTCTTGGGGCTGGACCTCTATAATTTCTGATGTCTTTTATCATTCATTGCTCATAGTTATTAGGTCTTTGGCTTGTTTATGGTTAATTGATTGTTTGAATGAAAGCTCTCTAATTAATTATTTTAACTCCGTGTTAGTTGACCAAAAAACCAGTCAACATTTTGGTACTTTCATTGAGAGCCCAAGACAATCACATTAGATTTTGTTATCACAAGTGTAATGCCCTGAATTCTCTGATGTGGTTTAATGGCGGGATTAGTAGGCCGGGAGGGCCATACTTGCTTAATTATGCCATTAAATGATAATATGCATGTATATGTGAATTATATTATAATATGATGTTAAATGTATGCATGTGAGTCCACATTTTAGTTACAGGGGTGTGAAGGTAATTTGGCCCGTTGAGGGTATAATTGTACGCATGTCGGTGATATGTTGTTAAGACCACATTATAATGTGGGTTTGTTTGAGCTATTCGGCATGAGACGATCTTGGAATATTGATTAGCGGTCTAGTCACAACAGGTTTAAGTTCGGGGCTCGGGATGGGTCTTAGGGTGATTTTAATAATTAGAGCGTTACCGGGAATCAAAGGGTAACGGGATATGAATTATTGGTGTTTGAGATTATCGAGAATAGCGGGAATTGGAGAGCGTTAATTATGATTAACGAGATAGGTGGAAAATGCCAATTTTGCCCTTGGGAGCCTTTAGAAACTATTAATTGACCTAGGGGTAAAATGGTCATTTCACCCCTAGGATAGATATAAGCCATTTTAGGCTGTGAAAGATGAGAAAAACAGAGTAGGTTCTTGAAGCTTTCCCGTATCTTCTTTCTTCAGTTTTCCTTTGAGATTTTTGAATCATTCTTGAGGATTCAAGCTTGGGAGTTTGGGAGTGTGTTCCTCCATTGAAGAGCATCATAAGTTGAGCTTTGGGTAAGTTTCTAACCATTGGAATCCCTGGTTTGCCCTGTTTTAGTTCTGTTTTACAGTTGTGATTTCTAGGTTGAGATCTTGGTTTTGTTGGGAGTTTTGGCTAGGGTTCTTATGGTTTTGATGTTTGGGGTATGTTAGGATGGTTTTTGGGTTCATTTGGCATAAAAAATGGGATTTGGAAGCATTGGAAACAGGTTGGAATCGAAGGAGATGAAGAAGGAGGTTTCAGGGGGCATCAGGTCTGGAGGTAGCGCTATAGCCCACCCTAGGGTGCTACAGCGCTACACAGGGGTCTTTTGGGCGTGTTGGGGGTTCTGAGGTTAGCGCTGGGGCGCTAGGGATCAGCGTTGTAGCGCTGCTCTGTTCCTTCAAAGTCCCGTTTTGAGTGTTTTTAAGGGTTTTGACTTGGGGTTTCAATCCTTTAGGCCCGAGATCGAATCTACTCACCGTTTGGGCATGTTTCAAGTTCACGAGAGTGGTGCTTAGGTTAAGACCCTATTATTGTGGATTCTCATTAATGGAGGTTATAATTGGTTGTGATTAGGTAACCGCTAAGGAATCAAAGGTTGATCGTTCTCAGGAGTCGTTCTTATTATTATTTCTCGCTCGAACTAGAAGTAAGAAAACTGCACCCCATATGTGACATGCATGATTATTATTGAGGCATGTTGATTGTGTAAATGTGGACATAGATTGATTATTGAATACTTAGCCAATTTTGCTCACTTGTGCATGGTACTGACTCATTAGCCAGAATTGGCAAAGGTGTCAGTATCAACTGTGAAGCTGTGACTCATTAGTTAGGTTCGGCAGTGGTACTGGGCACTGGTCACACAGTGCTGACTCATAAGTCAGGACGACCTTAGCATGCACAACAGAAGCCAATAAAGATTAGATCTAATCGACATATGCATTGGATGACTCAAAGAGCATTAATGCCGGATCGACCCCAAGTTCGATGAATGCTATAAGCGCTTGTGTGGCTTACCCATCAGTCACTCATCTGTTTAAGGCTAGTGGCTTACCTAGAAATCACTCTTCTGTTTAAATTAGTGACTTGCTTGTCAGTCACTCAGTATGGTTTTCTAGAACCTCAAGTGATATTCACTCATCTGTTTAAGAGCTATAAGCTCTGTATGATTATAATGATAATCATTTGATAATGTTTATATCCAATACTGTGTTTTCTTGCTGGGCTTTGGCTCATGGGTGCTATGTGGTGCAGATAAAGGGAAAGAGAAGCTCACCCAACCTTGAGTGGAGAGCTTAGGTGGTGATGTGTACATATGCGGCCGCTTGACCACCACGGCCAAGGAGTTCTCAGAGGAGCTAGGGGGTTTACCCTATTTTTGCCGCTTAGGTCGGTGGGTTTGTAATTTTGAAACAGTAATGACCTTTTTGAGTTGTAAATAACTTGTAAATGTTCTTGTGGGCCCATGAAAAATTTTATGCATATAATAAAATATATCCTTTCCTTTTTGTTGGTTTTTCACCTTAGCCTGTTAATCACACTTAGAACACGTTTTTAACCAAAGGACTCGGGTAGCAGGTCAAATTTCCGGTTCATCGTTCACCGTAACGGTTCTGGGGTAACCAGGGCGTTACAACAAGGATGGTGGTCTCAACCCGAAGGTCAAGCTGAGAACCTCCAGAGCCGAGGTTGAAACATCTCGTTAATTACCTTCAATGAGAAATTTGAATGGGCAACAAGGAAACTTACCGCCCAGGAACCCATCTGGTGTTGGGGGACAAACCGCTGGGCCCGCTACACCAGGACACGGAGTTGCCGCTTCTACTGGAATCACCCATGTAGGAACTTCCGGTGGAGGTGCTGGAAGGGGTACCGACCAACAAGGACCAAGGGCTGATACTCCCGGACGATATGAGCTCCATGTAGATATTGAAGGGTTCGATCCTGAGATCGAACAAATAAGAGAGGCAATGGGAAAAATGTAGGATCAGCTTGCTACTATTAACGAGGCATTCGAGAAGCAGCGCAGGGATTTTCAAGAGTGGATGGACCGGCATGCACGGGAGATGCAGGCCCGGCAAGAGGATATGGAACGCCGGACAAGGGAGGCTGCTGAATCTATTCGCAATTACATGCAACAACAGCAAACCCAAGGTATGGGGACTGCAGTTGGAACTACTGCCCATAACCAGCAACATCCTCCTGTCTTTGGTTTCAGTGAAGGTGTCATGCACAGACCAGAAAGTCGGCCCCAGCAAGGTCTAACTAGCAGTCATCGATCTGGTCGGGGGGCCCAAGCCAACAATAATAGGCATCCCCTACCGGTTGATGAACATGTCCTTCCTGGGCACTACATGGGGCTGGATCGAGCAGGGAATTTTCAGCCAAGATCTCAAGGAAGTGTCCGAGAAAGAAATCTTGATGCTACGGGTTGGGATGGCCACCACTGAGTGCCAGCACATAATAGGAGTGGTCAACCCCAGAACTTCCAGCAACAACCTAGTTGGTATAGACAATAGCAAGAGTACCAACCAAGACCCAGAAGGGAAGAGCTAGAAGTTCGTAGTGCATTCAGATCCCATTATGCTAATGGGTATGATCAAGATGAGGTAGCTAGCCAAGTTCGCCAGCATAATAACCAAGGTCAGGGGGGTAACCAGCCCGAAGGACAGTTTGTCCCACAAGGCCAGGAAATCCCTAACAACCAACCACCCAGAGGTGGGGCGTTCTAGGGAGTACCTCTAGTACCAAGAAGAGTAGACAGTCAAAATGGTTGGGGCAGGCCTCGCTCAAACTCTGTTTTCAATCGAAAGGGTCTCATGGGAGGTGAAGACCTTCGAGATGCTCTTAATCGTAGCAGGGAAAATCAGGACTCAAACAATGTAGCTCCGCCTGAGCCTGTTCAGGACCCGAGAATGGATGAGGTACGCAATGCGGCACAGCCCCGAGCAGCTGCAGACCCTAACATCCAAGTCCAGCTAGATCTGTTAACCTGACTGGTATGGGACTTGACACCCCCCAAGTTAACAGATATTGAAATGGAAAGGCAGAGAGGTTCCCCCTTTTCAGAACTTATTAATCAGCTGCCCATACCTGTCAAATTCAAAATGCCAACATGGAAAATTTATACTGGGCTGGAGGACCCTGTATCTCATGTCCATCACTTTGAACTACAAACTGATTTACAGGGAGTTAGGGATGATTCCAGGTGTAGGATCTTCCCAGCCACCCTGTCTAAAATTGCCCAGCAGTGGTTTTTTAAGTTACCACTAGGATCGATTACATCATGGGATGGATTTGTACGCACATTCTATTCCCAATTCTCTTCAGCAATGCCCCTTCCCGCCGAGCCGAATGACCTGGTGGACATAAAACAGAAAGATAATGAACCTTTGAAGGAGTACATTCAACGTTTTATGCAGGAAGCCACCAGGGTGAAATCCCTTAGTGATGATGGTAAGTTAATAGCCATCAATTCAGGAGTCAAGGTAAAAAGTCTATTTTGGAGTAGCTTGAAGAGGAAGTCAACGCGCATCACTCAATAATTTCTTGATAGGGCAGAAGAATTTATCAAGTTAGAGGAAGTTGAACGGAAGGTGGATAATCCTACCCAGGGAACGACCGAGCAGGGGAAAACAAGTACTGGGAACACCACCAACCCTGTGGAAGGAAGTAAAAATGGGGGCAAGAATGGCTAACGCGATAACAGGGCTGGAAACAGTGGTAACCAGAATGACAATAAGAAGCCTAAGACCACTGAGCAATCCAAGCCACGGGAATATGTTCCCAAATTTACTACATACTCCATCCTGCTAGAGACCTGGGCTAAAGTTTTTAATGCTACACTGGCCATCGTACCATACAGAAGACCTCCACTGATGAGGAAGGATGTTAATAGATGGGATATGACCAAATTCTGTCGGTTTCACTATGATTATGGTCACGAAACCAATGAATGTAACAACTTGAAGGAGGAAATATAATTCCTCATTAGACAAAACAATGCTCATCTGAAGAGGTAAGTACGACCGGCTGCCAACCAGCATCCTGAGCAACCTCATCAGCAACAGTCTCAGCAGAATTAGAGTAATCAGCCTATCCTACCACCTCCAGTTGCTGGTCGACTAGATATGATCTGCGGTGGACCACAATTGGTTAGTACCCTCAGTAAAGCTCAAGAAAGGTACGCTCGTTCCCTTAGCCACGAGCAGGAAGATGTACTGGCTGTCCAGGAGCGTACTCCCAAACAACCTTGCTACGAGTATAAGCCTATCACGTTCAACGAGGAAGACACAAGTCATGTACATCATCCAGACAATGATCCCTTGGTGGTAGAAGTACAGATAGATAACATGATCATAGCCCAAATGATGATTGATCACGGCTCGTTTGCCAACATTCAATTCAAGAATACTCTAGAGAGGATGAATTTAAGCATTAGAGACTTGGAACCATGCGGGCAGTTGCTGTATGGGTTTACTGGGAACGGTATGGTCCCCACAGGAAGCATAAGGTTGCCTTTAACAGTAGGAACGACACCTAAATGCAACACGGTAATGGCTTTGTTTGAGGTAATTGACATTCCCTCTCCATACAACGCCATGATGGGCCGACCGGTCATGTATGAACTCCGAGCAGTCACCTCAGTTTTCCACTTATTACTCAAATTCCCAACCCGAGCAGGTGTAGGATGTCTTAAGGAGAACCAACTGGTGGCCAGAGAATGTTATAATTCACCAGTTAAAAAGGCAAGCAAGGCAGTCTGTACCGCCCAGCCTGTAGGGCCCAGTCACCAGAAATAGGATGCAACCCAAAGCGAGGGAGATGGCATAGACCTTCGTTTTGGGGATACTGATACATGGGTGGGTCTTTTCGAAGAATTAGAAGAGGTCCCACTTGACCCAAATTACCAGACCAAGGTTGTCAAGGTAGGGAAAGGGTTGCCCGAGAACATAAGATATGCTTTGATCCAGTTCCTATGGGACAACCAGGATTTATTCGCCTGGTCACATGATGACATGGTGGGGATCTGACCAACCATTATAAGCCATGACTTCAACATTGACACAAAACACTTCAAGCCAGTACAACAGAAAAAGAGGTTACTAGATCAGACGAGGGCAAAAGCATTAAAGGAGGAAGTGGAGAAGCTCTGAAATAACAACTTTATTAGGGAAGGCTTTTATCCTGTATGGGTTTCCAATCCCGTATTGGTACCAAAGCCTAACAACAAGTGGAGGGCAGGCATAGATTTTACAGATTTGAATAAAGCATGCCCCTATGACTGCTTCCCACTTCCAAGAATTGACCAACTGGGGGACACTACAGCCGGCCATGAAATTTTAACCTTCATAGATGCTTACTCGGGGTACAACCAGATAAGCATGCATCCACCCGACCAGGAGCATACAAGTTTCCGCACAGATGTGGGGTTGTACTGCTACAGAGTAATGTCTTTCGACCTGAAAAATGTTGGAGCAACATATCAGCGGCTGGTAAACCGTATCCTCAAGGACCAAATAGGGAATAACATGGAAGTTTATGTGGACAATATGTTGGTAAAATCCAAGCAGGCTGAGTGGCAGATTGAGGACTTGGAGGAGTATTTCAATATCCTAAGGCAGTATAGAATGAGTTTAGACCACCTAAAATGCTCCTTTGGCGTGGGGTCGGGAAAATTTTTGCGGTTCATAGCATACTCCAGGGGAATAGAAACAAACCCTGAAAAGATAAAAGCATTGCTGAACATGCCCTCACCAACCAAGATCAAAGATGTGCAAAGTCTAACAGGACGCATAGCAGCACTCAGCAGATTTGTGTCTAAATCAACTGATAGGTGTATTCCTGTTTTTATTATCCTCCGAGGCACAAAGAAAAGGGGGAGTACAGTACGCGGTAGTAGTAGTGAATTACTTTACCAAATGGACGGAGGCCGAGCCGCTAGCAACAATCAGTTTCAAGAAAGCATTGGACTTTATGGTAAAGAATATAATTTGTAGGTTTGGTCTACCCCACAAAATAGTGTTTGACAATGGCACACAATTTGATAGCTAGTTATTTATTGATTTCTGCACTAGACATGGCATCACAAAAAGTTTCCCAGCAGTCTCACACCCACAAGAAAATGGACAGGTAGAAGTAGTTAACAAGACTCTCAAAGACACTCTGAAGAAGTAGTTAGAAGAGGCTAAGCGAAACTGGCTTGAGAAACTACCTGAAGTACTATGGTCCTATAGGATTACCGAGCGAACGACTACTGGAGATACCCCTTTTGCACTTACGTACGGGTATGAAGCGATGCTGCCCGTAGAGGTGACTCCTCTGTCTCACAGGCGCACAACATACGACTAGGATGGTAATCACCAGCTGTTAGCTGAATCCTTGGACCTAATTGAAGAAAGACGCAAAAATTCCAACATACGCCTGGTCGCCCATCAGCAAAAAGTTTCCTGATACTTCAATTCTAGGGTTAAGGAATGAAAATTTGACGTAGGAGACCTAGTCTTACGAAGACTATTCCCAGAAACTCGAGATGCTTTAACAGGAGTACTAGGCCACCGCTGGGAAGGCCCTTACCAGTTTACGGAGATAGTACCACCTGTCACATACAAGCTGGCGCGGTATAACCAAGATCTCCAACTAGTACCTATCCCCCATTATTGGAATGGGGAACACCTAAGGAAGTACTACCAATAAGAATGCTTTTAAGTAATCGTTGATTGGCCGGTACAGGCACGATTGCCCTTACCACCGACCAGCCAAAGTTATTTTTATTAATTATGCACAGGCATGATTTGCCCATTTATTGTAATAATTAATGGTTATGAATGTAAGCTACTTTGTAGCGACACAACTTGTATGGTTAATCTTTAATCAATAAGACACGTTTTGTCCATTTTTACAAGCCTTTATTTTTACAATGATTATCTTGCTAACTAGTGAGTACATCACAGATTGTCGACAGTGTATGAAACCTTTGCTAGTTTTGGCAAACCCAAGTGGGCGTGAACAGGTTATTACGAACAACTCTGGTAAATTAGCAAGTGACCAAGAGGATAACCCAAGAGTTATGAATCCCGCTCGGTCACTTAGGGGGCACCATAGTCATACATGGACAAGAAGAGAAAAAAAGCGCGTAATTAAAAGAACATAGAAGCGTTAATTTTTATTAATGTGAAAGTGCTTGCGCGTTGCTCGGTATACCAGGCAACAAAAAGAGTCATAAAAAAATTTATGTAGATAGGGTTGAACAATATTGTTTACAACTCGTTCGAAAAAAATTGATTAGCTCCAATCAATAGACAGAGCCGCATAGCTCCAAAAAATAGTATACACCGAGAAGTAATGAAAAATAAAGTGCGAGCAGATACATACCCAAATAAAATTATCATATAGGCATGTGTCAAAAGGCGCTCAAGATTAAAAGCTGCACGGCTCAACTGATGTTTCAACGAAAGGAAAATAAGTGCGCGAGAATAAAGACTGCTCGACTCTGTCACTTTTGTTCAGACATAGACTAAAAAAAAAAGACAGATAGAGTTTTCAAGAGTTAGGGATGTGTTGTTCAGGCTCAACAACAGTAGTTTTGGCTAATAGATTGCTGAATCGGCTCCAGGCACAGAATTGGGCCCCAGGGTAATTGGCAGTCTAACAGGAAGAAGGCTTGATGATAGATACATCCTGTAGCTTAAAATGCTCCTTCACGTTCTGTATTTGTTTAATGGAAATAATACTAGCATGAGTCACATAGAGAGGACCCTCTTCCTTCTCGCCAACGGGTTTAGGGATGCCTCAATATAAATCTCCGTAGCATACTTTGTCTCAGAATCTTCTTCCTGTCTTGAGCCACTAGGCTCCTCCTCGGGGGGTGAGGCCTCTTTGGAATCCCCTCCAGTAGCACGCCGTGCCATGCGAGGATCTTCTTCATTTGAGCCTCAAGTTGTCTTTTTGGTACGAGTAATTGTAATGGAAGACATAGTAATGGAGTCGGGTAATCACCTCCCCCGAGTAGTCTGTGCACACAAGAAAAAAGGGAAAATGAGGTGAGAGCACCGAACAACACCAGTTGGTATAATTGTTGTAAGGTATACTGACTAGCTCAGGAGTAAAGACAACACAATATACCACGCAGCAGGAAGACAAGATCAAAAGTGAAGGAAACTGAGAAAATGAAGGGTTTTCTGGAAAATTTATCAGAGATTTGTTCTTGGTGTTTTTCAAGAACACTGAACATAAATCTACCAAAATGGGCTGTAAAAAAGTTGTTTTTTTTTGTAAAATCATAAAATAAAACAAATTACCCGTTACAAGAGCTACTCACAATAATTTTTTATTTACTAATTCAAACAACATTCATGCAATAAATCTGAGGGTTTGGCAAAAACAAATCCCACGGCCACAGAGAAAAAGAGAAATATTTTTGCGCAAATCACAAATATACCAAGAAGGAAATATAAGAACTTACTGGTAGTAGGTCTGCAAGGGTAGCACAAGCCAAAAAGTTCTGGTGATCACGGGCTGGGCACTGGTTGGTGTAAAACTTGAAGTTCACAAAAAAGGAAGTTCTAAGCGTTTAGGAACTTTGAAAGGAGAAGAGACTGTAAAAAATGAAGTCAGAAGAGAAGGAAGTTATTTATAGTCCAGGTACAACGCTCTCCTCCTGTGAGCATTGATGAAACATCCCTTCAACTGCTGCAAGCACGTCTCCCCAAACATGTTAGCACACTACCCAACACGTCCTTCCAGTCACTTCGCCTCAACCACCCAACACGTTAGCCACTCTTCGGTAACTACACAAACCAACAGTACAGTTATTAAGAGAAGCATTATGACCCTTTATGTTATCAAAAAGAGGCGGGAAAGAATGAAAATTCATTTCTTTGAAACTTGAAGAAGTGAAAATGCCTTCAACTCTATTAAATGAAGATGCCATGTAGCAAAGAGAACATAGGATGGGGTGGTATCCAGAAGGAAAGTTTACATACTGCTTAGCACCATTGCAAACTTGGGGGGCAAATCTTATCCCAAAAATATACACAGCTGATACGACATGAAGGTTGGACACGTGGCATAGGCATCCAACAGTCAAACAAGCTGGAGAGAGCACACTTGCCAAATGAATAGCAATTACTGCGCGGTATGCTCACCAGGAAAGCAGTTGCGCGGTATACTCACCACAAAAGAGGCTGCTCGATATGCTCTCCAGGAAGCCCGGTATACTTGGTCGGATAAAGTCAGTTACATCCTCCTCACGCCTAACAGTTCACCTGAAAACTCGGTCAAACTCTTGAGGAATAGGACTACAACTACCCGCGAAAAGAAAGGGATATTTTTCAGCAGTTGCGGTGCAGGCGCAACTCCCTGGGCGTTGGGGACAATATAAATACAAGTCTTCTACCACTGTGGAAGGGGTCAGATTTTTAGCCTACCGACCAGCACCAGAAATATACCGACCAGCCTGTTAGGAACACTTAGTAGCGATTTCTGCCATTTTGTATTATTTTTACACTCAGAATCATACCTGTTTTCACTGGTCATCTTGTGTAAATCTTAAAGATCAATACAAATTGAAGAGGAAGTAGGTCATTAACATTTCTTGGGGCCAAACCTCTATAGTTTCTAGTGTCTTTTATCATTCATTACACATAGTTATTAGGTCTTTGGCTTATTTATGGTTCGTTGATTGTCTGAATGAAATCTCTCTAATTAATTATTTTAACTCCGCGTTAGTTGACCAAAAAAACCAGTCAACATTGAAAAACTATTCACTTTTGAATAAAACACATAATTATAATATAATAAGAAAATTAGATATATAGAGAACCGAAAACTATTACGTAATTTTTAATTATATTTTTTTAGTATTTTCAATGATTAAGTAGTTAAGATATTTAAGGTTATTTTTTTTAATCAAATTAATATGTATATATATTGAAATTTTTAATGGTTAAAATATTTTAGAGAAATAGAAAGAGTGCTTTGAAGAGATTTTAGAGAGCCACATAATCTCCTTGAAGCTCTCCTTTATATATATATATATATATTGTAAAAAGAATTTTTTGTGCTTCACATCAACCTCCACATCTTTTGTTGATGCGGCAATGTCCACTATAATTACAATTTAGAAATATTTATTTACTATAGTGAAAACAAATCACAAATCCAAAGAATACCATTACTAATATCGTATTGTCACAAGCTTAGTAAAATATCAAATGAGAGAAAAATACAATTATTAATATTGATGATTGATGATAATAATTATAAGATTTTGTAAAAATATTCACTTCTAAATAAAAAATATAATTATAATATAATAAGAAAAATGATATATAGAGAATCGAAAACTATTACATAATTTTTAATTAATTTTTTAAGTATTTTTCAATGATTAAGTAGTTATGATATTTAAGCCAAATAATTTTTTAGGCAATTTAATATGTAAATATATATTGATATTTTTAATTGTTAAGATATTTTAGAAAATAGAAAATGAATAAAAAAAATTAGATTGAAGGAGAAAATAGAAAGAGTGATTAGAGGAGATTTTAGAGTGCTACCTAATCTCTTTGGTGCTCTACTTTAAATATATATATATACACATTCTAAAAATAATTTTTCGTGTTTCACATCAACATTTGCACCTTTTGTTACTGCGGGAATGTCCACAAAAATTATAATCTAGAAAAAATAATTATTTACTATAGTGAAAACAAATCACAAATCCAAATAATACCATTAGTAATATCGTATTGTCACAAGTTTAATAAAATATCAAATGAGAGAAAAATACAATTATTGATATTAAAGATTAACGATAATAATAATAATATTTTGTAAAACTATTCACTTTTGAATAAAAAACATAATTGCAATATAATAAGAAAAATAGATATATAGAGAACCGAAAAATATTACGTAATTTTTAATTATTTTTTTTAGTATTTCTCAATGATTAAGTAGTTAAGATATTTAAGCTAAATAAAATTTTAATTAAATTAATATGTATATATTGATATTTTTAATTGTTAAGATATTTTAGAAAATAGAAAATGAATAAAAAATTAGAATAAAGGAGAAAATAAAAAGAGTTATTCTAAAAGATTTTAGAGTGCCACATAATTTCCTTGAAACTCTCCTTTATATATATATATATTTATATAGATAAATAGATTCTAAAAAAAAATTTGTGCTTCACATCAACCTTCGCATCTTTTGTTGCTGCGAGAATTGCCCACTAAAAATACAATCTAGAATACATTTATTTACTATAGTGAAAACAAATCACAAATCCAAAGAATACCATTAGTAATATCGTATTGTCACAAGTTTAATAAAATATCAAATAAGAGAAAAATACAATTATTAATATTGATGATTGATGATATTAATTATAATATTTTATAAAACTATTCACTTTTGAATAAAAAAACACAATTACAATATAATAAGAAAAATAGATATGTAATGTTATTTTTAATTAATTTTTTTAATATTTTTTAATGATTAAGTAGTTATAATATTTAAACTAAATAATTTTTTAATCAAATTAATATGTATATGTATTGATATTTTAAATTGTTAAGATATTTTAGAAAATAGAAAATGAATGAAAAATTATAATAAAGGAGAAAATAAAAAGAGTGTTTTGAAGAGATTTTGGAGTGTCAAATAATCTCTTTGAAGCTCTCATTTATATATATATATATAAAGATAAAGATAAATATATATATATTTTAAAAAGAATTTTCCGTGCTTCACGCCAACCTCTGCATTTTTTGTTGCTGCGGGAATGTTCACTAAAATTAAAATCTAGAAAACATTTATCTACTATAGTAAAAACAAATCCCAAATCCAAAGAATACCATTAGTAATATTGTATTGTCACATCCTTAATAAAATATCAAATGAGAGAAAAATACAATTATTAATATTGATGATTGATGATAATATTTTGTAAATTATTCACTTTTGAATAAAAAACATAATTACAATATAATAAGAAAAATAGATATATAGAGAACCGAAAACTATTATGTAATTTTTAATTAATTATTTTTAGTATTTTTCAATGATTAAGTAGTTATAATATTTAAGCTAAATAAATTTTTTATCAAATTAATATGTATATAAATATTGATATTTTAAATTGTTAAGATATGTTAGAAAATAGAAAATGAATAAAAAAAAATAGTTTAAAGCAGAAAATAAAAAGAGTGCTTTGAAGAGATTTTAGAGTGCCACATAATCTCCTTGAAGCTCTCCTTTATATATATATATATATATATATTATGAAAAGAATTTTTCGTGCTTCACATCAACTTCTGCATCTTTTGTTGCTGCAGGAATGTCCATTAAAATTATAATCTAGAAAATATTTATTTACTATAGTGAAAACAAATCACAAATCCAAAGAATACCATTAGTAGTATCGTATTGTCACAAGCTTAATAAAATATCAAATGAGAGAGAAATACAGTTATTAATATTGATGATTGATGATAAAAATTATAATATTTTGTAAAATTATTCACTTTTGAATAAAAAATATAATTATATTATAAAAAGAAAAATAGACATATAGAGTACCGAAAATTATTACGTAATTTTTAATTAATTTTTTTTTTAGTATTTTTCAATGGTTAAGTAGTTAATATATTTAAGCTAAATAATTTTTTAATCAAATTAATATGTATTTATATATATTGATATTTTTAAATGTTAAGATACTTTAAAAAATAGAAAATGAATAAAAAAATTAGATTAGAGGAGAAAATAGAAAGTGTGCTTTGAAAAGATTTTAGAGTGCCACATACTTTCCTTGAAGCTCTCCTTTAAATATATAGTTATATATGTAAAGATTCTAAAAAAAAAAAATTCTGCTTCACATCAACCTCCGCATCTTTTGTTGCTGCGGGAATGTCCACTAAAATTACAATTTAGAAAATATTTATTTTCTATAGTGAAAACAAATCCAAAATCCAAAGAATAACTTTAGTAATATCGAATTGTCACAAGCTTAATAAAATATTAAATGTGAGAAAAATACAATTATTAATGTTGATAATTGTTGATAATAATGATAATATTTTGTAAAACAGTTCACTTTTGAATAAAAAAACATAATTACAATATAAAAAGAAAAATAGATATATAGAGAACCGAAACCTATTACGTAATTTTTAATTAATTTATTTTTAGTTTTTTTTCAATGATTAAGTAGTTAAGATATTTAAGTTAAATAAAATTTTAATCAAATTAATATGTATATATTTATATTGATATATTTAATTGCTAAGATATTTTAAAAAATAGAAAATGAATAAAAAATTAGATTAAAGGAGAAAATAAAAAGGTTCTTTGAAAAGATTTTAGAGTGACACATAATCTCCTTGAAACTTTCCTTTATATATATATATTTATATATATATATATAGATTCTAAAAAGAATTTTTCGTGCTTCATATCAACCTCAACATCTTTTGTTGCTGCGAGAATTGTCTACCAAAATTACAATCGAGAATACATTTATTTACTATAGTGAAAACAAATCACAAATCCAAAGAATACCATTAGTAATATCGTATTGTCACAAGCTTAATAAAATATCAAATGAGAGAAAATACAATTATTAATATTGATGATTGATGATAATAATTATAAGATTTTGTAAAACTATTCACTTTTGAATAAAAACATTATTATAATATAATAAGAAAAATAGATATATAGAGAATAGAAAACTATTATGTAATTTTTAATTAGTTTTTTTTTTGTATTTTTAAATGATTAAGAAGTTAAGATATTTAAGTTAAATAAATTTTTAATCAAATTAATATGTATATGTATTGATATAATTTTTTTTTGATGAAAAGGAAAATATATTGAGAACAAACCAAACAAGTACAAACACTCCAGACAACTCACAAATACAAAGCCTTACATCTGAACAACTTTATAAAAAAAAACTAGATCATTTTTCCTAAGATTCTTCTTAGTATGACTAAGAAGCCTACCCCTCACAAAGTATTTGATCAAATTAGTAACAAAGCCCACAGAAAAGGAGCTAAACTTAAAAATACAATTGTTCCTATTCCTCCAAACCATGTAAACCGAAGCTGTTAAGGCAGCAGACATAACAGCTTGCTTCAGCCCCTTCGGCTTACCAGCCATCCAAGAACACCACCCAACAAATTGTTTCGGCCAAATACCACTACCCAGCCAGCTCTCCACCTGGGATCTAACCTGCCGAGAAAAAGGGCACTAAAAAAAAAGATGAGAGTGAGACTCTTGCTCCTCTTCACACACCGGACAGAGCACAGAAGATAGATCCAAATGACAAAGACTGAGCTCATCTCGAGTCAACAGATGGCCCAAGGTAGCTTTCCATAAAATGAATCTGTGCTTAGGCACAGTCAAAGAGTTCCAAACCACATTTGCAAAGATGACTCTGTCCTTGTTAATTAACCTGTGATACAGAATTTTCAGACAAAGTTTGCTATGATGGACTGCCTCATCAAGTCTATGAGCAGGGAAGTCATCCCTAAGCTTAGTCAATCTTCTCCAATACCAACTTATGTCCCGAGGAACTCTATAATGCCAGAAATCCTGACCCTTTAAGTAGATAGAATCCACCCACTTAACCCAAAGAATATCATGCTTAGAAGATACAGCCTAAATATACTTGGCAAGAAGCACTTTATTCCAAGTACAACTATCCTTGAAGCCAAGACAACCCATGCACTTAGGCAGGCATACCTGATCCCAAGCAGTAAAGTGCATCTTACTTCGCTGAATATTACCGTCCCTAACTCCCCAAAGGAAGTTTCTACAAAGCCGATCCACCTCCTTGGTGACACTCTTAGGGAGGATGAAAATACTCATCCAAAAAGATCTTATACTCAGAAGCACCGAGTTGATTAATTGTGCCCTCCCCGCAAAAGATAGATGACGACTCGCCCAAGTATGTAATTTAGACTGGATCTTTTTGATAATGAGAGAACAATCACCATCCTTCCATCTTGTTGTTCGAAGAGGTACTCCCAAATATTTTAGGGGAAATGACCTTCAGTGAATTGGAGCCCCTCAAGCAATTTTTGAGTCTCTTTTTCAGCTACACCACCAAAATAAACCTGAGATATGTCCTTGTTGGTAGTCAAACCAGAAGCACAACAGAATGCATTAAAACTCTCCCTAATAATCTGAACCGAACTATTGACCCCCTTGCAAAAAATGACCAAGTCATCTACAAAACAGAGATTGACAATTTTAAGGTGCTTACATTTAGGATGAAACCGAAATCCCTTGTCCATGGAAGCTTGCTGAAGTAATCGGGTACAGTATTCCATAGCTAAAACAAACAACAAAGGAGAAATCGGGTCCCCTTGCCTTAGCCCCTTCCGACCTCTAAACTCCCCTTGAACCTTTCCATTCATAAGAATTAAATAGGTTGGATCCTTCAAGCAATCCATGACCCAATTGATGAATTTAGCCGGAAAACAAAATTCAGTTAGAATATCCTCCAAAAAATTCCAATCTAACATATCATAGGCTTTGCTCAAATCAATCTTCAAAACACACCTAGGGGAAATGTTTTTCCTCTTATAGCCTTTAATAATATCCTGAAGAATAAGAATATTATGCGCCAATAACTTGTTTTTAACAAAGGCTCCTTGATTTTGATGGACCAGACTTGGAAGCACCGATGCCAATCTACTACAAAGCATTTTAGAAATGCATTTGTAAATAGAATTACAACAAGCAATAGGCCTATAATCCGCTGCCCGAGAAGGAGTCTCAATTTTAGGGATCAAGGAAATAGTAGCCTTATTAATTTCCTCTGGCAGAATACCACACTCAAAGAAATCCAGAATAGCTGCTGAGATTTCAGCCTCTAACTCGCTCCAAAGTACTTTGAAAAAGCCCGGGCCAAACCCATCAGCCCCCGGACTTTTAATAGAGTTAATGCTAAAAAACGCATCTTTAACTTCCTTGGTAGAGAATGGCTTTACTAAGCCAACCTGCTGTTCCAGGGTCAGTTTATGACCGAGCTCAAAACAAGATTTCTGAATAGATCTAGAGGCCATGCTCTTACTTCCCATAATTTTCTGGAAATGAGTCACAAAATGATCAACAACAGCATCAAAATTTTCAATACTCTGACCAGATTTAGTTACTACTGAAGTGATACAGTTAGAGGCTCTCCTTTGCTTTAGACAGGCGTGAAAATAAGCCGTGTTGTCATCACCAAACCGCAGCCAGTCCACTTTACTTTTCTGTCTCAGGAAGCTCTCATAAATTCTGGCATGGTACTCCAGCTTATCACCTGCTGCAGCTTCAAGTCTTTGAAGACTAATCGAGTGAGGATCACTCTGCAGGGAAAGCTGGGCAGCCTAGAACTTCTCCTTAGCCACTATATAATTCTGGGCAACATCCCCCATGATATGCCTGTTAAACTTTCGAAGCACCAACTGAAGCCTGCTCAGTTTTTTACAAATATGAACCAGCCCAGTCCCTCGAATAGGTTTACACCAACTTTGCATGACAGTAGACTTAAAATGTTCATGATTAGTCCACATATTGAAGAACCTAAAAAGTTTAACACCATAGTTAACAGAAACTTCTGGTTTGATAATGCAGTAGTAATGGTCAGAGTGAAGTTCCCAGTTGAACACAGCCTCAGATTGAGGGAAAATGTCCAACCAATCTTCATTCTTAAAAACTCTATCCAATCTCGAGTAAATTCGGTCATCATTCGCCTGTTTATTAGTCCAAGTAAAATGAGACCCTCTAGTACGCAATTCATCAACTAACCCTAAGGCCCTCCAATTTTGAGTATCAGATAATTTAAGGGAAGATATAGCACGACCACCAACTCTGTCCGCACTCTCAAAAACAGCATTAAAATCTCCAGTTAACAGCCACGCAGCAGCTGGAAAACAAAGATTAGTCAAATCCCTCCAAAGTGCCACTATTTCCTCAATTGAATTTCTACCATAAAAAAACGTCATACAAAACGATTTATTCGTCCTTATACTCTTGACATAAGCATGAAGTAACTGGTCTGTTTCTTTAAGAACATCTACAGACACCAAGTTTTGCTGCCAAATAAGCAACAATCTGCCTTCTGAAACTGAACCAGAAAAAAAGCTCCAGCCTTTGAAAAAAGATTGCATCATCTTCTTAATCTTATCACCCCGAAGTTTGGTCTCCAACAAGGCACCTAAACCAATTTTATTAACAAAACAAAAGGAGCTCAGAAATTTCTGTTTCTCCCCCTTATTAATACCTTTAACATTCCAACTAAGAATGTTGTGATTCTCCATGCAACAAACTTGTTGATGTTAGTCCCAAATTTGCAACCTCCATAACCTTATCTTGCAAAGCACTATAGGAATTCGTCAAAGTGTTCTTTGCCCTATGGATAGCCTTCTTATTCCCACCAACCCGTTTAGGGGTAACCCAGTCCGAAATACCTCCTTCAGTGGTCTTAATAACTGGTGTCCGAGTCTGGTTTACAACAGACGATTCAGGAACAGTTTTTGAACTCTCCTGGGGCTTGTCCAACTCCTTAGTACTCATAGTATGAGTCTCGGTATCCTCATTCCCATTTACTGCAACAAAAGGTCCAGTCTCAGGATTCACTGCCTCTTTGACCTCTGAAACAACCGTCTGATCCATAGGGACTTGCCTGGCCTCATCCTCCCCAATTCTGGTTTTTTGCCTCCAAGTCTCAGCTGGCTTCTTATTACACATTCTTTCAGTGTGGACATAAATTTTAAACCCCCTACACTGGGTAGGAAGCCACTCAAACTCCAGAAATTTCTCCATTAACTGCCCTTTCTCATTGAGAAATTGAACCGATTTAGGGAGATCCTCCAAAAGTTCTATCTCCACTAAAACTCTAGCAAACTGCATCATAGATCTGTCCTTCGTAACTTTATCTACCAAGATCGGTACCCCAATCGTGCTCATAAGAGCACTCAAGCACTTAGTGCCCCAATATTGCAGCCCAAGACCTGGCAATCTAACCCATACAGGAACTGACTTCACTGCCTTCAGAGTGTCCAAATCGGCAGACCAAGGCTTCACTATCACTGGCTTCCTATCAAAATGTAACACCCCAGCTTCCAAAACCAGATCCCTAGTGACTTCATCACGAAAATTAACAAGTGTTAACCCATTATTCAACCTAGCAATTCTCTCAATGCCAAGTTTACCCCATATCCTTTTGATAAAACCTTCGAAAACAGCAAACGGAGGGTTAGCCCCAAGAACCTGACAAACCACCGCTGAACTCCAGAATAAACTTTCAATTTGGACCTCATCCAAATCAACTTGAGCAATTCGTTGGCCCTCTTGAACAATTGGTTCCTCGAATCTAAGTTTTGCCCCTCCTTGATTAGGAAGCAAGGCTCTGAACTGAGACCATTTATCCCTTGCCTGGCTTTGAAAATTACCTGCATTCTCAGTCATCTCCTCATCTACATCGTCTAATTTCCTACCTCCAACAAGTGTTCCATCAAAGTCAGAAGGACCTTGAAATCCAGATTCAGGAAAATCCAACATCGAATTAGTAAAAACTTCTTCCATCTCCTCCGGAATAGCTTCATCGACTTCAGACTGCTGACCTCCAACCGTCTGGAACACTGGAGATACAACCACCGTCGATTTAGCAGCTGGCTTTGGGTTGCTTTTCTTGCGTCTCGCCATGGAGAAACCAGAGAGCACCTGATCGCCTTCCTTGTTGTTTTGTTTTTCTGGATTCTATGTATTGATATTTTTAATTATTAAGATATTTTAGAAAATAGAAAATGAATAAAAAAAATTAGATTAAAGGAGAAAATAGAAAGTTTTCTTTTAAGAGACTTTAGAGTGCCACATAATCTCATTGCTCTCATTTAAATATATATATATATATATATATGGAAGACTTCTCAATGGTTACTACCCATAAATGGTTACTAACAATTATGATGATGTGGCAACATGGTGACTTGGTATAGCAAGTCACCAATAGGTAAATATTTTTTTTTCTATATTAATTTCGATTTTTTTTTTTGTCATAATTAATGGTGTTTTCAACCAATGAGAAACACTAGTTATATTTAAAAAATTGATATATAATTGAAAAATGAAAAAGTTTACAATATTATATTTTCATTATACATACACATTTTTCATCAGGTAACCCTTCCAAAAATTTGAAAAAATTAACATTTATTTTTAGAAATATTCATTAACAACTATAAATATGAACCATTAATCTTAATCCAATGGTTAATATTAAAGAATATTAAAGTAACCATCTATGGGTAGTAACCATTAAGAGTGCACCCACATATATATATATATATATAGATTCTAAAAAGAATTTTTCATGCTTCACATCAACCTCCGCATCTTTTGTTGCTGCGAGAATGTCTATTGAAATTACAATCTATAAAATATTTATTTACTATAGTGAAAACAATTCCCAAATCCAAAGAATACAATTATTAATATCGTATTGTCACAAACTTAATAAAATATCAAATGGGAGGAAAATACAATGTAGAGTCCCAGAATGTTTACTTAGTTAGCTAGCTAGTAGTAGTTGTAGTATTTTAGATTTCGTGGATTTTGGTTCAAACCGGGACTTAGTTGGAAACTCCTAGCAATAGTTATGGATTTTATATGCTTAACCTATAGTTTAAGAATATTAATTATAACATAAGGTTTGATTAATA
Source organism: Humulus lupulus (assembly GCF_963169125.1). Taxonomy (NCBI): domain Eukaryota; kingdom Viridiplantae; phylum Streptophyta; class Magnoliopsida; order Rosales; family Cannabaceae; genus Humulus; species Humulus lupulus. The sequence goes on along the minus strand of NC_084802.1, from coordinate 33,393,807 downwards.
TTGCTGGTTATAAATATGATAATTATCATAACCTAAGGTTTAGATAGAGCCAATAGGATTATGACACTTGTCATATGCATGATTATTAAGGAATTATTATTTTAATGATAAAATAAGGGAATATAAGACTTAGTCTTCACCAGAAACTATTAGGGTCGTAATTTGACTCAGTCAAAGTAGTTATCCAACCTTAATTATGCCAAAAAAGTGCAATTACGTGTTTAAAATAATCATGTATGCCAATATATCGCAGCACTAGAGCCGATATATTGCCCGACGCTGAATATGGAAAACACGTTGACGTTGCACGATTAGGGTCTAGCCGATATATCGCCACATAGGGGGTGATATATCGCCCATATTTAATTTTTTTATTTTTGTTTTAATTTTTAAAAACCACCTTTGACTCCTTAGACCTACCTCTGTTAGTTTTGACTGAGTCTTCAGCCTCTGATTGACAAAAAATCAATTATCTTCAATTAAATTCATTATTTTTATTCAAATCAAAATGAGGTTAGTTTCACTTCTTACCTCTATAAATAGGACCTAGTGCCCAGCCCTTTCACTTACTCTTCAGCTGTGATCAAACTCCAAGGTGCTAGTGAGACCATAAGAGTGATACACTTGGGTGGGAAAGAAAAAGCTTTATCATTCTTAGGCTTTATCAAACACTTGGGAAGTAAGGATTAGAGTGTTTCAGTATTGGAGTTAGGCCAATCCATAAGGTCAACAAAGGTACCCTTATTCTTAAGTTCAATTCTTTTGATTCCTTAGTTTCTTTAGTTTTCATTCAGGTTCTATCTTTTTTTTATGGTTTTGTGGTTAGGTTTTTAAGTTCTTTGAACTTAAGGTGTCTTTTCGGTAAGTTTTCTCTTGGTGGTTTGGTTATATTCTTTTCATCTTTTTCCTTTAGAAATACTCACTATTCTACTGCTGGTTTTAGGAGTGTTCCAAGCCCCGCATTTGTTCTCATATCCCGGTTTTGGTAAGGAAAATAGGCTAGATCTTGTATGTTTGTATGATATGTTATGCTTTTATGTTATGTTATGTATAACATGTTATGATAAGTTTATGTTTTAATATGTTATGTTATGATTTACCCTACCTCAAATATTAGACAGGGGACGTAGATGGGTTATCATACACTTCATGTGATCTAACCTACCTCAAATATTAGATAGGGGACGTAGATGGTTTATCACATGTCATAATGTCCATTATTAGTATAGTCTTATATGGTATACGTTTTTATAGACATATGTTATAGTATATGTTATAATATGTTTATAGTATATGTTATGATATGTTTATAGTATATGATACGATATGATGGGTATGTTTATGTTGTTAGTTTTTCCTTGCTGGGCATTAGTCTCACTCCTTTTCTTTTAGTGTGATGCAGGGAAATAGATGCAGAGGTGGAAGGATTCATGGAAGCTTGGTGTGTGTATGGAGGTGAATGGAGTGGATGGGCTGAGTGTCGATTCGAGGACAACATTTATTGTTTTAGTCTCTTTAAATTACATTTTTATGTATTTTTCCGCATTTAGCTTTGTAAATAATTTTATTTAAAGTTATGTTTTATTTTAAAACAATGAGCTCATTTATGTATTACAATTATTATTTTTTAAAGTTTTCAATAAAGTTAGGAATTTTCTTATGTATGTTTCTTCAAGGTTGTAGTTATGTCTAGTAGGTTTAATGACCTAAGTTTCATAGATAGTTGGGTCATTACATACAATTATTAATATAGATGATTGATGATAATAATTATAAGATTTTGTAAAACTATTCACTTTTGAATAAAAAAGATAATTATAATATACTAAGAAAAATAGATATACAGAGAACTGAAAACTATTACGTAATTTTTAATTAATTTTTTTAGTATTTTTCAATGATTAAGTAGTTAAGATATTTAAGCTAAATAAATTTTTAATCAAATTAATATGTATTTATATTGATATTTTTATTTGTTAAGATATTTTAGAAAATAGAAAATGAATAAAAAAAAATTAGATTAATAGATAAAATAGAAAGAGTGCTTTAAAGATATTTAGAGTGTCACATAATCTCCTTGAAGCTTTCATTTATATATATATATTAAAAAGAATTTTTCGTGTTTCATGTCAACCTTTGCATCTTTTGTTGCTACGCGAATGTTAACTAAAATTACAATCTAGAAAACATGATTTACTATAGTGAAAACAAATCACAAATCCAAATAATACCATTAGTAATATTGTATTGTCACAAGCTTAATAAAATATCAAATGAGAGCAAAATACAATTATTAATATTGATAATTGATGATAATATTTATAATATTTTGTAAAACTATTCACTTTTGAAGAAAAAACATAATTATAATTTAATAAGAATAATATATATATATAGAGAACCGAAAACTATTACGTAATTTTTCATTAATTTTTTTTATTAATTTACAATGATTAAGAAGTTAAGATATTTAAGCTAAATAAATTTTTAGTCAAATTAATATGCATATATATTGATATTTTTAATTGTCAAGATATTTTATAATATAGAAAATGAATAATAAAATTAGATTAAAGGAGAAAATAGAAAAAATATTTTGAAGATATTTTAGAGTGCCACATAATCTCCTTGATGCTCTCATTTATATATATATATATATATATATGGGCACACTCTTAATGGTTACTACCCATGGATGTTTATTTTAATATTAACCATTTGATTAAAATCAATGATCCATATTTATAGTTGTTAATTAATATTTCTAAAAATAAATTTTGATTTTTTTCAAATTTTTGGAACGGTTACCTGATGAAAAACGTGTATTTATTATGAGAATATAATATTGTAAACTTTTCATTTTTCAAATACATGTTAATTTTTAATTATAGCTAGTATCTCTCATTAGTTGAAAACAACATTAATTATGACAAAAAAAAAAAAAAAACTAAATTCGAAATTGAAGTAGAAAAACGTATTTACCTGTTGGTGACTTGATATACCAAGTCATTATATTGTCACATCATCATAATTGTTAATACCTATCTATGGGTAGTAACCATTGAGAAGTCTTCCATGTATATATATAGATTTTAAAAAGAATTTTTTCGTGCTTCACATCAACCTCCGCATCTTTTGTTTGCTGCGCGAATGTCAACTTAAATTACAATCTACAAAACATTTATTTACTATAGTGAAAACAAATCAGAAATCCAAAGAATATTATTTATAATATCGTATTGTCACAAGGTTAATAAAATGTCAAATGAGAGAAAAATACAATTATTAATATTGATGATTAATGATAATAATTATAATATTTTGTAAAACTATTCACTTTTGAATAAAAAATATAAATATATTATAATAAGAAAAATAGATATTTAGAGAACCAAAATAATTATAAGACTACATATATAATAATTATATTAATATAAATTTAAATGTTATAAAATATCATTTGTTGACTCTGTTTTTTTGTTAACTCATTTAACACCCAAAGAATAATATTGATAAGATTTTTTAGAGCTAAATAAAGTATAAGAAATGTGTCTAGTGCCTAGAAATAATGGATAAAGAACGTTTTTGTAGCATCTCAGAACTTTACTTAGCTAGATAGTAGTAGTAGTAGCTTAGTATTTTAGTTTTTGTGGTTATTGGTTCAAGCCAGGATTTAGTTGGAAACTCGTAGAGATAGTTATGAATTTTATAAGTTTATCCTATAGTTTAGATATACTAATTTTATCTTAAGGTTTGATTAAAGAATATAGTCCTAAGAATATTATTTATTATAACCTAAGGTTTAGATAGACTAAAAAAGAACATGACACTTGTCACATGTATGCTTATTAAAATTTTAAGGTTTTTGATGAATAAAAATAATCATGGATAAGTCTAGGAAGTCTAGAACCTTCCCTCGGTTGTTAGGATTACGTTTTACTCAGTCAAAATGGTTTAAACAAATTCAAGTGTGCTAAAAGTATGCAAAAACGTGTTTGAAATATCAGCGTATGTCAATATATCATAGCTATAGGGGCCGATATATTGCCTATGATTGATACGAAATATACGTCGACTTCGCACGAACAAAACCATGGACCCTCGGGATTATGGTGCAGGTGATATATCGCCTATAGGAGGCAATTTATCGGCTCCAGTGATCATTTTTTTATTTTCGTGGAATCCGAAACTAGAAATAGCCCTCAACAACTTTGACTCATTCCTGAATGTTTTTGACCGATTCTGGGCATCTGTTGAACGAAAAATGTTATTTTTAATCATTTATTTATTCATTGAAATGGGAGTTAGTTTCACTCCTTGAACTCTATAAATAGGACCCTTTACTCAGCCATTTTTCATCATCTTTTAAGCACAGTTCAGAGCCTCCAAGCTACAAAGTTCATTCTAGAGAGAAACACTAGGGTTTTAAGGTTAAAACTTTCAAATCTAAAGCTTTTCTAAACACTTGGGAAGTAAGATTTTGGAGTGATTTCGGTGTTTGAGGTATAGAATGAAGCCCTAAGCTGTCTAACGTACTCTTAATCTTCAGGTTTAGTCCATTTCCATTCTTCTTATTCTTTCATTTTCTTCAAATCCTAACTCGTTATAATGACTTTTGGTTAGGTATTAAATATCTTTGAAACTTAAGGTTTTTGGGAAGTCTTTATTCCAATGGTTTAGATCTTCTTTTCACTAGAGGACTTATGGTTTCTTTATGTTAGGTTTTATGAGTTTCCAATCCCGCTCTAGTCTCCAATATTCCGGTTTTCGGAAAGGAAAATTAGGTAGTTTAGTTTATGATCTAGTTTATGTTTTGTATGACCTAACATTTCAGGTACAATAAAGGGGTAAGTGTGTCTGGACCTAAGGTGTCCAATGATGTATGACGGACTTATGTCCAGTAGGTTCGGTTGCCATAATTTTATGACAGACCTAAGTTGATGTCTGGTATATGACAGACTTTTGTCCGGGTCTTAATTGCCACCCCCTGTATAAGCACTTATCTTTTTATTATATCTGATTTTATGTTCTATGACCTATAGTTACGATTATGACTTATGACTTATGATTTATGACTATGATTATGACTTAGATTATGATTTATGATTATGGCTTAGGCTATGATATGACGAATGGCTTTGTGATGTGATATGATTAGTATAAATAAGTTTTTGTTATGACTCTTGTGCAATTTAGGATATGTTGATTAAATGATTACATGACTAACTCTTGTTTGTATTTTCCTTACTGGGCTTAGAAGCTCACCCCTTATGATGTTGTTGTACAAAAATTGATGATAGAAAGGCTGGTGACGAGTGGGACCTAGGAGCTTCACGATGTACTCGTGGGGACCATATAGTCGAGGAAGATCAAGCAGACCTATTTATTTATTTTTATTAAAGAATGTGTTCTTTTGAAGTTTTATTTAAATGTTTCTCATTTTAATACGTTAAAGAAAATTATTTTATTTTGTAAAACCATTGATCCAGATATTTATTTTCAAGATTTTATTCAATAAAAGAGCAATATTTATGATTATGATCCAACTCTTTGTTCTCAATAATTTATGAGAAATTAGGTCGTTACAGGTGGTATCAGATCCCATGGCTATATGGGTCATGAACGTTCCCACGAAATACACACGACAGCTACAAAGAACCAACTCGTTACCAAGTAAGTATACACATTGTTATTGAAATATGTCTCTAATGTCTCTCTTGTGTTATTTTCAGAAATTAACTCAATGGACTCAAGGGTGGTTAGAAAGGTTAAAGCTAAAAGAAGAATACCAAACCCTGAGTATGATAATGAGTTCGAGAGAGTATTTCTTAGAATCAACCAAATTCACAAGGAAATAGAAAAGATTATTGATAGTCATACAACCCTTTTAAAATCACATGAGAAGTTCATAGTTCTCATGCACTCAGTCAAACTGCCGTTAGCAGAACCAAGCTTAAGGATAGCATGGAATGAAGTTTTATTTGATAATGATGTACCTATTGAAGATAAATATGACATATTTATGGATAGGTTTGCACGAAATTTTAAGATATTCGAGGATATTATATTACCAAATGGAGAAATAGGAGAAAGGCTTCATCAGTTATCACATAACCTTAGGGAAGGATTTCTTAAACAAGTTCCTTTTACTTCAAGGTTTATCTACACTCGGGAGGATTATGAGGACTTCACTCAAGATATGCTAGAAGAAGGATCCGATGTGGAGGATTAGATGTATATAAGAACACATCGTTAAAATTTTATTTATGCTGTTTTAGAAAATTTTCACTAGTTTGTAATTAATTGCTTATTTTAATAAAACATGTTATTTGCTTTTGTTATTATTTCATTGTTTAGTAAGTGTTAAGAGTTTTGGATTCAATTGAAAGTATAAAGTTTAAATTCCTCTCTTATGGGTTAGCCCATTTGTGAAGGCCCATTTGCTTTGCATTATTAGATTGGATCTAATTAAAATGAATAACAATTAATAAAGCAAGGGTTTAAATTCATGTATTTTGGGTCCAAGTGGAGGTTAGGGGGCCTTAGTAGTGGGTACGATATACTGAACCCAGCCCTCCTCCATGGAAGATTCAATTGTTAAGGCCCATTTACCTGAGTTGGACTTAATTGTAATAGTGTAGTTTTAATGTATAAATGGGCCTAATAGAATGTAGTACAATAGGCTATGTTGTAACCTCTACTTGTGTTGTTTGTCTTAGCTTTTTCAAATTTTTCTCTTTTGGGGAAATAGAAAAGACACATGGAGCAGGAACCAAGAAGATCTGAAAGACTAAATTGCCAGGGAAGAGGCCAAGGCTGAGGCCAAGGAAGGGGAAGGGGGTGAGGAAGAGGAGTAGACGCCACCCCCATATATGAAGAATTTCTAGCAGCCCCAGGAGTGCCAGAAGCACCCAATGTAGTGGAAGAACCGGTAGCTGCTGCTACTCGAGAAAATTTGGAAAGAGAAAATGCCCGCCTTAGGGCAGAGCTAAGGAGAAGGGAAGAAGAGTTCCAAATAAACTCAGGGCAACAACAACAAGTGGCGCAATAAGTCATTCCTTTAGCACAATTACTATAGTTGGAAAAACCTCGCTACGAGGCAGTGTATGAACGCTTTAGAAAACAGCAACCGCCAAACTTTGACGATGGATCTGACCCAATAGAAGCAGAAGAATGGCTTTGATCGGTGGAGTCCATATTAGAACACATGCGGCTGGGAAACGAAGATCGAGTCTCATGTGCTTTAAGCTTGCTAAAGAAAGACGCCCGCATCTAGTGGGATATAGTGAAGCAGATTAGAGATGTGAACGTTATGACATGGGATGAGTTTATCCAAGTGTTCAACAAGAAGTATTACAATCTTGCGATTCTAGCCACAAGGGTGGATGAATTCATTGCGCTTACTCAAGGGAATTCAACTGTGACAAAGTATGCCAGGAAGTTTGATAGGCTGGCTAAGTTCGCGGCGGACATGGTACCCACCGAGACGCTAAGAATTCAAAGATTCATGAAGGGACTAAAACCTATGATAGCCCGTGACATAAATTTGATTCGGGGAATAACCACTTATGCAGAAATATTAGAGGTAGCCTTGGAAGTTGAGTAGGCAGAAGAAAAGATGTGGAAGGAAGGCACGACCAGAAGAGACGCCAAAAAGAATAACAATGAACATAACGACCACAAACGAAAACATGATGGTGGTCAAAATCAAAAAGCTGACAAGAAGAACAAGACTGTATCAGAAGGTAACAAGAATAAGAAGCTCTATGTGGAATATCCCCAGTGCCCTATCTGCAAGAGGAAGCATTCAAGAGAATGCGATATAAGACGAAAGGTTGTTTCAATTGTGGAGAAGGACACATTAAAAAGGATTGCCCAAAGATGAAAGACCAAAAGAAAGGTGACAAGCTTGTGCCAGCCAGAGTTTTTTCTCTTACTAGAGGTGAAGCAGAAACTAGTAATACAGTGGTAACAAGTCAGGTCACTATCTCTGGTATATTATGCAATGTTTTATTCGATTCGGGAGCGACGTATTCTTTTGCCTTTATGAATATGATTGATAGCTTAGATACACCATCCGAACTTTTTAGAGATAAGTTTGTCATGGAGTTACTCTTGGGGGAAAGAATGCTATCTAGTAGAGGGGTGCGTAGCGTTGTAGTTAGAATCGGAGCAAAAGAATTACCAGTATATTTGAACGAGTTAGACATTAAGGATTATGATCGAGCAAAAGAATGATATCTAGTAGTAATTGTAGTAGTAGTAGTAGAAGTAGTAGAAGAAGTAGCAGTAGTAGTAGTAGTAGTTGTAATAGTAGTAGTTCTAGTAGTGGTAGTAGTGGTAGTAGTAGTAGTTCTAGTAGTAGTAGTAGTGGTAGTAGTGGTAGTAGTGGTAGTAGTGGTGGTAGTAGAGGTAGTAGTGGTAGTAGTGGTAGTAGTAGTAGTAGTAGTAGTAGTTCTAGTAGTGGTAGTAGTGGTAGCAGTAGTAGTGGTAGTAGTAGTAGTAGTGGTAGTAGTGGTAGTAGTGGTAGTAGTAGAGGTAGTGGTGGTAGTGGTTGTAATAGTGGTAGTAGTAGTAGTAGTAGTGGTGGTAGTAGAGGTAGTAGTGGTAGTGGTGGTAGTAGTGGTAGTGGTAGTAGTGGTAGTAGTGGTAGTAGTAGTGGTAGTAGTAGTGGCAGTAGTAGTGGTAGTAGTAGTTGTAGTGGTAGTAGTGGTAGTAGTGGTTGTAGTGGTAGTAGTGGTGGTAGTAGTGGTAGTAGTGGTAGTAGTGGTGGTAGTGGTGGTAGTAGTGGCAGTAGTGGTAGTAGTGGTGGTAGTAGTGGTAGTAGTGGTAGTAGTGGTAGTAGTAGTAGTAGTAGTTCTAGTAGTGGTAGTAGTGGTAGTTGTAGTAGTTCTAGTAGTAGTAGTAGTAGTAGTAGTAGTGGTAGTAGTAGTGGTAGTAGTGGTAGTAGTAGTGGTAGTGGTGGTAGTGGTTGTAATAGTGGTAGTAGTAGTAGTAGTGGAAGTAGAGGTAGTAGTGGTAGTGGTGGTTGTAGTGGTAGTGGTAGTAGTGGTAGTAGTGGTAGTAGTAGTGGTAGTAGTGGTAGTAGTAGTGGTAGTAGTAGTGGTAGTAGTAGTAGTAGTGGTAGTGGTGGTAGAAGTGGTAGTAGTGGTAGTAGTGGTAGTAGTAGTAGTAGTAGTAGTAGTAGTAGTAGTAGTCGTGGTGGTGGTAGTAGGGGTAGTAGGGGTAGTAGGGGTAGTAGTAGTAGTAGTAGTAGTAGTAGTAGTGGTAGTGGTGGTGGTGGTGGTAGTGGTGGTAGTAGTGGTAGTAGTGGTAGTAGTGGTAGTGGTGGTATTGGTGGTAGTTATAAAAGTGGAAGCAGTGGTAGTAGTGGTAGTACTGGTAGTAGTAGTAGTAGTAGTTGTAGTGGTGGTAGTGGCGGTAGTGGCGGTAGTGGTAGTAATGGTAGTAATAGTAGTGGTAGTAGTGGTAGTAGTAGTGGTAGTAGTGGTAGTAGTGGTAGTAGTAGTGGTAGTAGTAGTAGTAGTAGTAGTAGTAGTAGTAGAGGTAGTAGTGGTAGTAGAGGTAGTAGTAGTAGAAGTAGTAGAAGTTGTAGTAGTGGTGGTGGTAGTAGGGGTAGTAGTAGTAGTAGTAGTAGTAGTAGTAGTAGTAGTAGTAGTAGTAGTAGTAGTAGGGGTAGTAGTAGTAGTAGTAGTAGTAGTAGTAGTAGTAGTAGTAGTAGTAGTGGTGGTGGTGGTAGTGGTGGTAGTAGTAGTAGTTGTAGTAGTAGTAGTGGTAGTGGTGGTGGTGGTAGTGGTTGTAGTGGTAGTGGTAGTGGTAGTGGTAGTAGGGGTAGTAGTGGTAGTGGTGGTAGTGGTAGTAATGGTAGTAGTGGTAGTAGTGTTAGTAGTGGTTGTAGTGGTAGTAGTGTTAGTAGTGGTAGTAGTGGTAGTAGTGGTGGTAGTGGTGGTAGTAGTGGTAGTAGTGGTAGTGTTGTGGTAGTAGTGGTAGTAGTGGTAGTAGTGGTGGTAGTAGTGGTAGTAGTAGTAGTAGTAGTAGTAGTTCTAGTAGTGGTAGTAGTGGTAGTAGTAGTAGTTCTAGTAGTGGTAGTAGTGGTAGTAGTAGTAGTTCTAGTAGTAGTAGTAGTGGTAGTAGTGGTAGTAGTGGTAGTAGTAGTGGTAGTGGTGGTAGTGGTTGTAATAGTGGTAGTAGTAGTAGTAGTAGTGGTAGTAGAGGTAGTAGTGGCAGTGGTGGTAGTAGTGGTAGGGATAGTAGTGGTAGTAGTGGTAGTAGTAGTGGTAGTAGTGGTAGTAGTAGTGGCAGTAGTAGTGGTAGTAGGGGTAGTAGTGGTAGTAGTGGTAGTAGTGGTGGTAGTAGTGGTAGTAGTGGTGGTAGTGGTGGTAGTAGTGGTAGTAGTGGTAGTAGTAGTAGTTCTAGTAGTAGTTCTAGTAGTGGTAGTAGTGGTAGTTGTAGTAGTTCTAGTAGTAGTAGTAGTAGTAGTAGTGGTAGTAGTGGTAGTAGTGGTAGTAGTAGTGGTAGTGGTGGTAGTGGTGGTAGTGGTTGTAATAGTGGTAGTAGTAGTAGTAGTGGAAGTAGAGGTAGTAGTGGTAGTGGTGGTTGTAGTGGTAGTGGTAGTAGTGGTAGTAGTAGTGGTAGTAGTGGTAGTAGTAGTGGTAGTAGTAGTAGTAGTGGTAGTGGTGGTAGAAGTGGTAGTAGTGGTAGTAGTGGTAGTAGTAGTAGTAGTAGTAGTAGTAGTGGTGGTGGTAGTAGTGGTAGTAGGGGTAGTAGTAGTAGTAGTCGAGTGGAGGCGCGCCGCGGCGCCCTACAGGCAGGCCCGCGGCGCGTGTGGGCAAAATGGGGCAGGGCCTTTGGTTGAGCTGGGGGCTGCGACATGGGTTCTTAGGGCCGCGACGCTTAGTGCATCTTTGGGTTTTAAAGAGGTTTTAGGCTCGGGAATTCAATAGTTAAGGCTTGGGATGGATTTAATCACCCGGATTGATCGAATTCAATGTCCCGGAGACTAGAATTACGACCCAAAGTTATTTAATGGATTAAAACTTGATGGATGGATATTGTTGGTGCGTTGTGTCTAGGGTTTCAGCAAGGCTTGAACTAGGGGACTGTGCTCGGGACATCGGTGCTTGGAAAGCTCGGGACACAGGTAAGAAAACTACTATTCCCGTAGAGCTTGAGTTGCAAGGCACGACCCTATACGATTGTGTTGCAGGGCTCGTCCCTATATGACTCTGTTTCACGGCGTAACCCTTTGACTGAATTTATATGTGTTTAGGTATCTGTTTAGTTATATTATGTGTACATATAAATGAATGAACGACAAGAGCTGGGAACGGCGAGGGTCGGGAATGGCAAGGGGCCGGGAGCAGCGTTTAGCACGCGGAGTACGAGTTGCCAGGGCGAGACCCTAAAGGATACATGAGATATCCTTACGGTATAGACCACGAACCCAGGGCCTGGTAAAGCGCCTGGGACTACATGGTCGTATGTGTATAGCCTCATGATGGCTTGTATATATGTTAAGTGTTTGATATACATATTTTATTTGCTTGTGAGGGTTTTCTTGCTGGGCTTCGGCTCATGGGTGTTCTGTGGTGCAGGTAAAGGCAAGGGGAAAGTCGACCAACCTTGAGTATGGTGAGCATGATGAGTGGTGCGTACATGTCTGGTCTGCTTGGCTGCCACGGCCAGGGGTACTTTTTGGAGATGATTGTACTGAACTTAAATTTTGTCGTTTAGCCGACTCTGGTTATATTTTTGAATTGGTAAATGTTTCTAAACAATATTTTTGGGATCCCAAATGTTAAACACTTTGTAATTTTCAACGAATGTTTTATTTCAAGTTTTTGACTCTGATTATGGTTTAATTACACTTTTGTCCTAAAACCTCGATTAGCAAGTTAATTGCACATTTTAAACTCACTTAGTAACGACTCTAAGGCAGTAGGGCGTTACTACTTGGTATCAGAGCGAGCCAAGGTTTATGGTTTCTGGAGAATGACCGAACATGTACGCTTGCAGTCAGTGGCAAGCTCGACTCAGGGTTGGTTGGTAATAATTGAATTGTATGTCTGATTGTGCTTAAATGCCCTGTTTGCCTGCTTATTCCATGTAGAGCATGATGAATGATTTAACGTATACATGATATCAGGGCACGGCCCATTGTGCGCTATATGCTATCTGTGTGTTATGTGGATTGTTGCTCATGGTTGAATAATTTGATTGGGAGGTGGTTTTGGATGTTGTTATCATGCCTGATGAGCAGCATCATTGATTGCAGGCATATTTGTTGAGATGCCTCGACAATCATCTAGACTCCGCGGCAGTCGGGCCGAGGATGATAACCAGGGCCAGGACCCTCCACCTGCCACACAGAATTGGCAACAGATGTTTGCCGAAATGGAAGCAAGACTGCAGTGAACAGAAGAAGAACTTTGACAGTTGAGGCAACAGGCCCCTCCACAGGTCACTGGGTTGCCAATTCAGCAGGTTATGGCGCCAGTGCCAGTTCAACCTGTTGTGGAGAACAAGTGGGAACCTTTATATGAGAGGTTTAGGAAGGAGCATCCTCCCACCTTTGAGGGTGGACCAGACCCATTGCGAGCAGAGAAGTGGATGAATATGATCTCCTATATTCTCGACTTTATGAGGGTTGAGGGGAACGAGAGGGTAGCTTGTGCAAGCTACACGTTCAGAGAGGATGTCTGCATCTGGTGGGATGTAATAGTTCAGAGGAGAAATGTGACAGTTATGACCTGGGAAGAGTTCAAGAATATTTTCAACGAGAAGTATTACAGTGTTGCAGTCCGAGCTGTGAAGGTTGATGAGTTCATCAACCTGACTCAGAACTGGTTGACTGTGACAGAGTATGCTTTGAAATTTGACCGATTGGTGAAGTTTGCGCCAGATTTAGTGTCGACATATGCGGAAAGAAGAGACAGATTTGTGCGGGGATTGAACGTTATGATTGCCTGTGATGTGAAGATCACCTTGGATCCAAAAACTACAACCTACGCTCAGGTTATAGACAAGGCCCTTACAGCTGAGAGGGCCGAGGACCAGATTTGGAGAGAGATGGCTGTTAGGCGCGATACCAGGAGGACGGTGCCTCCTTTTATTGGATCCAGTCAGGGTAGTGGCTCCAGTGAGCAGAAGAGGAAGGCCCCAGATTCCTTTGTTCCTCCCAGTTCAGATAGGAGGGCACGAGGTGGTTCTAGTGGCTGTCAGGGCGAAGGTGACAACTGGACGAGTTTTCCAGTGTGTCCTCAGTTCAGACGACGACATCAAGGTGAGTGCAGGATTAGGGTCTGCTTTGTCTGTGGGAGTGCCAATCTTCTGAAGAAGGACTGCCCAAAAGCGAGGAAGGAGGAGCCGAAGCAGGGCGACAGTCTCGCTCCTGCCAAGGTGTTTACTTTGACTCAGACTGAGGCAGAGGCTAGCCCCTCAGTTGTGATAGGTCAGATATCTAGTGCTGTTTCTTCTTATACTGCATTGTTTGATTCGGGAACCACTCATTCGTTTGTGTCTACTAGAGTGATAGATCACCTGTGTAGACCTAGTGTTTTATATGCTAGGGGTTTTCAGACTTTGTTGCCGACTGGGGAACTGGTAGTCTCTAGGAGGTGGATTCGAGCTTTACCAGTAGAGGTAGATGGTAGGGAATTATTTGCTGATTTGATTGAGTTTGCGATGGATGACTTTGATATGATCCTAGGGATGGATTGGCTATCGAAGTATGGGGCGATGATTGATTGCAAGCGCAGGATGGTGAATTTTGAACCAGAAGGGGAGGTACCCTTTGTATTTGTGGGAACAATTAGTGGACTGCGGGTACCTATGATTTCAGCACTGAAGGCTAGAGACCTGATGTAGGAGGGTTGCATAGGATTCCTAGTGAATGTTGTGGATACCTCTAAGGTTGTGTCGGTTGGACCGGGGGAGACCAGATTGGTATGCGAGTTCCCAGATTTATTTCTAGCAGATCTGCCAGGGCTATCGCCGCAGCGGGAGATTGATTTTGTTATAGAGTTGGTACCAGGGGCGGAGCCAGTATCTAGGACACCTTACAGAATGGCTCCGGCGGAGTTGAAGGAGTTGAAGATTCAGTTGCAGGAGTTACTGGATTTGGGGTTCATCAGACTGAGTTTCTCGCCATAGGGTGCTCCAGTGTTGTTTGTCAAGAAGAAGGATGGATCTATTAGGATGTGTATTGACTATAGGGAGCTGAACAAGTTGACTATTAAGAATAAGTATCCACTGCCTAGGATCGACGATTTGTTTGACCAGCTATAGGGAAGGACAGTGTTTTCCAAGATAGATCTTCGGTCAGGTTACCATCAGTTAAGGATCAAAGAGGAGGACATACCAAAGACTGCTTTCCGCACAAGGTATGGACACTATGAATTCTTGGTTATGTCCTTTGAATTAACCAATGCCCCAGCAACTTTTATGGACATGATGAATAGGGTTTTCAAGGACTATTTGGACAAGTTTGTAATTGTGTTCATTGACGATATTTTGGTGTATTCTCAGTCAGAGACAGAGCATGAGCAACATTTACGTTTGGTACTGGAGCGGTTAAGGGAGCATACGTTATATGCTAAGTTCAGCAAGTGAAAATTCTGGTTACCGCAAGTTACATTTCTGGGCCATATCATCAGTAAGGAGGGGATTCTGGTTGACCCAAGTAAGATTAAGGCAGTGAGAGACTGGCCTAGATCGAGGAGTTTTCTGGGATTGGCGGGGTATTATCGGCAGTTTGTTGAGGGGTTCTCCAGGATAGCTACACCATTGACAGAATTGAAAAAGAAGAAGACAATGTATGTTTGGACAGACAGATGTGAGAACAGTTTCAAAGAGTTAAAGCGACGACTGATCACCGCGCCAGTGTTGAGTCTGCCGACAGACAACGAGAAGTTCATGGTTTATTGTGATGCTTCCAGATAGGGTTTAGGGTGTGTGCTAATGAAAGCTGGGAAGGTGATAGCCTACGCATCGAGACAATTAAAGGAGTATGAACAGAGATATCCCACACATGATTTAGAATTGGCAGTGGTGGTATTCGCACTTAAGATTTGGAGACATTATCTATATGGCGAGAAGTGCGAGATATACACCGACCATAAGAGTTTGAAGTACTTCTTTACTCAGAAGGATCTGAATATGCACCAGAGACGGTGGCTAGAGTTGGTTAAGGATTATTATTGTGACATCCTATAACATCCTGGGAAGGCTAATGTAGTTGCTGATGCATTGAGCCGGAAAGGCCTAGGACAGTTGTTCAATTCGAGACAGATATCCGATAAGCTAGCGGAGGAGATGACTAGAGCGAGTATAGAGTTGGTGGCTGGCCGGTTAGCCAACATCACTCTTCGGTCTACGCTCCTTGAGAGGCTTGAGGAAGCGCAGGAAAATGATTTCCAGTTGAAGGGTCACAGAGAGAATGTCTTACTCAGAGCGGCTAAGGACTTCTCTTTCTCGGAGATGGGGTTACTGAAGTATAAGGGTTGGATTTGTGTTCCAATGGATTCAGATATTCGGTGAGAGATCTTAGATGAACTGCATACCACTCCTTATTCCTTACATCCGGGTACGACGAAGATGTACCAGGATTTGAGAGCTTTGTATTGGTGGTCGGGCATGAAGAGGGATGTGGTTGATTATGTGGCCAAGTGCTTAACCTGTCAGCAGGTCAAGGCTGAACATCAGAGGCCAGCAGGGTTGCTACAGCCTCTAGGGATTTCGAAGTGGAAGTGGGAAGATATCGCCATGGACTTCATGGTTAGTTTGCCAAAGACTGTGGGACAGCATGACTCAGTGTGGGTGATTATGGATAGATACACCAAGTCCGCCCACTTTTTACCGGTTAGGACAACTTATACTATGGAACAGTATGTTGAGTTATATGTGAAGGAAATTGTTCGACTACATGGGGCTCCAAGGTCGATAGTATCCGAAGGGACCCTACCTTCACCTCCAAGTTCTGGAAGAGTCTGCAGAAGGCTATGGGCACATAGTTACGGTTTAGTACCGCTTATCATCCTTAGACAGATGATCAGACTGAGAGGATGATTCAGATATTGGAGGACATGTTGCGATCCTATGTGTTAGACTTCAGGGGATCTTGGAGTAAGTATCTCCCTTTGATTGAGTTCTCGTACAGCAATAGTTATCAAGCGACTATCGGAGTGGCTCCGTATGAGATGCTTTATGGGAGAAAGTGTAGATCACCTATCCACTGGGATGAGATAGGTGAGAGAAGGAACTTAGGTCCTGAGATGGTTCAGAGGACCAATGAGGCGGTTGATAAGATTAGAACTCGAATGCTCGCCTCCCAGAGTTGCCAGAAGAGTTACTCAGACCTGAAATGCAGGAGCGTGGAATTTCAGGTTGGTGACCATGTGTTCCTTAGAGTTTCACCTTTGAGGGGAGTGAAACGGTTTGGTGTTCGGGGCAAGTTGAGCCCTAGATTTGTTGGCCCCTTTGAGATTCTGGAACGGGTTGGAGAGGTAGCTTACAAATTGGCGATGCCTCCAGCCTTATCGGGAGTTCATGATGTGTTTCACGTGTCCATGCTCCGGAAGTATGTATCTGATTTGACACATGTTCTGAGTTATGAGAATTTGGAGCTGGATCAGGATTTGTCTTATGAGGAGAAGCCAGTTTAGATTCTCGATCGGAAGGACAAAGTCTTGCGGAGCAAGACCATCACCTTGGTGAAAGTGCTGTGGAGGAACAACAAGGTTGAGGAGGCGACATGGGAACTGGAATCAGAGATGCGGGAGCGGTATCCCGAGTTATTCAGGTGATTTCGAGGACGAAATTTCTGTAAGGAGGGGATAGTTGTAATAACCCAAATTTGCTAATAAGGCTTAGGGCCTTGATTAGCGTGCCTGGGGGAAATAAGTGGTTTATTGTTATAATACGTGAATTTGTGTGAATATGTGATTAGAGATGCATGTTTAGGTGAATTAAATATGCATGTGGGCCCTGTCTGGTTATTAGGGGCATGATTGTAATTTTAGCCCGTTGAGGGCATAAATGTGATAATTGTGAATAATTGTGATATATTTGTGGTATATCTGTGTCGCACGATCCAAGACAGTCTTTGGGAGCGGTTAGCTAGAAAGTCACAACGGGATCAAAAATCCGACTCTGGGCGAGTCGAGGGGTAAATTGGGGATTATACATTTTTATGGGGTTATCGGGTTATGGAAACAAATATTTGGAGATATATCTGAGGATAGAATGTTTAGGAGGGAATATTGGGGAAATTTACCATTTTGCCGTCGGGGACGATTTTGGTACCCCAAGCCTTGAGGTAACCTTAGAGACTAAGTTTAATAAAACAAAACATAAGAAGCTTCAGAACATTGTGAACCGACCCAAACCTCTCCTCCTTCTCTCTTGTTTTCTATCAACCTTACCAAGGGGAGGCTTTGCAAATCAAGCTAGGATTGGAGCTTTAAACTTGGAGAATTGCTCAACATCACTTAGAGGTTCAACTAAGCAAAGGTAAGCTACTAACTTGATGGGTTATATTGAATTCCTATTGATGTTTCAGGGTATGCATGTGAGCTTAGTTGAGTCTTGTTCTTGATTGTTTGGTTGAGTTTTGAGGCTGGTCTCTGTTAGGTTTTGATGCTGAGGCTGAGTTAGAAATTCTGTGATGAATGTTTGCATTGTTGGGTTGACTTCTATGGATAATTGGCTTGGTTTTGGTAGAGAAAATGGTGAGTTTTTTCTGGGTTTGAGGGGTCGAGCCACGGCGCTGTTCTTGCTGAGCCGCGGCCCCTTAGAACACCTGGGCGCCTGAAAGTGGAGGTGCACCGCGGCGCCCTACAGGCAGGGCCGCGACGCGTGTGGGCAAAATGGGGCAGGGCCTCTGGTTGAGCTGGGGGCCGCGGCATGGGTTTAAAGAGGTTTTAGGCTCGGGAATTCAATAGTTAAGGCTTGGGATGAATTTTATCACCCGGATTGATAGAATTCAATGTCCCGGAGACTAGAATTATGACCCAAAGTTATTTAAAGGATTAAAACTTGATGGGTGGATATTGTTGGTGCATTGTGACTAGGGTTTCAGTGAGGCTTGAACTGGGGGACTGTGCTCGGGACATCGGTGCTTGGAAAGCTCGGGACACAGGTAAGAAAACTACTGTTCCCGTACAACTTGAGTTGCAGGGCACGACCCTATACGATTGTGTTGCAAGGCTCGGACCTATATGACTGTGTTGCACGGCGTAGCCCTTTGACTAAATTTATATGTGTTTAGGTATCTGTTTAGTTATCTTATGTGTACATATAAATGGATGAACGACAAAAGCCGGGAACGGCGAGGGCCGAGAACGGCAAGGGGCCGGGAGAAGCACTTAGAATGCGGAGTGCGAGTTGCCAGGGCGAGACCCTAAAGGATACCTGGGATATCCTTACGGTATAGACCATGAACCTAGGGCCTAGTAAGGCACCTGGGACGGCATGGTCGTATGTGTATAGCCTTATGATGGCTTGTATATATGTTTAAGTGTTTGACATACATATTTTATCTACTTGTGAGGGTTTTCTTGCTGGGCTTCGGCTCACGGGTGCTCTATGGTGCAGGTAAAGGCAAGGGGAAAGTCGACCAACCTTGAGTATGGTGAGCATGATGAGCGGCGCGTACATGTCTGGTCTGCCTGGCTACCATGGCCAGGGGTAGTTTTTGGAGATGATTGTACTGAACTTAAATTTTTTCGTTTAGCCGACTCTGGTTATATTTTTGAATTTGTAAATGTAACTAAACAATATTTTTGGGATCCCAAATGTTAAACACTTTATAATTTTCAAAAAATGGTTTATTTCAAGTTTTTTACTCTAATTATGGTTTAATTACACTTTTATCCTAAAACCTCGATTAGCGAGTTAATTGCACATTTTAAACTCACTTAGTAACGGCTCTAAGGTAGTAGGGCGTTACATTTATAGTGATTCAACTCCAAAAAGATGGCCTACATCCACTTAGTCACTTTCGTTGATCTTGCAAGCCATGGATTACATTTGTATTTAGCTTTTAGCTATTTAGCTCCATTGAAGATGGAGAGAGCTCACTCTGTGAAAAGTTGTCACCCCCTATTTTTTATCCACTCTCCTCTTATTTATATTGAAGAGTTAGGGTTACATTTGAGAGTGGGCTTAAGTTATTGGGCTTGGCCCAAGAATTACACAAATTTTTTACAATTGACTAGCCTCTAGGCATGATCTGGGCTGATGGGTTGTGATACTCCAAAAATGGGTATAACAATTGCCCCCAAGTCAATCTTCATGTTAGCATAAGGTTGACTTATCGTGTGAACTCTATTTAGGTTTCTCTTCATGATAAGCAGGCCTTTAGGCCTTGGGCGTATCATTACTTGACTTTTTCGATCTTTTAATAGTGATTCTGGTGTGTATAGCCTCACGAGTTGTCTTGTAAGCCACTCAAGATGCTTCACACCTGTGCATGGCAAATAGTGGCAGTAAAAAGATCTGAGCTGGTTGAAGACCTTAGCCACTTCTTATCCTTAAAGATCCAATTGACTCAAGGAGACAAATTCATCTTGCGTAGTTCCTAGGAACTCCAAGAACCAAACAAGATGAATGCTCCAAGTTCCGTGGTCTTCCAAGGCCGAGCTATCTGAGGTCCTCCAATGCCGAGGAACCTGTGCCCGAGTATAAGCGACTTGGGGCTTATTGGAAGCTTAGTGACACTAGGATTACTCTAAGGTGCCCCATATAGGCTCTATTTTTTAGTTCTCTAGGTCACAAGGTCCTCCAGGCAAGGTCCTCCAGGCTAAGGCCCTCTAGGCCCAAGGACAAAGTTTTCCTCCAGGCCTGAGGTCATCCTCCAAGATCGAGGACAAGGTTGTCCTCCAGGCCTAAGGTTGTCCTCCAGACCTGAGGTTGTCCTCTAGACTAGAGGTTGTCCTCCAAGCCCAAGGTTGCCCTTCAGGCCTGAGGTCGTCCTCCAAGGCCGAGGTTGTCCTCCAGGCCTGAGGTCGACCTCCAAAGCTGAGGACAAGGTTATCCTCCAAGCCTGAGGTTGTCCTCTAGGCCGAAGGTCATCCTTCAGGCCTAGGTCGTCCTCCAAGGCCTGAGGTTATCCTCTAGGGCTGAGGATGTTGTCCTCCAGGCTTGAGGTTGTCCCCTCGGTCGAGATTGTCCTCCAGGCCCAAGGTCATCCTCCAAGGTCGAGAACAAGGTTTTCCTCCAAGCCTGATGTGGTCCTCCAAGGCCGAGGTTTTCCTCTAGGCCTGAGGAGGTTGTCCTCTAGGCTTGAGGTTGTCCTCCAAAGCCAAGGTTGTCCTTTAGGCCAGAGGTTGATCTCCAAGGTTAAGGACAAAGTTGTCCTCCAGGCCAGAGGTCGACCTCCAAGGCCAAGGACAAGGTTGTCCCCCAGACTTGAGGTTGTCCTCCAAGGCCGAGGTTGTCCTCCAAGCCTGAGGTTTTCCTCCAGGCCTAAGGTCAACCTACAAAGCTGAGGACATGGTTGTCCTCCAGGCCCGAGGTCGTCCTCCAAGACCGAGGACAACGTTGTCCTCCAGGTTTGAGGTTGTCCTCCAAGCCTGAGGTCATCCTCCAGGCCTGAGAAGGTTGTCCTCCAGGCTTGAGGTTGTCCTCCGGGCCTGAGGTCGACCTCCAAGGTTGAGGACAAGGTTGTTTTGCAGGCCTGAGGCTGTTCTCTAGGTCTGAGGAGGTTGTCCTCCAGGCCTAAGGTCGTCCTCCGGCTTGAGGAGGTTGTCCTCCAGGCCTAAGGAGGTTGTCCTCCAATCCTGAGGTTGTCTCTAGGCCTGAGGTCGAACTCCAAAGCTGAGGACAAGGTTGTCCTCCAGGCCCGAGGTCGTTCTCCATGGCCAAGGGCAAGGTTGTCCTCCAGGCCCGAGGTTGTCCTCCAAGGCTGAGATTATCCTCTAGGCCTGAGGTTGTCCTCCAAGGCTGAGGTTGCCCTCTAGGCCAGAGGTTGTCCTCTAGGCCTGAGGTTGTCCTCCAGGCCTGAGGGTGACCTCCAAGGCCAAGGACGAGGTTGCCCTCCAGGCCAGAGGTTGTCCTCCAAGCCTGAGGTTGTCCTCCAGGCCGGAGTTCGACCTCTAAGGCCGAGGACAAGGTTGACCTCCAGGCCCGAGTTCGTACTCCAAGGCCGAGGACAAGGTTGTCCTCCAGGAACTCAGGATGAGGAATTCTCCAAAGTAAACCTTCCATTCAGGCACTCCCAAGAGATCCCAGACATGTGGATCTGCCAGCTATTATACAGATTTTTTTGAAATATCGTTGAACAGAGATGGTTTGGGGCAGCCTATTGTTGCTGTGAATTTCAATGACCCCAACGTCTTTTTCTTTAAGTTTAGCTCTCAACAAAAGCACCAAAATGTTGACTCATTTTTTCGTTAACTTGTCTTGACATCATTGTACATCTTGGTCGATCTCGGGTGAAGTGAATACAGATTAGTGTGCTCTTCTTTAATAATATTTTCTCTTAATTCACCACTTACGGGCACACAAACTCGGTTTCTATATCATAACATGCCTTCTTTTGTCAAGGAGAAATCATCATTTTCTAAGCTTTGTAGTGTTGTCTTCATCTTAAGAAAAAACTCATCCTCTTGTTGTTTCTCCTTTATTTCCTCCATTAGTATTGACTTGATCGTGAGGTCAGCTAGTTGTCTAGTTATTAGCTCAATTCCGGACCTCTTAATATCGTATTGTATACGTTGAGCTATCCCCTTAAGTATTGATAAGCTTCCGTAACTCTGCCTACTAAGTGTGTCTGCCATGACATTAGCCTTGATACAAGATCTCACAATCATAGTCATTTACTAACACCAGCCACCTCCGTTGCCTCATATTGAGCTTTTCTGCGTAAAGAAGTACTTTAGACTTTTGTGGTCCGTATAGATCTCGAAATTTTCTCCGTACAGATAGTGCCTCCAAATCTTTAGCGGAAAAACCACCGCTGCTAATTCTAAGTCATGGGGTGGGTACCACTGCTCGTATTCCTTTTGCTGTCTCGAGGCATATGCGACCACTTTTTTGTCTTGCATCAAAACGCATCCAAGTCCCTGCTTTGATGCGTTGCAATACACTACAAACTTGCCCTTATCGTTTGGGACGCATAGAACTGGGGCTAATATGAGTTTTTCCTTTAATATTTGGAAACTTTCTTCGCACTTCTCCATCCATACACATTTTTGTTGCTTCCATGTCAAATTTGTTAAGGGTGTAGCTATTTTGGAGAACCCTTCAACAAATTGTCTATAGTATCCTGCCAATCCTAGAAAACTTCTCACCTCCAGGGCACTCTTGGGTTTGGGCCAATCCTTCACTGCTTCGATCTTGGCTGGGTCTACTTCTATGCCATTTTTAGACACAATGTGTCCTAGAAATGACACCTTCTCTAGCCAAAATTCAAATTTCTTAAACTTAGCGTATAATTGATGACATTTGAGTTGCCCCAACATCAGTCGCAGGTGCTCTTCATGCTCGACTTTCATCCTTGAGTAGATCAATATGTCATCTATAAACACCACCACGAACTTATCTAGGTAATCCTTAAATATTCGGTTCATAGGATCCATGAACGCGGCTGATGCGTTCGTTAATGCAACGTCCCAAATTTGCTAATAAGGTTTAAGGCCTTGATTAGGGGGCCAGGATGGCAAATTATAGAATTATATGATTATGTGATATTTATTTGTATTATCATGTGATTATGTGAATAATATTATAATATGACTTGATATGCATGTTTAGGTGTATTAAATATGCATGTGAGCTCATTTCTGTTTAATTGGGCAATTTTTATAATTTGGCCGTTTTGGGCATATTTAGCATATATGTGGTATGTGTGTGGTACTTCATTATTATTTGGTTATGCTTGGGTTACTCAGCACGAGACGATCCTAGGAGGCAAGCTAGTGGGAAAGTCACAACGGGATCCATACATGACTCGGAGTGAGTCAAGGGGTATTTAGCACATTACCGGGATATTGGGTAATGGGAATAAATATTTGATGATAAATTAGGAGTTAGTGAGATCAGGAAGGAATTCTGGGAATTTCGACTATTTTACCCCGAGGGGCATTTTTGGGACCCCAAGCATTAGGATTTGCTTGAGGTTACTTAAGCATGAAGTAACCTGTCAGAAATAAAAAGAACGCTCAAAACGTTCTCTCTCTCTCTCTCTCTCATGTTCCCTTTTTGACACCGATCGCATTTGCGAAGGAAACTCGAGTTTTAGGACTCGGATTCAAGCAACGGTTGAGGCATAGCGATTCTAGGAAAGATTAGAAGCTTATTAGCCTGAGGATTTAGTTGGGAAATGACTCAATCAGAGGTAATCCAAGTTTTGAGTTTTCAAGTTTTTAATCTTTGATTGGATTTTATGTTTTGATGATTTTTTGGATGGATTGAGACTTTGGTTTTAATGGTTTTGGATAATTGGGATGTTTGGGAACTTTGTTTTTGGGATTTGGAGATGTTTGGATAGGTTTATGGAGGATTTAAAATGATAAAATGGTGGTTTTCTTGCTGGGTTCGAGGTCAAGCCGCATCCCTGTTCTTGGGCGCCGCGGCTTAAGCTTGATGAAGTAGGTGAATGGTGCAGCTGGGCTATTTGAGCCACGGCACCAGTTAGGAGCATCGCGACAGTAATGCAGTCAAAGAGGGCTTTGGGCCCTGACTTGAGTGGGGCTGCGACTCTAGTGTTTGGGGTCGTGGCTCAAAAGGGGAAAAATGGCCAAAGTGGGTTTTTAGTCATGAGAACTTAAACCTAAGGGATCGGGATCGATATTACTACTCAGTTTGGTAGGATTCGATGTCCCGGAGGCTAGGACTTGGTCCAGAAGTATTTATTTACCCGTTTTTTATGGGGTTTTATATTATGGTTGTGACTAGGTTATCGCTAGGGGTTTGGAAACAGGATTGTGCTTGAGGCTCGTTTATTGGTAACCTGTGCTTGGAAAAAAGGTAAGAAAACTGCACCCAGTATGTGATGCATGCGATTCATGTGATTATGGCATGACATGAATATTGAATATGGAATTGATCAGAGATTGAGTCTCTGTAAATGTGCATGACCATAATTATGCTGGTGATTGTTGAGTAAGCATGTTGAATGCCCTATATTTGGATATTTGACATATGATATACGCCTAGTTACATTGCTTACTTGTGAGTGGCACTGACTCATTAGTCAGAAATGGCAGTGGTGTTAGTATTGGTCGTGAAGTCTTGACTTATCAGTCATGAACGGAATAGTACTGAGTGCTGGTCATATGGAATTGACCTATGAGTCAAGAGCGAAATTAGCGTATTGAACACAGAGCCGAAATGATTAGATCTAATCAACATGAGCATTAAATGCTTGACCGACCCCAAGGTTGAAGAAAACTAAAAGTGCTTGTCTGGTCTAAAGGCTAGTTACTTAGAGCCAGGGCCAAAAGGCTCAGGTGACTGAAATGTCACATGGCTTGGGGAGAGGATCCCCAGAGATGGACTCATTAGCCATCTATTTAGGGAGCGGATCCCCAGAGATGGAATCATTAGCCATCTATTCAGGGAGCGGATCCCTAGAGATGGACTCATTAGCCATCTATTGAGGGAGCGGATCCCCAGAGATGGACACATTAGCCATCTATTCAGGGAGCGGATCCCTAGAGATAGACTCATTAGTCATCTATTTAGGGAACATACTCCCATATTGACTTGATAGTCATCTATACAGGGGCAGTGCCCATAATCATTTATTTGGACTTGCCAGCATGCATGAATAGGGCTATTACTACTAGGAATTCTTATTATGATTTAGTGACATGTTACCTGTTTATGAGCATGTTGAGTTTTCTTGTTGAGCCTCGGCTCACGGGTGCTATGTGGTGCAGATAAAGGAAAAAGAAAGATGGACCATCCTTGAGTTGGAGAGCTTAGGTGACGATGTGTACATATGCAGTTGCTCAACCACCACAGCTGAGGGTTTAAAGATAAGCTAGGGTTAAACCCTATTTTGCCGCTTAGGTCGACTGGTTGTAAATCTTTTATTGTAATTAACCTTAAAAATATATTTTGGGATCCCAATGTATACAGTAAATATTTTAGTGAGACGTTGTATCTTTAACCAAAATTTTTAACCTTAAACCGTTAATCACATTTAGTTACATGATTGTGGCCAAATGACTCGGTTAGCGAGTTTAGCACTGTTTAAAATGCACAATGTAACGGTCCCTGGGTAGTAGGGCGTTACAGTTAAGCCAAAAGACATTACCAAGAACTCGTAGTGTCCATATCTAGTCTGAAAATTCGTCTTTGGGATATCTTCTTCTCGTACTTTTAGCTTATGATACCCCGACCGCAAATCTATCTTTGAGAATACCGTACATCCCTGTAGTTGATCAAAAAGATCGTCTATTCGAGGCAAAGGGTATTTGTTTTTTATCGTCACTTTATTTAGTTCTTGATATTCGATGCACATCCTCATACTTTCGTCCTTCATCTTGACAAAAAGCACTGGTGCTCCCCAAGGCGAATAGCTTGGTTAGATGAAACCTGTAATGACCCAAAATCACTAATAAGGCTTAAGGGCTTTGATTAGCTTGCCTAGGTTTATGTGTGTGATTTAATGTTTAAATGCATGATTATTTTATAATATGTGAATAAATGATTAAATGCATGTTTATGAATAATTAATAGGCATGTGGGCCCTGATTAGTTTAGAAGGGCATATTTGTAATTTGAACCCGTTGAGGGTATGATTTTGAGTTATGTGCGGTGCTTCCAGCATGAGGAGATCCTGTTCCGCGGTGTTAGCAAGGGGTTTCGAAATTGGTATTTAGTTGTGAAGCTAGTAACTATTAGTAACCTGAGAATTAGTGTTGTTACTAAAATAGTAAGTAAAAAGTGGTGTTTTCGCAAAGAGTAAAAGGACTAGGTTTCCCTTCAGGTTTAGAAAGGAAGGGTGTTAGAAGGAGGGGTAGAAAGGTCATTTAGGCATTATATGAGGTAAAACACAACTGAAATTAGCCTTTACATTTTAGGCTTTTCTAAAGGATTTTTAGTCATTTGGGTTCAAGGTTTCAAAGGGAAAAGAGGAGTTGAAGTTAGGCAGCTGAATTTCTTGAGGAATTCGGAATAGAATTAAACGTTGGAGGAGGATTTACAACTAGCAATCCTTAGGAATTTCGAAATCAAGAAGAGGTAAGAACTTCAATTTCTGGTTTTGAATATTGCTTGATGTTCTTGAAGGTTTTAGATTTTGATTTCTGAAATCTAGGATGAAGTTGTGAGGAACCTAAGCTTGAGAATCTGAGAATTAAAGCAACCTAGGGTCAGATTCATCCATTTGAGGTAATAATTTCTGACCTTAATTGTCTGGATTTTCTGGTTTTAGATGGTGTTCTTGAGCTTCAGAGCTCAAGTTTGGTTTCTGTGTTTGATGATGCTTTTAGCTAAGTTTTTGATGTTGTTAGGTGGTTTTGGATGAGATATAGTGAGTTATAGGATTAATTTTGAGTTTGGCTGAGGTTTGGGGTATATGTTTGGAGTTTTGGCTCGGGGAAGGCGATGAAGAAACCTAGAAAATTGCATGTTCGGGTTGCAGCGCTGTAGCGCTAGGTTGGGAGCGCTACAGCCCTAGGTTGTGTTCCTTGGGGGGGGGGGGGGGGGGTTGGGTTTCTGACTATAACGCTGTGGCACCCCTATGGTAGTGCTGTAGCGCTACCCTGCCTCCAGCACTGGGTTTTTGGGTACTTTTTAGGGTTTTGCTTGGGGGTTCGAGGAGGCGGTTTCACCACCTCGTTTGGTGGAATTAGAGGTCCCAAGAGCACGAGTTTGGTCCCGGGATGGACCTTTGGAATTCAAACTTATCGAAGTACCATTTTATGGATTGTGACTAGGAGTACGCTAGGACTAGAAACAGGATCGTGCTCGGGGGTCGTCTTATTAACCAAAGCACTTGGAATTAAAGGTAAAAAAAATCGCACCCTTATGTGGCTGTGTGGGACTGAGATTCCCTGTATTTGAATGCACATGTTGTGTGATTGTGATATGCCATGTGAGCATGAATTAAACGGCCTAAGAGTGTCAGAATTGATATTTGCGCACAGGACGCAGTTTGGCCATTGGTAACTGAGGTTAATTAAATAATCATGCGCTTGGCCTAAGCGAGCCGAAGACAGTGGGTTAAATAAAGGGTACGGCCTAAGGGCGTCAACCCTGAGTGTTGTATGATGAATATTGATATGTTATCATTGTTGTCTATTGATTATAACTTGTTTAATGCTGAGATGATTGGCTTATGAATAATTGTTGACCTCTCTAATTAGGTGACTGTTATGTCATGTTAAATACTTGGTTCACAACTTTATGGATTGTTGGTTGACTGTATTGTTTATGCTCTGCATTATGGTTTTCTTGCTGGGCCTTGGCTCACGGGTGCTATGTGGTGTAGTTAAAGGCAAGGGCAAGGTGGACCAATCTTGAGTTGGAGAGCTCTGGGGCAGAATGTACATAGTCAGCAGCTCGTCCGCCATGGCCGAGGGATGGTACAGAGACAGGAAAACCTAAAAAGCATATTTTTCCATTAGAGTAGCTTGTGGTTGTACATAACTTTTGTAAATTGTCCTTTAAAACCCTGTTTTTGGGATCCCATGTATTAAACGTTTATTTAAATGAGAAATTTCTCGTTTAAGACCAAAATCTTTTCACCCTAACCTAATTATGACTGTAGAATCATGTTTTCAACTACATGACTTGATTAGCAAGTCTTGCACATTTATAATTACACAGTGTAACGGCCTTGGTTATCCAGGGTGTTACAAAACCCTTGTCTAAAAGCTCCTGCAGTTGTATCTTTAACTCTTTTAACTCAGTAGGCGCCATTCTATAGGGAGCTTTCGAAAATGGTGCCATCTCAGGTGTCCATTCTATTTCAAACACGATTTCCCTACTCGGAGGTAATCCCGCTAGATCTTCTGGAAAAACTTTGGGAAATTCACATACAATATGTACATCCTTTGGTTCGAGCTGCATTTCTCGTGTTTTGTCCACCGCACTGGCTAGAAATGCTTGGCAACCACTATTGATTAACCATTGAGCTTTGAGAGCTAAGACTATAGGTATGCGAGTTCAGGAAACTTCTCCTTTGAAGGTGAACTTTTCTCCGCCTTCTGTTTGATAGTTGATTGTCTTACCCTTACAGTCTATCGTTGCCCCATATTTTGCTAACCAGTCCATGCCTAAAATTACATCATAATCCTTAAGGTCTAACTCGATCAAATCTACTGGTAATTCTTTTGCTTCGATTCTAACTACGACACTACGCACCTTTCTACTAGATAGCATTCTTTCCCCCGAGGGTATCTCCGTGACAAACTTATCTCTAAAAAGTTCGCATGGCTTATCTAAGCTATCAATCATATTCATAGAGACAAAAGAATGCGTAGCTCCCGAATCAAATAAAACATTGCATAGTTTACCAGAGATAGTGACCTGACATGTTACCACTGTATTACTAGTTTAAGCTTCACCTCTAGTAAGAGCAAAAACTCTGGCTGGCACAAGCTTGCCATCCTTCTTTTGGTCTTTCATCTTTGGGAAATCATTTTTAATGTGTCCTTCTTCTCCACAATTGAAACAACCTTTCGTCTTACATTGACATTCTCTTGAATGCTTCCTCTTATAGATAGGGCACTGAGGATATTCCACACAGGGCTTCTTAATCCCGTTACATTCTGATGCAGTCTTATTCTTCTTGTCGGCTTTTTGATTTTGACCACTGTCATGTTTTCGTTTGTGTTTGTTATGTTCATTGTTATTCTTTTTGGCGTCCCTTCTGGCTGCGCCTTCCTTCCAGATCCTTTCTTCTGCCTGCTCAGCTTCCAAGGCTACCACTAATGCTTCTGCATAAGTGGTTATTCCCCGAATCAACTTTACGTCACGGGCTATCATAGGTTTTAGTCCCTTCATGAATCCTTGAATTCTTAGCGTCTCGGTGGGTACCATGTCTGCCGCGAACTTAGCCAGCCTATCAAAATTCCTTGCATACTCTGTCACAATCGAATTCCCTTGAGTAAGCGCGATGAATTCATCCACCCTTGTGGCTAGAATTGTAGGACTGTAATACTTCTTGTTGAACACTTGGATAAGCTCATGCCATGTCATAGCGTTCACATCTCTAATCTGCTTCACTATATCCTCCAGATGCGGGCGTCTTTCTTTAGCAAGCTTGAAGCGCATGAGACTCGATCTTCATTTCCCAGCCGCATGTGTTCTAATATGGACTCCATCGATCGAAGCCATTCTTCTGCTTCTATTGGGTCAGATCTGCCATCAAAGTTTGGCGGTTGCTGTTTTCTAAAGCGTTCATACAAACATAAACTATATCATAAACTACATAAGCTAAGTCATAATACTAAACTACCTAATTTTCCTTACCAAAAACCGAAATATTGCAGACAAGAACGGGATTGGGAACTCCTAAAACCAAACATAAGAAAACCATAAGTTTCTAAAGAAATGAAGTTGAAGACAAGATCTAAACCATCGAGATAGTAACTTACCAAAAACCTTATGTTTCAAATGAATTGAACACCTAACCAAAAGTCACTATCACAAGTTAGGATTTGAAGAAAAATGAAAGAATAATATAAACTATAGTGAACTAGACATGAAGACAATGGATACCTTGGATAGCTTAGAATCTCGATCT